>NC_143255.1:115654634-116000467 GCF_984573655.1 Nuphar pumila | reverse complement strand
TCGCTATATTAGCAACAACATTAGCGACATATATTAATCCGTCGCAAAACCAAAATCTTTGTATAATAACAACGACTTTGCGACAGAACTTGTCGTTTGCTAATTCATCGCAAATTAGCGACGAAACTGACGATAGATAGTTTCTGTTGCTAATTAGCGACTATAATTTTGCAATGAAAGCCATCCATCGTTACTCCAATGCTAATCCGTCGCTAAACACGTTAGCGACAGATTAGCAACAGAGTAGGGTTGTCGCTAATTCACTGATTTCTTGTAGTGAGATATAGAACATGATGTTGATCGTCAATCATCTAGGCATTCAACTTAATTTGAGTATGAATACACAGATATACCTTGGGACTTGGACAATCCATATTGAATAGAGAACTTTAAGTACCTCAGGATGCATTTAATTGCAATCCAGTGCTCCACAATTGGATGATGCATAATCTGGCATACTTTATTCACACTGGAGGAGATGTTTGGCTTGGTTAACATGAGACAGTGTAACACCCCTACAATACTTCGATATAGGTTGGGATTTTCAATATCTGGACTGCTTGTTACTAAAAGTTTATTGGAGGCTGACAATGGCATGGATATGGGCTTTGCATCAAGCATGTTGGACCTTATAAGGAGATTCAAAATATACTATCTCTGTGAGAGAACAAGGCCCTACTGAGTGTAGGTGGCTTCTATGCTAAGAAAGTAATGCAACCTGCCAAGATCTTTAAGAGCAAATTGGTTTCTAATAGATATAACAAGATCATCAATATAAGACTGGCAATTTCCAGTGACCAGAATATCATCAACATATACTAAAATAAAAACCTGCACTTTATCCTTATGAAACATAAACAATGAAAGGTCTGTTTTGGAACTGAAGAATCCACACTAAATCAGAGCATTACTTAACTCTGAAAACCAGGCACATGCTACCTGT
Source organism: Nuphar pumila (assembly GCF_984573655.1). Taxonomy (NCBI): domain Eukaryota; kingdom Viridiplantae; phylum Streptophyta; class Magnoliopsida; order Nymphaeales; family Nymphaeaceae; genus Nuphar; species Nuphar pumila. The sequence continues at coordinate 115,999,524 of NC_143255.1, read as the reverse complement.
TTTAATCCATATAAAGCCTTTTTAAATTACATAAGTAACCAAAAAAAATTGGATTTTCAAAACTAGGTGGTTGAACCATGTACACATCTTCTTCTAAAGTACTATTAAGAAAGACATTTTTCACATTAATCTGCTTGACATTCTATCCTGCATTTAATGCAAGAGATAAAACAATATGAATAGTGATTGGCTTGACCATTGGACTAAATGTTTCAAAGAAATCAACTCTTTCTTCTTGATGAAATACCTTAGTAACTAAACGAGTCTTATACCGTTCAAGAGTCCAATAAACTCTTCTTTTTATCTTGTAGACCCACTTGGATACTAAAAGATTATAATTCTTATTAGGGGAAACTAGTTGCCACGTGTTATTTCTGATAAGGGAAACATAGATCTTCACTTTGGCTTGACAACACCTAGGGTCCTAAACAACTTGTTTATAGGTAGTGGGTTCCTAATCTCTGGTAAGTTCACTTAACAAGGCTATGGGAATAAAATATTTTGACACATGGTATACTTTGGGTTTGAGAGTCCCATCTTGAGCACGGGTTATCATCTGTTGCATTCTGAGAGGTGCACAATTCGATGCATTTTGATGAGTTAGTTCAGGAACTTCAGGTAGAGCTCCAAGGTCAACAACTAAATTAATGTCTGGTGAGTCATGATAAACAACATTAGATGACTCAGTCTCAGCTTCTGCAATAGGTGAGGACAGTTCAGGTTGCGAGGAATTTTTTAATGATGTCATAGGTCTTGGGATCAATAGAAACAACAACTAGAACATTGGTGACTAGGTGGACTCTCACTTTCTGGAGGTTTGTCTAAGGAAATTTTTCTTTCATAAAAAATGGCATCTCTAGAGATGACAATTTTATGGGATTGAGGTTTAAGACAAATATAACCATGATGATTGTTGTTGTATCCTAGAAAAGCATGGACTTTGGATCTAAAGTCAAGTTTATTTTTCCTATAATCTTAGGTTTGGGAAGCAGGCGCAACCAAAGGTTTGAACAACTTGTAATATGGTCTTTTCTTGAACAAGATTTCAAGGAAACACTTGAACTTAAGACACTACAAAAATTTTGTACTACTAACTACGACTGTTGGCAACAGTTAATGCTAAAAAACTATAGTAAATACTTTTTAACTATGATCAATAACCATAGTGGATGGTACCATGCCTAATACCATTAATTACGGCCGAGTTGTAGGGAATATGGCCATAGTAAATGAGCATAGCATTAACTATGACCGATAGTCGTAGTTAATGCTGACTCAGACTAGGTAATGAAAAACTATTAACTACGGCCACTAGCCGTAGTTAATGCTCACTATTAAGTACAGTTAGGGGTCATAGTCAATGACTTCAGTCACTGCTGACTATTAACTATGGCCCATGACTGTAGTTAATGATATTTTTTTAGTTATTTATTTACCAAATGGCACATCACTTGTCTTCATTGTCAAAAAAAAAAATACTTAAGTATGAAATTGTAAAGAGATTCACGAAAGCATAAACAAAGACAAATACCAAATAACCAACAAATATAAATCCCTCAATAATGAATCCAAAACTTTGAGCAACAACTAGATGCAATTTTAGCTAAAATGATAAAAAAAGGAAAAAAATAATCCAAAAGCAAGCAAATAGATCCCGAAATGGCTAGCTGCTAAAATGTCTGCTCAAGGATGACCAGATTGAAGTGCAAGATTAGCCAAGACAACCTACCATGATCAAGAAAATAGAGAGTCATTCAAAGACAACCCAGCCAACTGATCAGTCAAGGGGTTTCCTTGCTACTGTTAAATGCTCCACAAGACTTCCATTGTCTCTGTAACTTCTACTCTCAACGCCTCTGGTGACTCCAGCAAGTGTAGCACCTCAGGCTGGTCCATCTCAAGTAGCATGCCAGTCACTTTGGCAGCATGGTCATGTTTCAGCTACTCCACAAGAGCGAAGAGACTTTCACCCAACATATGAAAGTTAACCCCAAAAAAGGTTAAATCAGTACCATGCTTATCAAAATAATAGTTCATCAATGTGCATTAGTACATACTTCCTAAACTATCGTAAAGGGTTTATGCATTTCAAAACACTCAAATTTTATATTATTGAAGAACATCAACACAACTATAAATTTTTTCACACTTGTGAATTTTAAATATAGATTCATGGAAGATGAACCTTTTGTATTTGCATCTCAGGTAGAATAAGTCTTCTATGTGCAATGTATTTGCATCTTAGGCAAAACAAGTCTTTTATGTGCAAGATTATATTGACAGTGACTGACAAATTTTTATTAGGAGAACACCTAGAGATTTTTTTGAGATAGGTAGGCAACAAGTAAATCAAGATGACAACCTACATGGTAATACTAATGACAATTATATTGAAAATGAGCCATATAACATTTGAATTTTAGAAGCTATTGATCTTGATATTGATGTACCATGGGTTAGGACAGTTGACCATGCAACAGTTGTACTGACCCAGTCATTGATGGAAGAAAATGAAGATAAACATCAGGGCATAGTGATAGTTTTGTTAACATATTATTTCTGGATGGGCTGACGTAGTTTGATTGCACGCACATAAGCTCCTTCCACTCCTGGACTTTTTTGAATTTGCTTCCTCCTTGGTTTTTAATCCACTCTGGTATGCGGGGATAAAGCAAACTGAGTTTATTCCAAAGTCTGTACCCCTCCTAATGTCCCTCTATGGGGGCCGACCATGCTCGCAAAATTTGAAATCCGCATCCACTCCTCAAATTTAAAGCAATGATTCCTCTTTAGCCAGTTTCCAAATTCAAATAGGACTGGACTGTGATCCAATTCAATCTGTGGCATCTCCAACTTACACAAATGTGAGAAGAAGTTAATTATGATAATATAATAAGATAATCAACAATCATAAAGGTAAAATAATGATGAAGTCAATGACATTATATTTACCTTCTGTGAACAATATCGTGCAAAGCTTTTTGATCTAGAGTATGCAGAAACTTTTGCTGAGCATGATTGATAGTATACATTGCAATTTGTGCATTTAACAACAAAATAAGTTAACATAAATAACCATAAATACAAAATAAAAATATCTCAATATAAATTTTAACTTATTTTAGGGAGATCTAACAACCTTAACTTTGAGCGACGAGAATCAAAATCTCTCATTAGGGCAGCCCACTGAGACTTAAGAACATCTACAGGATGGTTGGTCATGTGTTCTTTATGTGTCTTGCATTTTTTATAGATTTTCCTCAAGTCACATCTATAATTTCGTATAGACCGTGAATATTGATTCATTACATTCTCTCATGGAGTCGGCAAGATTATACTTTACTACAATAAATACAATTAAATAAATATTACAATCATTTATAAATATTATACATAATCTAAGAAAATATATATTACATACCAACAGAAGATTCCACATGTCATCATTGCGACTCAGAGGTAATGACTTCCAAGTAGCATAATTAAGTGGATTAAGCTCTGAATTTCTTGCCAACATTCCCAAATATGAAGTCAAATAAGCAGCTTCCCGGCCGATGGGCTGCCCATACTTATTTATGGACACATGGTGCTTCACGTGGAGCCTTCACAAGCTGAATTCCTTGTGCTGACGTGTTCTAGCACCAATTCAAATTATCATAATGTTGAAACAAGTGCAACAACGATAAGTGATTGTTTATTACTCAATAAGTTTTATTTTTGTTCAACATTGGTATGTTATTTATGCATTTATACTGCATGATTTTAATTGTGTATATTATTTTTGTAGGATAAAATCAATGCTATGAAATCTCAATAAACTGAGGGAGTTACATATTCTTTTGTCTCACAATGATATCTTTCAGCTCTGATACCACTTGTAGAGAAACTAAGATAACAAAAAATATGCGGAAGCAATATAGGATCTAACAAAGGCACAATCAAATCACAACACAAGGGTTTACGTGGTTCAGTCAACACGACCTACATCCACGGGGCATGGAGAGAATAATCCACTATAATGAAAGTAGATAGTACAACGTCCAATAGCTTGCCCAAAGCTAAAGATAATAACAACAAAGAAATCACAGGAAGAAATGAATACAAGATTACCTCTCGGGTGCACAACCCGAGTCAAAGCCCACACCACAACCAACACCTCTATCTGAGGATCAATGCGTGGTGACGAACCTTCTTCCTTCCTTTTCTTCTTTCTACTCTCTCTCTTACTTCTTCTCTCTCTGCAGACTGCACACAGCCACTCTTCCCTTCTCCTTCCAGCACACAGCCTTTGCACCCCTATTTATAGATGGCATAGAGTCTTCTAGATATGAACCTTCTAGAAGTGAGCCTTCTAGACCCATTTCAGAAACCGAAGGGGTTTTAACCCTTCAACTTCCTGCATTAATGGGAGTTAGGTATTCCACTTCCCCACATCATTAATGAGGGGATAGGGCTGGCCCTTCAACTTCTCCTGCATTAATGAGAAGTGGGTGGCTATTCTACTTCTCCACACCATTAATTAGGAATAGGGCTGGACCCAACCGATTAAGCTCTGAATTTCTTGCCAACATTCCCAAATATGAAGTCAAATAAGCAGCCTCCCGGCCGATGGGCTTCCCATACTCATTTATGGACACATGGTGCTTCACGTGGAGCCTTCACAAGCTGAATTCCTTGTGATGACGTGTTCTAGCACCAATTCAAATTATCATAATGTTGAAACAAGTGCAGCAACGATAAGTGATTGTTTATTACTCAATAAGTTTTATTTTTGTTCAACATTGGTATGTTATTTATGCATTTATACTGCATGATTTTAATTGTGTATATTATTTTTGTAGGATAAAATCAATGTTATGAAATCTCAACAAACTGAGGGAGTTACATATTCTTTGTCTCACAATGATATCCTTTCTCAGGTTATTGGAGAGGATAGGTTTGAGCGAGTTCATACTTAAGTCATGGGTGTTAAGCCAGTTGAGTTCTTCGGTCTAGCCCCTACTCGAACCCAACTAATGCAACAGAATGCAGAATACGAAGAAGAGATCCATGAGCTGAAAGAAAGATTGTATGAGTTGAAATCCAATAAGAGGAGAGTACGTACTCTAGAATCTCAAGTTCAAGAATTGATGGAACACTTAAGGACCAGCCAAGCAAATGCTTCACACCATTCTCAGGTCATTTTCAATTATATTTTAATATATTTTCTATATCAAAAGTTAATTACAACATTATACTTTGAATCATTCATTGTTTTCTTTTAGCTATATCACGAAATGGATTTGAAACTTTTTTGGATGACCGTATTTTGGACATATGAAACTTTTTTTTATGAATATATTTTGGACATATAGAGGATAAGCTTCATAGTTTGAAATTATTTTTGCTTGTGAAATTTTTTCTTGCTAGAGGCTTATATTTTGTAACTTTCTCAACGTTAGCATATTTTGATGAATGTATTTTGGACATATAGAGGATAAGCTTCATAGTTTGCAAGCCTTGAAAGGTGCAATATTATTCTTATAATATATTTTTTAGGGGGGATGAATTGGAAAAAATTGGATTATCGAAGTGGTTCACCGATAATCAGTTAGATCTCATGATAGGGAAAGTTGTGGTAAGACTAAATGTCTTACACGCTATATTTGTTTAGATCCAAAACTTAAATGTTCAATTTCAGATGATGCCATTTGCTTCAGGAAGGTTGGTGTGATATCGTATACTAATTTGCACAGTATAGCTCTGAATTTATTCAGGCCTTGGTCTTCCAAGATGTCCTCCTATTGGAGAGGGAGTTTTTGTGATATGCATATGCCTTTTCAGGTATCCCTTTCCATAATGATCTGTATCATAATGCATCATCTAGACTTTTGTATAAGGCAGTCTGTTATATTGCCTGCTTTCTGTGTTTAAGGTTTCTAATTGCTGGTTTAAGCATTAATCTCCATCCAAATTTTCAATTTGGAAGCACACTGATGAAATTCTAGTGTAGTTTGGTCAGCAATAGGAATCATTAGAAAGTGTTAGGTAAGGGGTAGTATCAACAAAACCATCGGGACTGATGATCCATCTGCATCTCAGCACTCTGAGTCGGTTCCAGAAGGTGTGCTGGCTTGAATGGGGGAGGATGAAAAGACGAAAGTCCTAATGAATTTGTTCCATAGTTCCATACAGAAAGGCCTTGAGGGATTTTTGTATATATTTCAAGCAGGTGCCATCTTTCTTAGGTAGATTGAGAGAGATCAATTTACTATTGGAGGCAGGACCCAGGGTGAATGGACGTGATAGAGCATGGTTTCCCTCCCACTCAGAGGCGGAGCTGGGGGGGGGGGGGGGGGGTCCCGAAACAGTTAATTTTTTTTTTTTTAAAAGCCCAGTCCTATCCCAGCCCTGATTCCATATGAAATAGATTTTTATCCATTTTTTTTAGCCCAGTCCAGTCCTAGCCCAGCCCTGAATGCAGCAAATAGTTTGATTTGTCCATATGAAATAGATTTTTATTAATAATTGTAGCCATTTTTTATTTTATCTCAAAAAAATAAATTTTCGGGGACCCCCGACTATCACACCAATTTTTTTTTTTGGCTACACCCCTGTATATGACATTTTTTTGGCTATATGAGCTTGCATATGACATTTAGAGCGTATTTGGAGATAATGAAGATGCACATCCTGTGTGATTTTGAATGTTTTTGTGGTCTTAAATTTTTCTGTTGGTTTTGTACCTCAAAACTTTGCATCATTTTCAAGTTATAAACTTAACTTTTTCTGTTGGTTGCTAGGGAAGGCTTACTTAAGCACCAAAGCTAGAGGGTCCTCCACAGCTTGCATAATAGCTCTCACAGATCAGGTTTGTTTTCATATTTAAGTGACCACTGCCTATTTAACATGAAGATGATTGCCCGAGCCTTGTTCTTATTAGCTTTGTACTGGCCGATGAAGCCTACATGTCTCCCTCTTAATGCCACCTGTTTATCTGCCACTCTTTGTCCATGATACCCCACTGGCTTTTGTTTCCTGTAGGCTGCACAACAATTTCTTTCGCTTGATCTGAAATTCTGAACCAAAATCTTGCTTGCGTAGTATACATGCTGTGAATCTTGGTGACGGTGGATTTATAGTTGTCAGAGATGGGTGCACCATCTTCCGTTCATCTGTTCAGTAGCATGATTTCAATTGCACATATCAGCTGGAGAGTGGGATGTTGGGGACCTCCCAAGTTCTGCTCAGGTATGTCAATTGCTGTCATGTTTACTTTCTTATCGACCTAGTTTTGCTAACTGCTCAGGATGTAAAATCTCTCATTAGCAAGACATTTCAACAACCTGGCAGGATGGAATTTTTAGTATCTCAACCGTTAGGTAGTCTTAGTAGTGAAGTTAACGTCGAGCAGAGGAGTCATGTCAAAAGTGGGTCATTGTTCGACATATTAAAGGAAAAGAATTTGTAGAGTTCATTTCTTCCAGGGATTCTTGATGGACTTCAATTGTTGTAAGGTTAAGGTTTAACCTCCTTATCGGTTCACTGAGGTAACTCCCATATTTATGAGAAGTTTGTTGTTATTATCACGAGCCTATGTGCTGCATCATTATGGCTACCATTTACTATATCTAGTTGCAGGGGTATAGACTGACTAAGGTTGGTTGTAATTGATGTAGACCCATGGAGAGCCTGGCCCAACCCCCAAGCCTTCCTTACTAGATGGCCTGGACGGGTGCCACTTAGATCTTCTTGATGTTTTGCTGAATTATGGAGCCTGTAAAATACATGGGAAAGTTATGTGGGCAGGGCTTCTCTGCCTTCTTTCTGGTGCTGTCATTCCAGTGTAGCTTTAGATGTGAAAACCTTGAACTGCTGCCAAAATCAGGTACTTCTGATGGTTGACTTGATGTACACAAACAATATCTTGTTGGTTTTCAACTTTTTGCAAGCTATGCATACCTTTGATATTGTTGTTTGTAAAGAATCTTCTTTTTATGATGTCATTAACATTAGATGTTCTCAAATCTTATGCTTCCAAGAAAATAGTTTAGTGAAACATGAGAAAATGTAAGCTGTAATTGTGAATTTTGCTTCCCCTTTAAATCTTGTAACAGTTGGTCACCAGACTAACCTTGTTGTGACAGTGAAGCAGACCAAATATACAAGATATCTCTCACAATCTCTAAACTTCTGCTTTGCACATATTATAATCATCGTGTTTCTCCGTTGTTTACATTTGATGGGTCCTTGCATCTACATCTGTTTAGAACTAGAGCTGAATATATGAGGTTGAGTATGTTTTTGAACAAAATTTTCCTCTCTACAGGTGGTGTCCCCAGGATGTCACGTATCTGTGAATCTGGTTTCATCAACATGCAGGGAATGATGCCTGATTCTGAATCTCAAGACTACTTTGGGACTTTTAAGTACAGAAAAATTTCCATTTATTGTTGTTATTGAACTATTGTATGGTATGCACAGGTTTCTATCCAAGCAATGTTCTTAAATCAGTGTTTCAGAATTCAAAGTCCAAAGTCGCCTGAAGTGCTTTTCTTCATGATGTTGCATCTGCTGGAGACTCTTATCTGTGTGTAGTGAGAGTTCAGGTACGATGAGTGAAAGGTGATGGAGTTGGTGGTGGAGTTGGAAAAGATGCATGTGCAGGAAAATGCAGATTGAGATGTCTAAGATCACGAAGAATAGAGTAGGAAGCCATGGCAATGCTAAGACTAGTGTGTTCATGATATTTGTAAAATTTGTTTTTTATTACTTTCTCCATAATTTGTAAGATAAGTACATTTTTTTTAATGTTAATGTATTGGATAGCCATGTACATTTTTGTTTAATGCTTATGTATTGGATACATGTATTGAAAGCAATGTACATTTTTGTCTAATGCTTTTTCTTTTATAGGCAAGCTTGTGTTAGGCAGACCCCTACCAGATATCTCTTAAGCCCCATGTGGCAGAGGGAATCCAACGGACCCCACTTACCACATGGGATACAACATCAGTGGTACTTTTGTTTAATGCTTATGTATTGAATGTGTACTTTTTTGTAAGTACAAAATAATTTAAAAAAAAAAGTGCGCCAGTGATAATATTTTACCTGGCGCAATCACTGCCTCAGTGATAAACTTTCACTGACGCAGCGATTATACAAGTAATATTCAAAATAAAAAAATAACTTCATTGGCGCAATCTTTGCGCCAGTGATGAACTTTAGCTGGCGCAGGTGTTGCACCAGTGATAAACTTTTACTGGTGCAAATATTGCGCCAATAAAGACCATGTTATCACGCAGGTTTTGCGCCAGTGATAAACTTTCACCCTTTACGCCAGTGAATGCATCAGCAAAGCCTTTACCAACGAGGCTTTTGCTGACGAAGCTACTGGCGCAGCTTTTGTGCCAGTAAAAGTCTTTACTGGCACAATCGCTGCGCCAGTAAAACCCGCATTTCTTGTAGTGTTACAACTTTATATAGCCCTACAAAAATGAGAGAGAGAGAGCCTTTTTCTCTCTCTAAAACCCGAGACATGGAGAGCGACTTGACTTGGTTGGGACATGCTTGAGTGAATGCTGGTGCCCCAAATTGCTCAGCAAAAATCACTGGAAAGACAGATAACGCTTGCTGGAATTTTGGGGTGCACCAATATTCATGAGCAATGCCACTGGCAAATAGGGTTTCGATGGTCGGGTATGATCCTATCCTATTTCGTACTGGATCCGATATGATCTGGTTTTGTTAATAAAGAAGGTCTCCGATTAAGCATTCGGTTGAACGCATATGGTTCGATTAATCTACAGAGCCGGGTATGCTTTATAAAATTTCATACCCGACTCAGATCTGACATAGGTTCCAACTACGACCCACAAATTCTCGATGTATATTGTAAGACATAAAAATATTATTTTACCACCTATGTGCTATAAATCTGGTTCCGCTGTGGCTTTCCTATGGTAGGCCCAGTTGGAGCTGGGTCTAGACCATTACCAGCACCTTAGAGTCGAATCTGAGTCCAAATCCCACCCAGGTTCGGTGAAGGCTAGACCATAGTGACGAAGAAATGCATGAAGCAGAAGCGGGTGCTAAATAGTAGTATGAAGCAGGAAGCAGGCTACAGTTATGAAACAATTATGCAAGTACATGAAAAATAAAAGGAAACCCATAAAAAAAGCAATATGAAGCGCAGACGGCCGAAGCAGATAAAAAATGACAAGAAGACAACATATAAAATAATATAAAATCAACTTGCAAGCTGGTTATAAAAAAATTAAAAGTTTCTAATATGAAAAACGTAGAAAGTGAGGGAAAGCCACAGAAAAACTTTAAGGAAATGAAAGGGAGTTTATTTGGGAAACAGAGAAGAAACGAACTTTCCACTAAAAGAAATCAAGTTTCCCATATTTTGCAAGCAGATATGCTAAAACTTTCCTGTCTTTCAAGAAAGCGAGTAGTTTCTCACTTCCGAAGTGAGTTTATGAGAAAATGAGTTTCTTCATGTAGCAAGAAGCTCCCGCTAACTATGGGCTAGACCCATTGACATCTTCGTGAATATGGGTGTCAACAGGCTTAGACCTCCACTACAAGTGAATGGGTGTGGTCTTAGATGTCACTAAGAGGGGCTGGTAATTGGTTCTGATCTTTTCTTTTCTTTTTTTTGAAAGTCAAGCTGGGGTTAGGCAGACCCCTACTTACATTATACCATTGGGTTTTGAACCTGCAACGTCCCAACACAAGGTGACGTGCACTAGCTGCTCCTACCAGACAAGTAGAGCTCCCGGTTGATGTACTTGGTTCAACTGTATATTCCATTGAAAAAAAATAGCTACATGGTTCGATAGGAGAAGGATTTGCATATATAAACCACATCTAGACCTTGTCCATAACCAGTAAAATAGCATTTTTTATGTTTTTAACATTGAAAAATTAATGGTTTTAATTTGAAGTCAGGTCAGACCTGGATTTGGTATGGAATTTTATAAACCATACTCGCCTCTATATGCTAATAGGACCTCGCAAGTCCGACTCAGACTCATTTTGTAACCAAATCCCTGACCCTACAGGGTCTGGTACCGGTTGGGTTGGGATCAGTTCATACCTAACCCGTTCACACCCGAATACCGGCAAGGTGCTTTGAACTAAGGGTTTGGTATTGTCCCCATTCAAACTTCAAACAGAAGGAGGGGTGGGAGTCCACTTAAGTGGGTCCCACTCCACTCTGCGTCTTGTCGGGCAGCGGCTTTTGGCGCCATCCGGCCCTCCAAGCCAACTGACTGTGGCACCCCTTGTGGGTCCCACCCCTTGCAGCTCAGACCTGGAAATAAAACGGATAAATATCATTAAAATAAACAAACAATTAATTTAATAATAAACAAATAATTGAGATAGAGAGAAAGAGACTGCGTGTACACGAGTCACGAGAGAGAGAGAGAGAGAGAGAGAGAGAGATTTCTTTCTCTCTCTCATAATGGACGGACCGAGAGTTGAAAACGCCACCCACTTATAGCACCTGGGGCTTTAGTTCCCCATCCTCCTCCTCCCCTGCTCTTCGTCTTCCTTCGCCACCAAGATTCCTTCAGTGTGATTTTTGTGATGATGGATACGGCGCCCTGGCTACAGGTCATTACCCTAGCGTCATCTTATACATATATGCTTTTAGTTGTGTTCTCTATTTGTACTTTTTTTGTTTTCATCAGAATTTGCGCTACTTAAAGCTTGTTGGTGATCAAGATCTTGGTCATGGAATTCACAGTCACTTCATTCTTAATTTGTTGGTCCAAAGATCTCTCTAGATCTCTCTACTTTTCCTTTGTTAGTTTGTTTAAGATCTTTATAATCGATATCTGAAACTCTATCCTATGTACGATTTTGAAAAGACTTTAAGAGAGAGAGAGCTGTTCTTTTTCCAAACCACAAACCACACTGTTTTTTTTCTTTTCTTTTTTACACAAATGGAGAAAAAATCAGGATTGTTTTTCTCTTTATTGTGATGTGCTGGTGAAATTGTTTACAAATTGATGCAGGAGATGGGGCTAGGAACAAAGCCCATGGAGGAGATGGTGGGAGATTGGGCTACATGCTCATCAAGGCCAATGTTGGAAAGAAAAGTGAGGCCTCAGAAGGAGCAAGCCATGAATTGCCCAAGGTGCAGCTCCACCAACACCAAATTCTGCTACTACAACAACTACAGCCTCTCCCAGCCACGCTACTTCTGCAAGACCTGCAGGAGGTACTGGACAGAAGGTGGGTCTCTAAGAAACGTGCCTGTTGGTGGGGGCTCCAGAAAGAACAAGAGATCAATTTCCAACAGACTGTCCGATCTCACTGCCCCTATCTCTTTGTACCCCTCCTCCAAACCAAAGGCCTATGATGGGAATGACCTCAACTTGGCATTCCCAAGCCCACATGACTACCAATCTCACCTCACAGGTCTGCCTTCTTCTGATATTGTTGATTATGAGAACCCTTCTTCTTCTTCTCTCTCAGCTTTGGATTTGATAAGGAATGGGCTTGCCACAAGAAGTTTGAGCACTTTCATGCCTACCCAAGATTCAAACCTTTACGGCGCTGCTGGTTTGGGTTTGCATGATTTTAGGAGCAACCTGCCTGTTGATAGGTTCAGCGGCTATGGGAATTTGCAAGGCATTCAAGAGAGTGGCAGGTTGGGTTTCCCTTTTGAGGATCTGAAGCAAGCTTTTCATGCGGATTTGGATCACAATGCAAGCCAAGGAGGAGGAGCATCAGCATACTGGAATGACAATTTTGGAGGAGCATCGTGGTCCCAAGTCCCAAATTATGGCCTTTAGAGAGTTCTATATTGACTTTGTCATGATCATGTTGATGGCGGTCATGGTCATGGTCATGATGGTGGTGATTAATATGGGTATGGTGATGAATGGTATTAACAATAAATAGGAAAAAGTGTCTCCTATTTTTATTTTTATTTTTTCTTTTTTTTTAATTAACATTTGAAGCTTCTTTTAGGTTGGCTTCTTACGTTGTTTCTTGGCCATAGTGGTTTTTGGGTATCTTAAGATTAGGCGAGTTAAAGGTTGACATTGCCCAGTTTTTTTTGTTTCAAGGCAAGAATATTTAGATCCTTCATGATGGAATTTAGAAGTTGCTCTTAAAGAAGGGTAAAAAGAAAGGGAAAAGAAAAAATGAAAGAAGGTAGTACATGGTGGTGGTCAGGGAATAATATGTTTGTACCCAATATGTAATAGTTTGCATTTGTTTGTTTGTTTTTGAAGAGTTTATTGAAGGGAATATGGTCTCTCTCTCTCTCTCTAGTTTGCTCTTCCCAACAAGGACAAATGCAGCTTGAATGATGCGCTATGTGAAGAACAGTCACGGGTTGATCCACAAATGATGGTAAACTCGACGATACAAAACTTATCGTGAAGAGGTAAAAATAAAAAACCTTTTAACGTGGTTCAGCTTCAGTCTACATCCACGATACTCCACTCTCTTTAACTGTTTTTTTGAGAGGGAGGTTACATTTTTAATAGTGATAGATTGTTTCAACCCGTGATTCTTTCAATCTGTTAGAACCCCATATTTCTGGCTGATAAGGATTACAAAGGTTATTTGTTTCCTTAGTCATCTTGATCCCATATATAGATCTTATCTTCCTCATTTTCAAATGTGCAATCTTTCCCAATGATCGAGCTTATCCATTTAGATTGAGGCGGCTTGTAGATAGATATTGACACAATTTTTTTTAGATGGATTTGGATGCTGTTGATTTGGATATAGACTTGAATCACTTGGTGGACCTGCTTCAACACGTCCTCTCAAGCTAATCTTCTTATTTATGAAATTGCAGAATATTGGTCCTCTCAGGGTTTCTATGAGGATATCTGCCAATTGCCCTTGAGAAAGAACAAACTTGACTTTAATTTCTTGCTTAGCTATTTTTTCTCAGACAAAGTGAAAATCCACTCCTATATGCTTGGTCCTAGCATGGAAAATGAGATTTGCAGACAAATAGGTATGGAAAATGAGATTTGCAGACAAATAGGTAGCTCTGTGATTGTCACACCATATAACTGGTGGTTTATGTTCATGAATCCAAGTTCTCACATTAGCTATTGTAGCCATAGTAATTCTGACATCCTCCCGATAATGCCTTTCCTACGGAATCATTTGTTGCTTGGAGGACTTTCATGATAACAAATTCATCCCAAGATAGGTTAAATATCCATTTGTGAATCTTTGATGGTTTCAGTTATGGTTCCATCTACATGTTTCTTGATTTTGTATACTCACTTGCACTCGACAACATTAGACGATTTCTCTGGTGGAACAAGAGTCCAAGTGTTATCCATCTAAGAGCCTCATATTCTTCTACAATGGCTTGACGCCATTTTGATTTGTTGAGAACTTGGTTGAAATCAATAGGTTCATTTTCTTGAACCAACTGACTGAGCAGACTAAACCAGAAATAATAAGGTGATGAATTTATAGATCTATGTCTTAAGGTTCCATCCTAAGACCAAGTTTCGGCCATGGATAGGCTGATCAAGCACATCAACGTGCAGCTCATGACTAACAACAATATCGTGTGGGATTTCAAAAATTTGTTCATTATTCTCTATAACTTCCCCGCCTTGATTTTCAGCACCGTGATCTACAACATTATTGTGCTCAGACTCAGGGTGACTAAACTGATTACCATACTCAAGAGAATACAAGACAACCAACCGAGCATCATGATGGGTCTTATACTATCGGGTTTAGCTGACTCTTGCTGATGTTTCATAACACAATCCATGATTTGTGACTCATTGTTTAACCATCTCGTCACTTCCTCGCTAGTAACATGAGTTCGGGGTTCAACATACATAAAATTTGTTTAATCAAACTTCACATGCTGTGAAATATAGGTTTCTTTTAGAAACCGCATCAAAGCATAAAAAACTTTTATATGAAGTTTCAACACCAATAAAAATGCATGCCTTTGACTTAGGATTCAACTTTAAGTTGTTATAAGAAACAAGATAAGGAAGCATGTGCATCCAAAGATTCTCAAATAGTCATAACTGGACCATTTTTTAAGGAGCAGTTCCTGTGGTATCTTACTCTTGGTATTGGGGTTCAACAAACGATTAATCAAGTGAACAACATATTAAAAGCATCCACCCAAAATTCAAAACCTAACGAGGCATAAAAGAGCAAACATAAACCACTTTCTGTCACATGCCTATGTTTCCTTTTCATAATACTATTTTGTTGTGATGTGTGTGGGCCGGATAACCATTTTCAGATTTCGGAATGATTTAAGTATTCACCAAAATCCTTATTGACGAATTCTCCTCCCCCATTACTATGAAAAAATTTGACCGAGTGTCCCATTTGTTTTTCTACTATTTTTTGAAAATTTGAAAACTGTTTAAAGCATCTGACTTCTTTATTAAAAGAAAACAACCAGGAAAATTTAGAAAAATCATCAACCAGAAGAAAATAATACATGTACCCTTCTCTTGATGGAACTGGAGCTGGCCCCAAAAGATCTGCATATATGATCTATAGAGGAGTATTAGAGACATATTTGGATCTGTTGAAAGGAATCTTATGCATTTTTTCAACCATACACGTAGAACATACTATCACCAATAAAATTTAAATTGTTATTTTGCTACAAAAGAGATAATGTCTTATGTCTAGGATCACTACAAGAAAACCATGGATTAGTGACAGACACTATCCATCGCTAATCTATTTAGCGATGGATTAGAGATGGATAGCGTCCATCACAAATTTCTGGTCGTTAATTAGTGACAGAACTTATTTGTCGCTACTTTCGTCGCCAATTTGTGACAGATTAACGACGCACATGATCCGTCGTGAGTCCGTTGCTAAATAAATATAGATTTGGTTTTACGATGGATATTATCCGTCGCTAAATTTAAAAAAAAATAAAATAAAAAATCGCTCTCTGCCGAGCGGTATTCTAGCAGCAATAGGCCAGACTTATACCGCACCACACAGGCGTTGCAAAGGGTCTTAGACCTGAGCATCCCGGTCCGCCACTGCGAGGTCTTCTACACATAACTGGCGCGCTCTTCGGCGCCCTCTCGACCTGGTTCCTCGCTTGTCTGGCCCAGCCAGCCACTGCAAAGAAAAGCAAAAGTCGTATCTCATCCATAACGAAAATATGCAAAGAAAACCAAGGAAACACAAGCTTCGCTTAACTTACCCGATCAAAAATCACTCAAAAGTGAAGCGCATTCCGATAAAAAAGACGTTGAAGATCTGACGAAGACGAAATAGAGTGAGATCAAGCTTTTCTGGAAAAGGAGACAATGACAACAATGATGATGATGATGATGATACAGCTGGACATCATAATAGAAAAGAAGCTAGCATGTGAAGCGCAACTGCAGATTGCCCGTTATTCTGGTGAGAGTTCTCCCATCCGGTAGACCTCGGCGACCTCAGATTCCGATCGTCACCTGCAAGGCTTCTCGGGGAAGCTGGACGATCTGAAAGAGAAGCACGCCATCTGGCGCTTTAATCGATCAACTTTTGGGCCGATTCAAATTTTACATGGGGAGAGATAAATTTTTGTGCCCTAGATGAATCAGTTTAAATCGAAAAATAGCAACGGATTAGAAATGAAAAAATTCTCTCGCTAATTCTCTTGCTAATTAGCGACAAATTAGCAACAGAATAATTTCCTCATTAATTTTGTCGCTAATTAGCATTTTTCTTGTAATGTTTGGCGACAGAAAAATATCGTCGCTAATCCGTCGCAACTTAGCGATGAAAAACATTTCGTCGCTAAGTTGCAACAGAGTTTGAGATATAATTTTTCTGTTGCGAATCTGTCACTAATTAGCGATGTATTCGCAAAAAAATTTTTCCGTCGCTAATTTCACAAATATTTCGAATGTTAGCAACAAAGAGTTTTTTCTCGCTAATCCGTTGCAAATTTGCGATAAAAAAATCTATTACAAATTTTATCGCTAATTAACATTTTTCTTGTAGTGGATGATCTAATCTAGCATACAAAACTTGAGAAGAAGAAAAAGAAATTTTTGTTGCATATGCCATATTCATCAGATTGTGGTGTTCTTGTGCGTCGGCCACATATACATTCTTGCCTTAATCGGACCGCTTTGAATTATTCTTTCTTTTTGGTAATCCTTCACATAAAAATCGTGAGGATGAAATTCAAAAAAATATTTTTGATCATTAGCAAACTGAGAGACTGATATCAAATTTTTCTTAGTACTAGGGATATATAACACATTTTTTAAGAGCAAATAGTCATTCTTAGAGGGTAAGAGAACATTATTGATGCCTGATATAGAAAGATTGTTATCATTGGCCACCATTATCCCATCTGTGCCATGATATTCATCTTTGTTGGTCAAATTTTCATTCTCTATTGTCATATGGTGTGAAGCTCCACTCTCGGGATACCAATTAAAATCAGTTATATTATTCAAAGCTATAGCCGCAAAGCCTTGAAAATATCGTAACATTGTTGGGGCAGTATGGTTTCTTTTTCTACAGAATTGACAAATGACTTGAGATTCACTACGATTTGAATCATTTGCTTTATCATGCTGACTACCATCATTTTGATAGAAATTTTGGTTTTCGTGATCGAAATTTCTATTTCGGCCACGACCACAACCACAACCACAATACAAATTTTGGTCAATGACAGGTGACATAGGGGCTAAAAGTTAAAGCCTTTTCTCTTGATTTAGAAGCATTTCATAAATATTAATAAAACTAGGAAGGGGAGTCATAGTGGTGATTGTAGTCACAAAACTCTTATACTCAGATGACAAACCATTTAGAGTATAGCTAACAAGATCATTATCAGACACATTTTCCTCAACAATGCACAGAGAATCTGCTAAAAACTTGATCTCATTCAAGTAATCGACCATGAGTTTATCATTTTTCTTGATAGTTTTTAAATCTCGCTTAATATCTGTAGGCTTGAATGAGAAGCGTGTGAACGTTCCAAGGCAACCCAGACCTCACGAAGAGTAGGTATACCAATGATTGGAGAAAGCATACTCACATACCGTTGCCATGATCCAGCTTAGAGCAATCTGGTCTACTCTTTTCCACACGACCTATTCTGGAATTGGAAGTTGAGTGGTCTTAGTATGAATGACCTGATCAGGGCTTGAGACATCACATCCACATATTTGATCGGGTCTTGAGAGTACATGACAGACTCGATCTGAGACTCCTGAGCAGGGGCTTGAGACATCCCATCCACATATTTGATCAGGTCTTGAGAGTACATGACCAACTCAATCTGAGACTTCTACAAGCGGTAGTTATTTCGATCGAGTTTGATAGAAACCGAAGATGAGAGGGCATTTCATTGAATAGCCTGATTCGAAATCAAAGACCCTGATGATGACGAAGAAGATGCCATTCGCTCTTATACCATGAATGGATGAGAACAGTCATCGGTCGATCCACAAATGATAGTAAACTGGATGATACACAAAACTTATCTTGAAGAGATAAAAAGAAAAAAAAACTTTTAACGTGGTTCGGCTTCAGCCTACAACCACAATACCCCACTCTCTTAACTGTTTTCTTGAGAGGAAGGTTTCCTTTTTTAATAGTAATAGATTGTTACAACTCATTGGAGATTGTATCTATTCGTTAGAACCCCATGTTTCTTGCTGATAAGGATTACAAAGGTTATTTGTTTCCTTACTCATTTTGATCCCATAGATCTTATCTTCCTCATTTTCAATGTGCAATCTTTCCCAATGATCGAGCTTATCCCTTTAGATTGAGGCTGCTTGTAGATAGACATGCATTGACACATTTCATTTCTGAGATGGATCTGGATCTCGTTAATTCAGATCTGGACTTGAATCACCTGGTGCTGGACCTGCTTCAGCACTATGGAGGGTTGACGTTTCTTTGAGGTTCCCCTGGTTTTGAAGCTGCAAGAAAATTTGGCTTATTGAGTCCTTGACCTCATGGGTTGTATAGTAGACGAGGGCAGATCATGTGCAACGTGATTGCACACTTTTGGTGTGCTGCTACACTTGATCACCCCTCATCTGTTGCTGGGCCCTACAGCTGACGGACTTTATTCCCAAGATGGTGGGTGACCTAAAGATAGTAGGTGATCAGGTGCAGCAGAACACAAAGTGTGCAACCACATTGCATATGATTCTCCCTAGTGATAACTCTCATTCCATTCATTCATCCATATCACCATAAAGCAATGTACTTTGAGCGTGGTTCATCAAAAATTTGATTAGATTTTGCAACTTGGATCCACCGACATCATACAAAATCCAGAAGTTTTTTTTTTTTTAAAAGGCAAGCTAGGGTTAGGCAAACCCCTACCAGATACAACTATACCATTGGGTTTTGAACCTGCAACGTCCCAACAAAAGGTGACGTGCACTAGCTAATCCTACCAGACAAGAGGAGCCCCCGTTGGTAATCCTGAAGTTTGATGGGAATCACTCGGTCCCTCTGGAAAGGAAAATAATGAACTTGACATGTCACATGCTCACATGTACAAGACCTATCTTCCAAATCCTCATCGTATGGTGTCAAGCCTTTTATCCATTTAATTAGCCCCAAGGGGATTGGCCTAGTGAGTTCCTTGCATTATCAAGAATAAGAGTACCATGCCCCCTTACCACAAGCTGGTATCCCATGTGGTAAGCAGGGTCCTGTGCCAAGCTGAAGGCCCAGGTTCGAATCCTTTTGCCACATGGGTCATGGGGCTTAAGAGATATCTGTAGGGTCTGCCTGACCCAGCTTGCCTGTCAGGTAAAAACAGAGTATCATAACCCTTGCGTATGCGAGAACAAATTCTTTTTTAAAGATGGGATCAGGTCAGAGTGAGCTCTAGCAATAATACCATCATAGCTCCTTTTGGATGCCATTGATCTCAAGATGAACGGCATCCAAACGTGTATGCATAAGATGCCCACCACTTAGATGGCCCTACTTTTTTTTTTCCAACGTCGTTTGTGTTTCAGATGAACGGCATCTGAATGGTTTAAAATGATTGGTTTTAAAATGAACGACATCCATGGCACCTCTGATGGTATTATCCTCTCTCTCTCTCTCAACATTATATTTCTTTATTGAACGAGTCCGATTTTGCGTTATTTTATGTGTCAAACAAGCCTAGTTTGGTGTCTTGAATTGTCAGGCCACCATCGAGTGTTTACTTCTGGGCAGACCCACAAACATTCCCCTCGATAGGCGAGCCATAGAATTATTCGTCTTCACATGGTCCTTCATATTTTAGGGTTTCCTCCCTGTGATGAGCCATGTGATCATTCCTCCTATATGAAAAGGCAGAGAGTAAACAAATAAAAAGGCTAGGAAGCATATAAAGTAACCTGAGAGTCCTAAAAATTCGCTGGGAACCAAACATCTTAACGGTTCAAGTCATATTCCTCAACTAAATTTAATCATGTTACTTTTTTTTTTTTTTTATCATGGGTGAGTAATTTTCTTCGGCTTAGAGGGTGTTGTGTGTTCTCCCCGAAACATGTGCGTGTTTTAGGGTTCCGACTGAGCGCCGCGTGGTGCTCAGTTGAATGTATGAGTATACCGTACACTGCTGTACACCGCCGTACATCTCGCAAGCAGATATACAACAATGTAAGGTACACCCGACTGAGCACCACACGACGCTCAGTCGGGCCCTCGAACATGCACTGTAGCCAGTGCGTGTTCGGGGAAAACATATAACCTGCCCCCCCTGAGAATAGATCAGGCCATATTGTATGTATGTAACGATCAGTGGTTATATTCAATCTGCACTGCACATTTCACTTGGCTGTGCCTCTAGCTTGCTTGGAAACTGTGATAGTAGGGCCATGCGCATCTCCATCAAGCCCGTGCACATCTTCAGCATGTGCGGTTGAGATTGAATATATCTAAAAAATCGGTATATACAATATGACCTGACATGCTCTCTCCAACCATTGATAGAGACCACATCCAAAACCGGCAAAATGATTGAAAGTGCTTACGATTAGGAACCGCAAAACTAGATAGTGGGAAGCAGAAGTGATTGAGAATCGTGATTTTTCATGGCAGAGGAATTCTGGTTCCTATTTCTAAGAATCTCAACTCTCATGACATGAGAATCTCATTCTCTTATGTGAGAATCTCAATTCCTTTCTTTAGGGATCTTAGTTTCTATATTAAGGAATCCTGATTCTCCTGACACGGAAATCCCGATTCCTTAACTTAGAAATACTGATTCTTATGTTCAAATTAAAGTTTCGATTCTCTTTGGACTCCCAATTTCTTGAGAAATCTTGATTTCTATATTTACATGATTTCATATATCATTTCTTAAACAATTTCTTATGTTGCTCCCTATTCTCCACTCAATTTTCAAATCTTCTAATAAACGACCATTTCCTCATTCTGATTCTCACACTGCTTCTCAATTTTAATTTTTGCTTTGGCAACGAAGGTCATATCAGATAGGAGATGGGGATGTATCAATCAGGTTCATGATTCCCAATAAACATGTCGTGCAAGATTATATCACTAAACTATTCTAATTGTGAGTATCTACAGCTAAAAGAAACTATCTAAACATCTTTAGAGCAAATAAGGTTAGCACTAGTAAACGAGCCCAATGAACCGAACAGAGGGTGTTCAAGCTCAACTCATTTTTTTTGTGTTAAGCTGAGCTGCTCATGAAAAGCCCGAGCTAAAAGAGCTGAGCATGAGCTAGCTCATTTACTAAAAAGTATATTCTTTCATAGTTGAAAATAAATAGAATTTGGACTTTAGAACTACTAAGCTAATTAAGCTCAAACTGGCACAATAAGAAAATAAATAATTGTTTCCAACCTGTAATCAATAGGATTTGAGCTCTAAACTTATTGCTTGCAAACCAAACACTTCAATCATCTTCACTTTATGATATAAAACATATGTAAAATGTATTTCTTGTTAATTAATAAGTCTATAAGAGCTGACTCACTCGAACCGAGCATTGGTTGTTCATGTTTGATATTGATGAAAATATTTCTCGGGTTTGAATGAGCCCATTTTGAGCTGAACATGAGCCGAGGCATGAGTGACTCTTATCATTTCCAAGTCCTAAATCAGATACACACACTACAAGAAAGTCGTGGATTAGCGACGGACGATATTCATCGCTAATCCATCGTTAAACTGTTTAGCGATGGATTGGCAACAGATTAGCAATAGATAGCGTCCATCGCAAATTTTTGGTCGCTAATTAGCGACGGACATGATTCGTCGCTAGTCTGTTGCTAAATAAGCAGAGATTTGGTTTTGCAACGGACATTATCCGCTGCTAAATTTAAAAAAATATATATTTTTTTTGCTCTCTGCCGGGCAGTATTTCGACAACAATAGGCTAGACTTGTACCGCACCCCACAGGCGTTGCACAGGGTCTTAGACCCAAGCGACCCGGTCTGTCACTATAGGGTCTTCTACACAGAATTGACACACTCTCCAACGCCCTCCCGACATGGTTTTCCGCTTGTCCGGCCCGGCCCGCCACTGCAGGGTCTTCTGCACAACGTAGGAGAGTGCACCTCCGAACCAACACACTCTTCTGCGTTCCTCTGCCACCATGTTAAAGGAAAGCTCAACAGCCCCAAATTAGAGGCATACCTTTGTCTTTGAGATGATCTTCACGACGATGAGTTGGCCTTTGATTTTGCCCTTCCGAGCCCTAGCAAAGCAGGTGTAACCGAAATGTTTCCTCCCGACCTCCTTCCTGAGTTCATACTTCACCGTGAAACTTTTGTCCAGCGGCCACTCTGCCTCGTCGCCATCCTCCGATATTAGCCCTTCTGCTTCTACTTCGCTTGCCCCTGCCTCTTGGCCAGGGATGCCTTGATATGCTTTGCCGACGACGGTCGAGAAAACGATCATCGGAAGAACCTCTGTAGCGTCAATAACCTCATTGGCAATAGCGTCAATCCGGCCGCAGCGAACTGCTTTGCGCCCTCCACGAAGAAGTCATTCGAACTTCATCGCCCTCCACAAAGAAATCGGTTTAAATCAAACGACGTAGAGGTCGGTTTAAATTTTGCACGGGGAGAGGAAAAATTTCGTGCCCTAGATGGGTCAGTTTAAATCAAAAATTAGCGAGGGATTTTTTCCATCGCTAATCTGTTGCTAATTAGTGACGGAAAAATTCTCTCGCTAATTCCATTGCTAATTTGCAACAAAATTTATCCATCGTAAATTTTTGTCGCTAATTAATATTTTTCTTGTATTGAGAATTAGCGACTAAAAACTGTCATCGCTAATCCATCGCTAATTAGCGACAGATTGATGATGGAAACCTCTCTGTCGCTAAGTTGCGACGGAATTTGAGATATAATTTTTTTGTCGTGAATTCGTCGTTAAGTAGTAATAGATTAGCGATGAAAGTTTTTTCATCGCTAATCCGTCGCTAATTAGCAACAAATTCATGACAAAAAAAAATTTCGTCGCTAATTTTACAAATCATTCAAATGTTAGAGATGAAAAGTTTTCTCTAGCTAATCCGTTACAAATTTTGTCGCTAATTAACATTTTTCTTGTAGTGACAACCCATGACTACATTAGCAGAAAACTGTTTTTTTTTTTCTTTTTTTTGATGTGGCAGATTGGCATAAGAAATGGGTTCATATGATCATTGGGGCGACCACCTCGATCACCTAATCAAACAATTACCCCATGAGTGTTCCTTGTAGGGATCACATTTTATCAGCTGCAGGGCCCAATGCTCTTGGAGAGGATTATTTCATTAGGTGATTGGGGTGAGCACCTCGATTACATGATCGATCGCATTTTCAAGCATAAGCAATGGAAAAGGCATCGTACATGTATTTTGGTGAAGGGTGATAACCAAGAAATATTATAAATATCATAAAGCAATAAATCCTCACATTTAGCTTGTATGTGCAGTGAATAAAAAGTTAACAAAAAAAAATCTTTTTTGATAGAAAAAAAGTTTTATTAAAAAAAAAATGTAAGCCTAAAGCATGCATGATCATGAGAGAGAGAGAGAGGTGGGGAGGCATCATCCTTGTGCCCCCAATGTTAGTAGGAAGTTTTTCTCAAGGAACAACAGACGGTTTAAGAAAAAAAAGCCAGAAGAGAACAATTGAATGTGTTTCCTCGAGCTCTTCCTTCTAAGGCTACCTCCGTGTCAGCAATTGCTGCAAAAAGGATAGGCACAAGTTTCATTGTTGTTCATCAAGATGTCTTTTTCCATTCAAAATCATGATGAAGAGATTTTGATGCCTTTATAGTGGGAAAAGGTATAAACCATAAACTTAAAAGCATTAATCGTTTAAGTAATATTTCATGTAATCAATTATATCACCTTCTTTGCACCAAGTTCTGGATAATGATCTTTACGAGAAATTGTGTGTTTACTGGCGCATCGTTTTATAGCGACAGTAAAACAAGACATTTTCACTGAGACAATTTTGCGCCAGTGAAAATTATGGTTATACTGGTGCAAGATGTACTGGGCCAGTGTACTAACTTTTTCTTATACACAAAAAATGAGTGCCACTTCTGGTGATGATTGCAATAACTCTATTGAGGATAATTAGCAGCCCACTTCTAGGTTATTCTTAATAATATATACAAGTATGATTCCACTCAAAAAAATATATACTGTGATTTTCTTATTAGCAGTTCTATGCGGTTCGGCCGATGTCCATATTAAAGAAAATTATTTAAGTGGATTCGAGATCCTTTGCATATATAAAATAAGGAAGAATACTATTTTAAGAAAAAGCAGCAATATATGTCAAACCCCGGAATCAAGGAAATCACCAACTGCAAAAGATCATTCTAATCTTTTTGACTATTCTGTTAACCCAGAAATTACAAACATAAGAAATTTCCATGCCAAGTTTTTTTTTTTTTTTACAAATCTGGTTTAGGAAATTAAATGAAACAAACCATGTAGATCGCATTTGTAAAGTCAGATTCTGAAAAGTATTGAAAAATGAAAAATTGAGACCGTCTACACCCTTCTACTCATAGGAGGTAGTAGGGGTGTCAAAGGGTCGGGTTTTGTTCGGATCCAGGTGAAACCAGAGCCAGACCTGATTTGAGATGATGGTACCGGGTCAGGACCCTGGTCTAATCAGACTAACCATAAGAAAAACCATACGTGGATCCTATAAGGATTACATGAACCAGACCCAGACCATACATGATAAAACAATATTTTTTATCATTTTTACATTGAAAATTTGTGGATATTAAAATCAGAACTCGGGTTGGGCCTGGGTTTGGTATGACATTTCACAAACCATACCCCGATCCATATATTAATCGGACCCTTCGGGTCCAACCCAGACTCTAATTGGGCCTTCTTATTTATCACAAAACCTGTTCCTATAGGGTTTGGTATGGGTCAGGTCCGGGTCAAACCGACCCATTGACACCCCTAGGAGGAACCAACCACTATATGTATATAATGAAGGTAAGGAACTAATGAGCTAGAAATCATAGGTGCAAGTTGTATCAACTCAATCTAACCACATGGATATGTTCAACATGGTTTGTTTGCTAAGGGTCAAGCTTTGGATCATGCTTTTCTAATGTAAAAATGTGATCTTTTGAGTTATGAAATTTTGGCACATTGTGGGCCATTGATTTTTTGACCTTTTAAGAACCTAATTAGTTGTCATAATCACATGATTCAAAACAAGTTTTCTACTAAACAAACCATGTAGATCGCATCCATAATATTTGATTTACAATTTTTTTTTTTTTGAAAAAAAAAATGATTTCTACTCATTAGATCATTACCTACATTAGTAGCCAATATTTACTATGCATGTTTAGGTTAAACAAAAAACACATGCAAAGTACATTTCTTAAAGAGGTGTAGGATAGCTTGGGAGATAAATGCCTTTAACTTACACATTACTCTCTCTCTCTCTCTCTCTCTCTTATATATATATATATATATATATATATATATATATATATATATATATATATATATATATATATATTGGCAAAAAAAAATATCAAGAACAAAATATAAACCATAGCATCAATCTAAGGTGGAGCCAGAAATCCAAATTAGGATGGTCACATATGTGTGTTTGGGAACCCATGCACATGTTTATATATATATATATATATATATATATATATATATATATATATATATATATATATATATATATATATATGGTGTTCCAACACCTACTCCCACCTAACAGAAGCTTTAAATTTTCAAAATTTAAGTATTTAATTTTTTAGTTGATCAGACTCTTATTTAGTAAAAAAAAAGGTTTTGGATCATGTGATTATTTAGTAAAAAAAAGTTTTGGATCATGTGATTATGGCATACATGTAGGTTTTTTAAGTTCTTCAAAGATATATCAACCATGTACCAAAAATGGCATGACTTAAAAAAACCTATTTTGAAGTCCAAAAAGCATGATTCTTGTCAAATAAACTATGTTAAGTACATCTATAAGGAATGATTGAGATGATGCAACCTACAACTATGACTTATAATAGGTATGAGCACCCTAGCATTACTCTCTCTCTCTCTCTCTCTCTCTCTCTCTATATATATATATATATATATATATATATATATATATATATATATGAAACTCAAGATATTAGGCCTCCTTTTTTTGGTTATGCTTCATTTGGACTCATAGCTTAAAGTGTTTTATGATTGATCTGAACCGTTAGATGTGTTTAGCATGCTTGATTTAGTGGCAATCGACTCTTGGATCATGTTTTTTGGACAAAAATTATATTTTTATCAACCAAAAAAGATTGATATCTTTATAACCATTGATTTTGGATCACTGAAAAAACCTATATAAAGGTTAGATTTCAGTGATCCAAAAGTCGGTTCCCACTAAACAAAACTTATACATCACATCTATGGTGTTAAATGCGAAAAAAATGTAAAAAACTATAATTTTTGAAGGAGCCTAACTGGGCTAAAGAAAAAAAGAGGCAACATCAACACATTACTCTCTCTCTCTCTCTCTCTCTCTATATATATATATATATATATATATATATATATATATAGAGAGAGAGAGAGAGAGAGAGAGAGAGATGAACTATAACCATCAACATTGCGAAAAACAGGTTCAACCAACATTGAACCTGCCGAAAATACAAAAAAGGTCAAAGGCAAGCCTAGAAGCCCAGAAAAGAAAGCAAGATACAAATACATATGATCGAAGATCATCACCTTGGTTCAGGAGGTGTCGATGGGTGTTGATTGCGTTGAAGCTCAGGAAGGCTGATGCGCAGAATGGTGTACACGTTTGCCAATATTAGGTTCACTAGTTTATTGAAAACCGCTGGAATATGCCGAAAAATGGCATTGTTGTGGGTCATCCAAACGGCCCACCAGAATGAGAGAAGCCAAGTTCGCCAAATAATCCATCATTTGTTGCCCTTATGTACTGGTTGAGAACCTCACAACAAGTCGTTGGCGAACGATTTTTGGCGTACGCTAACCACAGGCTTATTCCAGGTGACCTCAAAGATGTTTTGAAATACAGTGCACTCTCAAAAAAGGTGAAACACAATTTCTTTGGCCGCCTCGCATAACACACATTTACTCGAAAGCTGGAATCCGATGGTTTTGAGGAAGCTATCAATATGCACCCGATCGTGAAGGATGAGTTATGCCAGGAAACGAGATCTAGCAGTCGGTCCCTTTCCCCAAATAAGGCTTGTCGGGAACCGGTCCACCCCCGAAGGAAGGAGAGAGAGGTAGCATTCTTTTGTACGAAAAGAGCCGTTAGGAGCAAAGGCGTGTTCTAAAAACTGGGATTGCGAGTCAACAATGCCATTATTTGAAATAACCGCCTACCAAGCTTGGATCCATGAGCGACGAAGCTTTGACATTGCTTGTTGATTCACGCGAGTGGCCCCAACCAACGATTTCACACCCCCGTATTTAGCAAGAAGAACGCTTGCGCACGGGGACCCATGTTGGTGCGCAAGCCAGCTCTGCTTCACGACAATAATCATACTCCTCAATCTCGAGTCCTTGATTCCCAAACCCCCTTATAAAGAGGAAACCTTAGGGTTTCCCACCCTATCAGGTGGTGCTTGTTGTTGGGACCACTTTCAGACCACAGGAAGTTTGCCAAAACCTGAGATAGCTTCTTACTAACCCTCACAGGCATCAGGAACATTGACATAACAAATTCTGGCATGGCGTTTATGACATGCTTGATGAGAGTCAGTCTACCTGCGATGGAAAGGTAGGAAGCTTTCCATGCCAAAATTTTATTCTGAACCCTTTGAAGAGATATGCTCCAGGCTGTCTCTGTGACCCTACTTAGCTGAAGCGGCAGACCCAGATAAGAAAAAGAGTTGTCAGTTACCGTGCATCCAAAAATCCTATGGCTCATGTCTAGCATCGACTGAGGGACATTTACCAAGGACAAACAACACTTATCGTAGTTCATAGATAAACCTGACATCGACATAAAAAAGAGAGGGGCAAGCTTGAATCTTAACATTTGTTGGATTGAAGCCCTTTCAAAGATAATTATATCGTCTGTGTAGGTCAGGATATGACACATGAACTCTGGTATACCGAGTGGCTCAATTAGACCACACTCCACTACCCTCTTAACCAAAACCATAAGTCTCTTAGAGACTACGTTGAAGAGTAAAGGAGATAGGGAACAACCTTGTCGAAGACCACGACCAAGTTTAAACTGTTTTCTCCTTACCCCATTGATCTGAATTTGTGACTGGCATTGGTAACCAGCTCCTGCACCTAGCTAGAGAAACGTTTACCGAAGCCCAAATTCGCCAACATGTTGAAAAGGAACGTCTAATGAACTGAGTCATAGGTTGTATGGAAGTCAAGCTTAAGAGTGAAGGAAGCCCCCCCCATTGATCTTGAGTGAATGCAACACCTTTGTGGCCAAAATGAAAGAATGTTGAAGCCTTTATTAGGGATGAAGGTGAACTAAATGTCTGAAAAAATCCTATAAGCGACTGACCACATCATATTTGCCAAAACTTTTGCGATAATGCGGTATAAGCCTCCTAACACATAAATGGGGCGGAACCGCGAGATGTCCAATACGGCAACCTCCTTAGAAATAAGAGACACAATGGCAAGGTGGGAATGAATCGATAATCGACCGTTATGATGAAACTCCGCGAAGACACTAAGGATGTCACTCTTAATGCATTGCCAGAAAATGCGAAAGAAATCCATGGGATACCCATCTAATCTTGGAGCATTCCACCCAAACGAATCCCGCACAACCGAGAAGATTTCATCTTTGGAGAACGACACCTGAATCGACTTTGAGAGAGCCTGATCCATGGAAAAGAATAATGCAGTACCCATAGCGTCGCCTGCCGCGCGGCTGCAGGAATACAGGTTAGTGAAATAGTTGGTGACAGCATGAAGTACCTGATCGCCCGAGTAGGAGACACCGTCGATAGACATAGAAAGAATCACATGACTTCTATGCCTATGAGAGGTGAAAGAATAAAAAAAACTTGTGTTTCCATCACCTACTTTAAGCCAAATCACCCTTGACCACTGCTTTCAGCGTATCTCATCTTTTAGACGCCAAGATTGCAAAAGTAGAGACAACTCGATCGATCTAGCATTAAGGCTTTGAATATTGGATGCAGACATTGAGGTCATAACCAAGAGCGACTGATTGATGTTAGACAGCTCGCGATCCCACTCTCCCATATTTTGGAATTTGATTATGTTATTGGAGATAAGCCAAGATTTGATGTCGCAAGATAACCGAAGCAGTTTAACCAAGCACCGTGAAGCCGCCTAGTCTGCATAGCAAGATCTATTCTAAGATTGTTGGAAAAATGACTCGAAATCTACCTCCTTAAGCCACCATTGCTTAAATTTGAAGGTTATGTTGTCGGAGAGAGAGGGTGGGTGGGTTGAGGGGGCATAACATTTGAATCGGATGGGTACTACCCACACTGACTCAAACCCTCATATTGGGTATTTCAAGGTCAGGGTGGGCACTTGCCCACCTTAGCCTGTACGTAGCTTTGCTGCTGCCATCAATCTAGCATCTTACCCACCTTAAAACAGTGCATGTCCCACCATACACATGCTTCTCTTTTCAGTTACACCATGGCTTTCACAGATAGAACAAACAAGAGTATAATTAAAAGTGGGAGTATACTTGCTACAATCTTTTGTACATACAATATATTACATATTAGAAAACATTAATTTTCACATTTTTTTCTTCAGATTTTTGTCCATCTTATTATAACCTTACAAATGGGGTAAATATTGACTACTAATAAAGGTAAGAAACTAATGAGTAGAAAATTTTCAATTTTTTGTAGATCAAATGTTATACATGATATGTTTAGTAAAAAACATGTTTTGAATCATGATTATGACAAATAATTAGGTTTTTAAAGGGATCCAAAAATTAACGGCCCACAATGTGCCAAAATTTCATAACTCAAAATATCACATTTTTCAGAAAAGCACAATCCAAGTCTTGATCCTTAGCAAAAAAAACATGCTAAGTTCATTTATATGGTTAGATTGAGTTGATACAACTTGCACATTTGATTTCTAGCTCATTAGTTTCTTACCTTCATTAGTAGCAAATATATTTCCTTACAAATGTGATATATATTGTTTGTACAGTAGAAACATGCTTTTGATCATGTATTTTCAATAATAAGTTTTTCAAATGCTTCAAAAATCAACAGACCACGGCATATCAAAATTTCATGACTTAAAATTCATATTTTTATGTTGAAAATGTATGGTCCAAGGTGTAATTCCTAGCAACAAATTATGATGAACACTTCTATGAGGTCCCGAACACTTCCATATTGAACACTTCTTACTACTGGAATATATGATTTTCTAATTAGATTGTATGTACAGTCAACAATAGCGAATATTTATCCATTAAGAGCATAAATTTCAAACAATGAAATGTTTAAATGCTTTTAATGCATCCTTAGTTCTTACTAAAATTTGCTACATTTTATATAGGACAGTATATGACTTTGTCAGAGGAAGTTGACCATGGTTTAGTACATGCAAAATAATGAAGAAAAAAGATTTTAAAATAACTAAGAAAACAAAAAAGGAAGCTACGTGTATGCAACAAAAATTTGCTGACATGCGTACTAATACACATGGCGTTTAGCTTGAGCTTTATGTATTTTTTGTGCGGCAGTGCATGTGGTGGACCTCACTCGGACCTCTAGGTAGCTCCATGGAAAGGCTACTAGGCTCGTCAAGTCGATGCTGCACGAAATGGAAATGGAAATCGAGGCATAAACCAAAATGATCTAATGCCCTACGATCACGAAGCTTAGTTCGAGGGTGGTGTCGCTCAATCACACACGGATCCAGCCTTACCTAGCTGGGATCCTCGATCAAACCACACGAGCAAACCACATGCAAGGGCCTCGGGTTGGTTGTCATCTCGCATAAGGTGAGGGTACAACATGGTCGTACAAGGCCGGTATACAAGCCACTACGGGCCAAGCGAAGGCACGCAGACCTGAATATTACAAACCTACAAAAGCGCAAGCCCAAGCCCAAGCAAGATCAAGACATCTCACAATGCTGTCAAGGGAGGTTTCGGTTGTGCGATTCTGGGACTGTGCGCAGGTGCACACCTGCTGCCCTGGTGACTGCACTGTGTTGCGCCTGTGCGCGCCAACTAGTGATGAGCACACGATGATCCTGCATGCCTTGGTTCCCTATTGTGCGCTGAGCCAGGCTGGGCGTCGACCGAGTGCACTGAATGTGCACTTGGGAGTTGCCTAGCTGACCTGTTGCAGGTGGCCTACGGCTACTGTGCACAGTCACGAGCAAGGGGCTCCACGCTTGTTGGGTTTCCCTCCTTTGTGGGACCCATCTATTTAGTGTATAGATCTTTTGTGTCACGGGCTAATTTTCGCTCAATAAGCCCATGCGGCGCAACGGTCCTCCTTGCCGTCACAAGCCTTCTAATCGCTATCTCATAGCCACTTTTGCCACGGACATGGAATAGCTCGCAACTTGTAGCATGCTAGCCTAGCCAATATGGCCAGAATAACGGTCACAAGCCACCCACCAACACTTTCAATGTACTGAATCAGAATATTGGCCCTGTGCACTACCCCGCGCATAGCTGCCTAGCGAAAGCTCTTCAAGCGCATCTTCAAATGCGTTCCATGTTATCAATGTCACTTTGTGCATAGTCGTCCCATACCAACTAAGCACTTCCTAGAAGGGCACCAACCTGCCTTAACTTGGAATGCCATGGTGCACATCGCAACTCCATGCACAAGCCAGTTGAAACCTCGCCACTGAAGGATCCAAGTCTTTTGACCCCCAGTCCGAAGACCAGTTGATGATTTCATGCCATAGCGAAGAGCACCACCCAAACTCATTCGTTGGTGCATAGGCTCTCTCTTGCCTAGCCCCGAGTATCTTTACTCGGTTGGAATCACCTAGTGTGACTCCTGGGGGAATTACTCCTAACCCACATGCACCCCCGTGCGTCCAATCGCCTCGCGTGGGACATCCGCAAGTTGAGAGGTTCTTTAGCACTCTCCAAAGGCAACACCCTCTGGTCCGCTGGCACTGCTTAGCCAAACAATGCTTCACGTCTGTGCCGCCATACAGCGATGCACTAACGACGATATCGTTGCCTATCGCATGCCATGCTACCACCGCACGTCACCGATCAAGCTGACGCATACCGCGCGTTCTTACGCTCGATGCATTTTCCACTCAGTAGAGCTCCGCACTGCTCATGCCCCATTCCAACCTCGGCCCGAGACATGCTCCCCCACCCAAGCCATTATATGTCCTCGATAATGTTGGTGTTGGTAAGAACGCAGTTAGCTTGATCTGCCAGTTCCCTTTTTGTGTTAACTTTTGGCTAACTTCTTTTTCTTCCAGCTCAACTTGTTCTGGTGTCTATCTACCATCTCCACAATCTTAAATATGCCAAGTCCCATACATTAGCGCATCTCTGATCGCTTAGACAACAGTCTTCTGCTTTCTCACGACAAGCATTCCATGCTCGTGGAACCCTAGTGTAGTTCCAACTCAAGCAGGGCATTTTTGCCTGCACGACAAGCTTGTCGTCATGAAGCTCATGGCTAGGTTGCCTTCCAACCTCAACAAGGGCACTTTGAGCCCTTTGTGATCCTCTCAGAGAAAGATGACCACCAATGTTTTCCGCAGAGATCTCTATCCCTTTAGGACAACATTTACGGTTTTCCAATGATCCATCTAAGTCCTCAAGTGGGAAATGCTTTGCTGGAGCATTAACCCAATGTGATCCTTCAGAGTGTCTTCGTGGCACTCGTCCTCCTCACATAGGCACCTTCGGCCCAATGCTGTTGCGTCCTCCTCACATAGGCACCTTCAGCCCAATGTTGTTGCTCCCCTCCCGAAGCTCGCATGCTGCAACTCTCTTCTAGAGTCAGCAGAGAATTTCCGCAGGGATCAACGATCCAAGAACAACAACTCTTTCCGCACACACACTTCTCAGAGAACTTTCAATTTAAGGGATCAAACCGACGAGCATCTTTGCTCAACGTGGGCACTCCGCTAACCCACAAACTTGGGAGAGAGCACAAGTTTTATCAAGTCTCTCCGACACAAAGGTGCAAATCCTTCCAGCCGAATCCAACGTGCATTCTCCGCATGCACAAGGCAAACGCTACGCTCCACCTGTGAGCCTAACGCACAACTGGTGAGAATCTTTTTGATTTATTTGCGTTCCCTTAGCCAGCAACTGAACAACAACCTTACGCTTCAGAATATCGTGGTAAAGATGTCCCATACCATCCAACCACTACTTTGCTTCAACGATTCGATTCACCAATCTTCAGTTACGCAATTTTGCATCGCAAGAATAAACCATCTTTGTTCCTTTCAGTGTCGCACATGAATAACAAGGTCTCCGTGAACCTTTTCTTTTTTAGTGTATCTTGCTCAAGATCTCGATCTGCTCTGATGCCAATTGTCACGGGCTAATTTTCGCTCAATAAGCCCATGCGACGCAACGGTCCTCCTTGTCATCACAAGCCTTCTAATCGCTATCTCATAGCCACTTTTGCCACGGACATGAAATAGCTCGCAACCTGTAGCATGCTAGCCTAGCCAATATGGCCAGAATAACGGCCACAAGCCACCCACCAACACTTTCAATGTACTGAATCAGAATATTGGCCCTGTGCACTACCCCGCGCACAGCTGCCTAGCGGAAGCTCTTCAAGCGCATCTTCAAATGCGTTTCATGTTATCAATGCCACTTTGTGCATAGTCGTCCCATACCAACTAAGCACTTCCGAGAAGGGCACCAACCTGCCTTAACTTGGAATGCCATGGTGCACATCGCAGCTCCATGCACAAGCCAGTTGAAACCTCGCCACTGAAGGATCCAAGTCTTTCGACCCCCAGTCCGAAGACCAGTTGATGATTTCATGCCATAGCGAAGAGCGCCACCCAAACTCATTCGCTGGCGCATAGGCTCTCTCTTGCCTAGCCCCGAGTATCTTTACTCGGTTGGAATCACCTAGTGTGACTCCTGGGGGAATTACTCCTAACTCACACGCACCCCCGTGCGTCCAATCGCCTCGCGTGGGACATCCGCAAGTTGAGAGGCTCTTTAGCACTCTCCAAAGGCAACACCCTCTGGTCCGCTGGCACTGCTTAGCCAAACAATGCTCCACGTCTGTGCAGCCATACAGTGATGCACTAACAACGATATCGTTGCCTATCGCATGCCATGCTACCACCGCACGTCACCGATCAAGCTGATGCATACCGCGCGTTCTTACGCTCGATGCATTTTCCACTCAGTAGAGCTCCGCACTGCTCATTCCCCATTCCAACCTCGGCCCGGGACATTTTGATAACTGCTGATTTATGGCATGCTTTGGAACTGCTCATTATCATTATTTCACAGGATTTTCAAAGCACGTCCTTTGATTGTCTCAAGAACTATTTTCTGTATTTGCTGAAAAGCAATAGTCTCTTAGGAGTGTGCGTGGTTTTCTGCTGTAGAGCAGTGCGTCTGGTTCTGCTAGCAAAGAGTGCTTCTCCACTTCTTTTGAGCTGCTTTGTGTGGTTAGTTCTTCAGAACATTTGGTGAGGTCTTTTCTTTTGTTACTTTTCGTTACACCTTTGTGTGTTTGTAAGGCTTATGCCTTTTGGCCACTTTGTAAACTCTGTTTGAAGATAGTGAAAGGGATTGTTTTATCAGCCGTCGTGGACGTACCTCAGTTTGAGGGAACCACGTAAATCTTTGTGTGCTTTAATTTTTTGTTGCTACATATATATATATATATATATATATATATATATATATATATTGCTTACATTGATTTTCACTTGTGAGAAAGCTTGTTTTTCTCAACAGCGTGAGGGTCGACGAAAAAGCTTCCTCCGACAGAGGTTACCCCAAACGCCGGAGAAGGGGTGGTGCCACCGACTAAAGTGGTGGCATTCATCCTTAGCACCGATGCTCGGTGGTTCAGGCACCTGTCACCGCTTGTGATAGGTGCAGGCGCTACTCTAGTTGAAGAGGGAGGTTACCAGCTGGCGGAAAAATCCTCCAGCGGTGACTCATCCGAAATGTGCACAATAAGAGATGTGTCGGCGGATCTGGAAGGACCGCCGGTGGAAGTCGTACAAATCTGCCAGAAAAAGGAACAAGGTGGCAGGTGGTCTCTGGGTGTTGTAGATGGCCTGCAAAGAACAGGTTTGTCGAAAACGATCAGAATCTTCATTGTAGTTCTTCAAAATGAACTGATTGAGCCCAATTTGCTCAGACCAGATCTCTGAGTGCCGTAGATCCCATATCTACAGTCGGATCGCCCTGATCGGTTCTCTGGTAGCCAAGAAATGTGTTATAATATCCGTAATTATTGTTTTTTTGATGATGAACAAGAATCACAATCAGAACTGATTTTTACCCGTGTTCTCTCAAATTAATCGTGTGATTCCTCCCAAATCAACTCTAATGCGCTCTAAAACATTAATCGGCATGATCTAATCTAAGTTCATGCATCTAAACATCATTTTGCATGGAATTCACATGAATCTAAGGATTAAGAGAACTCACAGTGAGCTTAAGGAATTCTCTAAGATGTTGGAGTAGAGGATACACTCACCAGAGGAAGTTCGTCTAGCTATTTTTGAGATGGACCCTGACAGTGCCCCTGGTCGAAATGGTTTCTCAGGTAAACAAATTAATTGAACTCGGATGGTAAAGCAGAGACTAATTGTAGTTCATGAGCAGGTGATGAATGTGATGGGGAATGCAAACCCCCACATAGCAGTCCAATTGAGGAACCTAAGCTAGTGGGACCCTCCTCCACAGGACTGGAGGAAATTGAATGTATGCACCACAGACATGATGGTGCATGGGATATGCTGCCAGATCTAGTGAAGGAAAGATAATAACAGCTGGCTACTCAAAAAAGGAAGGCCAATTACAGTAGAGCGATGGGAACAGATGCTACTTTGATCAGATATTCAAGGCAAGATCATAGTGGATGAAAGGATATTGTTGCAAGTCTAAAAAGCATTTTGGAAGGACAATACTAGGGCAACAACTGCTCAGTGAGTCTTGTAAATAGGCTTTTTTCAATGCACTTTAGACTTGCAGCAATATCCTTTCATCTGGTCTCCACTATGATCTTGCCTTGAATCTCTGGTCGGAGTAGGATTTGTTATCAGGTACACCACTCTCTTTGTTGTAATTGGTCTTTCTGTCTGAAGCAACCAACAATTATTATCTTTCCTTCACTGGATCTGGCAACATATCCCATGCACCACCCTGTCTGGTAGATGGTGCATACGTTCAATTTCGTCCAGCCTTGTGGAGGAGAGTCCCACTCGTGGAGGTCCTCTATCTGCTATGCGATGATTTGCATTCCCCATCACATTCATCACCTGCTCACGAACTATAATTAGGCTCTACTTTACCATTCAAGTTCAATAATTTGTTTACCTGAGAAACCATCTGGACCAGGGGCACTGTCAGGGTCCATCTCAAAAACATCTAGACAAACTTCCTCCTTGCTCATGTCTCGTAGCATGCAAGGATTTTCTTCCTCCTTGCTCTCCTATCATGTGATCAATCTTCACCGTAAGCCCAAGCCTTCATGATTCACTAAATTTCAGTGATTATGAGGCCGATTTGAGCTCGAGGAGCTCTTTAGAATTTCTTCCAACCTAAAGCAAAAAATAGATAAGAGAATTCAAACTTTTGATTTCAAATTTGCATAATGAAAAATGGCTACAAGTGAGACTTTATATCAGGCAGTAAGCTCAAAACCAAAAACCTGCTTTGGAAAAACCAGAGATGCTTTTTCCTCAACTGAATTGAGGGTCAGTTGGGGGACAAGTCCACCTCAGCTGGAGGTGGCTGTCTACCCCAACTGAACCCTCTAATCGAGCTCCAGCTTGTCAGCCAACTGAGAGGCTGACTCAGTCAAGCTCTGCTAAGTTGCGCACTGATCTGGCACGGGTGCTAACATTGTGTCGCATGGGCCTTAGTGCTACATGTGCATGGGCTGAGTGCAAGTGTTAGTCGGTTTAGACTGATTGGATCCATGACAGGCTTGATTCAGTGTGGTCCAGGCACGAGTCCTATCAAACCACCATGCTCCATGCCAACATACTTGGAGGTTGTTATCTCTGATCCTCTGTTCTACTCAAG
Source organism: Nuphar pumila (assembly GCF_984573655.1). NCBI lineage: Eukaryota > Viridiplantae > Streptophyta > Magnoliopsida > Nymphaeales > Nymphaeaceae > Nuphar > Nuphar pumila. The sequence continues at coordinate 115,961,841 of NC_143255.1, read as the reverse complement.
CTGTGAGAGTGCATCCTCCACTTTGTTACTGACTCCCTTCTTGTACTTCAGGTCAAAGTCATAACTTTGGAGCTTGACAATCCACCTCTGTTGACCGGTGATTGTCACCCTCTGATCAAGCAAGAATTTGAGGCTTTTGTGATCAGTACGAACCACAAAGTGCCTCACCAAGATATATGGGTGCCACTTCTCTGTGGCCAACATTATAGCCAACATCTCTCAGTTGTAGGTGTTGAGTGCATGGACACACTTCAGAATGACCTTACTCATAAAAGCCACAGGGTGCTCACTCTGCATAAGAATTGCCTCAACACCAACGTTGTTCGCATTCATCTCAATCACAAAACATATCGTAAAGTCAGGAAGTGTGAGAATAGGGGCACTAGTCATGGTTGTCTTGAGCTGCCCAAAGGCAGTCTGTGCTCGAGAAGATTAGTGAAAGGCATCCTTTCAAAGGAAGGCAGTGAGGGGTGCCATAATAGAATCTTATCCTCTAATGAATCAGCGATAGTACCTTATTAATCTGAGAAACTCATGCAAGGCCTTGGCCAGTCTATCATCTGTGGGATCTTATCCCGATATGGTTCTACTCTATCGTGGTGTACAACATGCCCCAAATACATAATATCTTCGAGTCCAAACTGCACTTGGATCTCTTAGCATAGAGGGTATGCTCATGAAGAATGTTCAACACTGCATTTACGCGCTGTTGGTGGTCTGCCCATTCTCTAATGTAGATGAGAATGTTGTCAAAGAAAACAAGCACGTACTTCCTTGGTAAAGTCTTGAATATATCATTCATAGCTCCCTAGAAGGTAGTCAAGGCATTGGTGAGGCTGAATGGCATCACTAAAAACTCATATTGCCCATTGTGTGTGCATAAGATAATTTTTGGTATGTCATCATGGGTCATCTTGATCTGATGATATCCAGTTCGCAGGTTGAGCTTTGTAAAGTACCTGATTCCATGTAACTCATCTAAGAGCTCCTCAATGATGGGAATAGAATGCTTATTATCCTTCACCGCAATTGCATTGAGTGCGCAATAGTCCACATAAAAATGTCATATGTCATCCTTATTCTTGACCAAAAGTATGGGTAAAGAGAATTGACTTGCACTAGCTTTAATGATGCCATTGTCAAGCATCTCTCTGACCATCTACTCCATGACATCCTTTTGTGAAATCCCATACTGGTACATTCTCACATTCACTGGCTTTGAGTTGAGAATCAACTCAATGTGGTGGTCTTGAGATCTCTCGAGAGGGAGCCCCTTAAGCTCTGGGAAGACTACCTCATGGCCCCCCAACACGTCTGCTAAGTCAGGTGACAATGGCTTGTCCTATTTGGCGTCATGCATATCATCGTCTATCCTCTACACCAAGCACAATGGGACACTCTCAATGCTCTGGAATATCTTGAGGGCAGTCTAAGTGTCAACCTCTCCCCATAAGTTTGGCCCATTGGGCCCTCAAAGTCACTGTCGTCTCCCCTCCATTGAATGTCATCTCCATTCTATTACAATCCCAAGAGACTTGGCCCAATCCCTTGAGCCAACTCATGCCCAACACCACCTCCACTCCTTTGATGGGAAGGAGATAGAGGTCCTCTTGGAATTTGGAACTCACGATAAGGGGAGCATTATGGCAAACTTGGGTGCAATCCAAACGCACGCCATCACCAATCACAACCTCAAAGAGCGGGTTATCCTTGATAACCAATCTGAAGTATAGAGTCATGCCACTCTGTATGAAACTATAAGTGGCCTCGATATCAACAAGCACCGAAACATCCTACCCATTGATCTTAATTACCCTCAAGGTGCATAGAATGGGGTCCTTTCACCCTGGATATGGTGTGGTACTCTGCACTAGAAGCATCACAATAGAGCTCATCCTCAATAATATCCTCCACCTTATCTGTGTCTATGATTTGAAGAATCCTCAATGTTTGGCACTTGTGGCCAGGATGCCACTTCTCTCCACACTTGAAGCACTTTCCCTTTCGACGCTTCTCATCCATTTCTTTTTGGGAGATATACTCAACCTTGGGCTTGGAATTAGCCCTCCTGTCAACACGGCACTGCAGCTTGGAGTCCTTGGCAATCTCTTTGCCCTTGAAACTCTTGGTGTCCATACAAATCTTTTGCTTCTCTTCGTAGAGCTTGGTCACTCTATAGTTATCCTCGAGAGTATAGACGTTTGAGGAGAGAACCTCGATCCTCAAATTGTCCCGTAATCTTTTTACGTATGAGCCAAACAATGTCTGCTCATCCATATGAGGGACAAGGGCACGCAACTCATCATATTATACCTGATAGCCCTCCAGACTATCTCTCTGCTTCAACTGTTTTAAGGCTATATTATGATTGGGCATAACAATTGGTCCAAACCTCTTAAGCAAGCCACTCTCAAAATGCTCTCATAAAGGCTTCTCTTTCATTATCTCAACTCAATTATACCAACGTAAGGCACTCCTCTCAAGTCTAGATATTGTCTCATCAAGACGCATGTCATAGGAAACCTGTTGGCACACAAAATAGTGATCGGCCATGTATAGTCACTCTTTAGGCCCATCCTCGCCAAAAGTGGGCAACTCAACCCTGCTCTTCCACTGATGCAGGATTCATTGACCATAGAAGTCACCATCCATAAACTGTTGCCCTAGGATGACCTGGTATGGCTTGGCCTTGGCTTCGCTCTACAAGTGTCTCAAATGAGGTGGTAAGACGAGTCATGAGTGCATCCATATGATCCATGTGGCTAGATAGATCTTGGCCAATCTTGGTCATGTTGAGCATCATATCTATGTTGGACTCCTCCAACTGAGCTCGAGTCATCAACTCATGCTTAGTCGGGGTAGAAGAGCTTGTGGCTCTGATGCCATCTGGTGGGACCCCACTCGGACCTCTAGGTAGCTTCATGGAAAGGCTACTAAGCTCATCAAGTCGATGACACACATAATGAAAATCGAGACATAAACCAAAACAATTTAATGCCCTATGATCAAGAAGCCTAGTGCGAGGGTGGCATCACCCAATCACATACGAATCTAGCGTTACCTTACTGGGATCCTTGACCAAACCACACACAAGCGCCTCAGGTTGGGTGTCATCTCGCACAAAGCGAGGGTACAAGCACAAAATAACACAGTCATGCAAGGCCGATATACAAGCCACTACATGCCAAGCGAGGGTACATCGACTCGAATATTATAATCCCATAAAAGTGCAAGCCCAAGCAAGATCAAGACAACTCACAATGATGCCAAGGGAGGTTTCGGTTATGTGGGTCAACTGTGCGATCATGGGATTGTGGTTGACTATGTGCAGGTGCACACCTGCTACCCTAGTCACGGCCTCGTGTTGCTCCGATGGTGCATACTATTACTGCACGCATGTGTATGCATGCCCACTGGTGCTACGCACACACATTGATCATGTGTTCCTTGGTTCCTTGTTGGGCGTCGACTGAGTGAACCACCTATGCACTTGGGAGTGGCCTAGTTGACCTGCAGCTATTGTGCATAGGAATTGTGCACAGTTACGAGCAAAGGGCTTTCACGCTGAGGGCCACTGAAAAAGCTTCCTCGGTTGCCTTTGGAGATTTGGTTATGGACCTCTTGACTTGCAGAAATTTTCCACACGTAGTGTTTAGACGCATAGGGTGCATGTGGGTTAGGGCTAATTCTCTCAAGGATCACCTTAGGTGATTCCAACCGAGTATGGTGACTCGAAGCTAGGTGAGTGAATGCCTAGGCACCGATGAATGAGTCTAGGTGGTGCTCTTCGCTATGGTGTTCAATCATCAACTGGTTTTCAGACTGGGGGTTACAAGGTCTTGTTCCTTCAATGATGAGGTTTTGCTATAGCGTGAGCATGGAGTCGCAATACGTTCCATGACACACAAGGCTAAGGCAAATATGTGCTTTTTTCGGAAGTGATAGCTGGTATGGGACGGCTATGCATGAAGTGGCATGAACCAATTATAATACGCATTTAGAGATGTGCTTGATTAGCTTTTGCTAGGCAGTTGTGCACGAGGTAGTGCGAAGGACCAATGAAATGATTCAGCACATGGAAAAGTGTTGGTGCGCGGTCTTTGGCCATTAGGTTGGCCAAACTGGGCAATCTGACGCGTTACGGGTTTGAGAAAAAATTTTATGCCTATGACACCGCACTGATGTGGTGGGGGTGTTGATGTTGTGTTGCATGGGCTCTGCGCACTGCATGTGCATGGGCTGACTGCAAGTGTCAATCGTTTTAGACCGACTGGGTCCATGGCGGGTGTGGTCCAGGCACGGGCCCTATCGCATGCACTTTATGTATTTTTTATGTAGCGGTGTTGCATGCTTGGCATGAAGCTCCTCTTCTGATGTCCATTTTTCAACATTTCTCAAGATGGACACCAAACCCAACTCGAGAAATGCTAATACGGATGGCTATCAGGCAGGTCACTGCATACCCACCATGCAGCAATGTTGCATATATTGTGAATACTAATTGTTTATTGCTAATACGGATGGCTATCAGGCAGGTCACTGCATACCCACCATGCAGCAATGTTGCATATATTGTGAATACTAATTGTTTATTGATGAGCAAGAATTTAGGTGTGTATGAAATATGAACAATCAAAAAATTTATTTATTGGTTTACTATTTGGTGATATTGAAGGCACATAACTATTTGAGCTGGAAATTATAGGTTTTAGATGTGATCAACAAGATTTGTTTAGTAGAAAATGAGTTTTGAATTATATGATCGTGACACATAAGCAGGTTTAAGGGTTTAAAAAATTACAAGTTCACAATGAATCAAAATCTCATGACTCAAAAAATCATACTTTTGGATCGAAATAACATGATCCAAGATTTGATAGCTAGCAAACAAACCACCTTGACCACATCTATGTGGTCAGATTGAGTCAAGGCTTGAAACTATGATTTTCAGCCCAATAGTTTCATATAGTTTTGTGCCTTCAATAGCACCAAATATTAACCCTTATTGTTATTTTTTTTATGACGATGAACTCACCAGGAACATGCCTTAATTGACCCAACCCTATAGTGATCCCAAAGCACGCCCTGACCAAATGGGCGCGACCCTGTGGGGGCAAGCCAAAATAAATTAGTTGGGTATGAAAAGCCAATAACTTTAACTTTGGGTTGGTGATTAGGTATAGTTTGTGTGGGATGCCAGGTTAATTGGCCTACATCTCCTGTCTAATGAATGTTTACATATGACTCATGGATTTAAGTTGAAAAACTTATGCCAATGTGAACGTTGAGCTCATAATGTTGATCTAAATCTTTGAAATTTGAAATTTGAAATTTGAAATTTGAAATTTGAAATTATATAATGGACCAACTGATCCAATCTTTCTTCAGCATATAGGAATAATGGGCATTGACTGCTTCTGTCACAAAAAAAAAAAGTTAACCGCGTGTTAAACATGATATGATATGCCATGAAGTGGGGAATTTTAGTAAGAGATTCTAGAATAAAGGATGGAAATGTGATAAAATTATACTATATAAATATGAATATTTTTACTCAGTAGGGGTAGCTGCCTACTTCGATCTGAGGCTACCAAGCTTCTGAAGGATCTTTTTTCTTTTTTCATGCTTCCTCAAATCTGACCATACTAATGTATTCTACTCTTGGATTGATCTCGACATGTGGGTAGGTTTTTATAAGGTTTAAAATTTGATCTTCTATAATTTTCATAAACATTCAAGCTTAAATTTCATGTTTTTTCATGAAAAAAATATGATTCAAGTGTTTTTGTCCAGCAAATCAATCATGTCAAATGCATCTGCAAGGTCAGGTTTGCACAAAACACCTTGAAAACCCCAGTTAGCTTACAATAGGCTCCTAACTTTGGTAGGGACTACTCCCTACTTTATTTTTACTGAATGAATTAAAATGATTGTATTATAGGACAAAAACAACGTGTTTCCAAAAGTGCCCCACAATTTACCAAATTTGTCGAATGGACAATATGGCAGGTTCTCAATTTTTTTATGCTTTTACCCCTCACATGTGTGAATTTTTTATTTTCGCACGACATGACGTTAAAATAATGCATCCATGAAACTTGTCAAAAAATTTGTATCTGAGGATGCGATTTTTCAAAATATATTGTGAAATTTTAAACAAATTGCTAAACTCGTGATGAGTTTTGCGCAATCATCTGCGAAAATCATAAAATTTATGGAAGTACGATAATTGTGAAATTGTAGACAAGAATCACATGAAGTATTGTGGAATTTCTTTTTCTTAAGAAATTTCTTATGAGCATAGTCTAAAATCAAACCTAAGGTTTTAGGTAAACTAGGTTTGACAATTGTAATTATGAAGTCTTCAAAATTATAGCTAATTGATAGACTCATCATATTATGTGCTAATCAAGGTCTCATCATGCCAACTAGTATCATGTCCTCTTGTCATAGAAACATACTAAGATGAACCATCATATTAGTTGACCCTTTGACTGAGCCCTCTAGAGTCAAAACCTGGTATCTCGGTCAGCATTCTACAATTTAACCATGTGCTAATCACACTTGTTTTGCTTTATTCATGTTTGATGCCATGCTGAGACTAGGCACCCGAAAAAGGAAATAACTATACCTAAAACATTTTTTAAAGTGAACTAGTTAAAAATCTAGATCAGGATGCGGCTTTGTTCACAAAGGCATGGTTATTATCAGTTTCTATAAACATATCAGCCTCTTAGCTAAAGCATAGAGGGTCAGCATTATACCGGATATGGGAATTCTTTACTGGATGCTTCTAGGTTTCTCCTGAGTTAGGTTGGTGGGTGGGTAAGGTCTTAGGTTCAAATCCAAGATATAAAATAATTATGTAGTGATCAAAAGCCTTTTAGCCCAAAAGTATAAATTAAACAGCACTTTGTTTATTGGTGTCTTGCCATGTTAGCCCTTTTTTTTTTTATAACTAAGGAAAACCACCTCACTCGCGGGTTTCAAAATCCCAGGTGCCCCTTGCCCACTAGTGAATACACCCAACTTTGCCTTCCAGTAAGGGCCGTGTACCGTGAGTTTCAAACTCATGACGTCCTTTCAGCTTGGTAATGTTCAAGAGTCACCCCTACCAGATGAGTGAAGCCCTTGTGAGCGCTTTGTTGGCTTTTTATCATTACGATTGTGGGTTACTAAATTCTGTTTAACACCAACGGGGGGCTCTGCTTGTCTGTGCACATCACCTTGTGTTGGGGACGTTGCAAGTTCGAATCCCAATGCTATTAGTTGTATAACTGGTATGGGTCTGCCTAACCCCAGCTTTCTCTGTCGAAAAAAAAAAAACTGTTTAACTATATTATGTGCCACTATTGTGTTCCCACGTATAAAAATCAGGGTTTTTTTTTTTTTTGCTTTTAGAATACTATAGTAAATATATGATTCAGTCAACTATATGGCAACCACCCCCATCCCTAATTTTCCCACCGTGGATGGATTGGTGTTGGCATTTCACCACTAGCTTTCGTTGCAATATGCCACATTTAACAAACATGGAAGCCAATAGAGACGAAAAAGCTAAAGTTGGTTGTTTGAGGGAAAACTTTGGACGACTAAAGTATTGATTTGGTTAGTAAATTCAACCGGCAAGGTTCCACAAAGGCTCCACACACCTGGCTGGGTAGGTCGGCTTAAGGCTTTCAAGTTGAACAAGGTTGAGAGCTCAATACCCGGCCGGCGTGTGTCCTTTGCTGCAATAAGGCTAAAGCCAAATGGGGGAGGGAGTACTTGTGGAGTTTTGCAGTGCAAACACCGACTCGGGTAGATGACCAATGCACACCTCTTGGTCCCTTGCGGAACATCCAAATCATATCGGTGGTTTCTCTACATGAAATACAATAAATAAGTAATTTAACAGATACTTGGATGAAGCAATGTCTCACCTCCACCCTCCAGTTTCATAGGTGAAGCAACCTGAACCACTCAAAGTACAAGTAGTGTGTGTAAGGCACTGGACCACCATGTGTGACCATAACTATATTCCTCTAGCTTTGGTTAGTGGGCAATATATATGAATACTATCAATAACAACACCCTCCCATCCATCCCAACTACAGTCATGCCAACGCACATTCTTGATGGCTAGCAGCGTCTATTAAATAAAAAGAAACTTTCTTTAGTTGGCACATTCCCTCCTTATCATGTGGTTGAACCCACTGCTATCCCCTGAGGCACCTAGTCTCGACAACTTATGGGCCTTGCTCTCTATGGCTTATTTAACTCAGCATTCGTTGCGCATATTCTGGATGTGGGTGTGTCAGTGTCCATACAGAGCTTGCCAAAAAAATTTGTCGACGTTGTTCTCTCTGGTCGGACTCTCATTTGGTTTTGGGATGTCGGACGACGATGAGGAAGTATTGACAAGTGACCGGACGGGACCTGATCCAGACCCAAACTCATTAGAGGGACCAGGTGGATCGAGTATGCGCTCGATCTGGTGGGATCCAGTTTGGGAGCCAAACCTATTAGGGGTTCCAAGTGGACCGGATCCATGATCGAACAGGTCAGACCCAGTCCTGGACCTAGACTCATTATGGGCTACAGGTGGACCGGGTCTAAGTCAGACCAGGTTGGACCTAGTTCAGAAACTGATACATTCCTTTTAAGACTGGTTTGGGGGTTCCTGAGACTAGTTTTGGGGTTTATGAAACTGGTTTAGTAGTTTATAAGACTGGTCCATGAATTTTAGGATCAGTTTTGGCTTTTTAAGGACCAGTTTGGTCATTCAGAGATTGGTTTGGGCCTCCTGTGATCGATTCGAGGGGGGTTTTGGACCGGTTCAAAGTTTTTGTGGCCAATTCAGAACATTTAGTAATTGGTTTTAGGCATGAGATTATAAATGTATGCACTTTATTTGTGTTATGACATATTTTATATGAACTTGCGATGAAAGATCTCGATTAACTCACTATGATATTCACCAATGTAATCCAAGTTTTGTTGATTGAGGGTTTTTTGGACTGTGTTGAGATTGAAATTCGGTATTGAGATTTTGTGTGACTTTATAAAATAATGACTTTACCCAAAGGTAAGTTATTGTATTCCAAATTTACATAAGGTGTAATAGTGTATGTGTACACCAACCCATGAAGCATGTTTGTACTGAAAGGTACAATGTCAATTTGACTTTAGTTACATGATCTAGTAGATTTCCCAATTGAAGTCAATTCTTTGATAATTAAAAAGACAAAACAACTTTGAGTATTATTGTTTTTACTAAAGTAGAATGATAATGACTCTATTATGCTTGCCTTAGAAAATGTGAATAATAAAAGGTCTCATGTTTAGCTTTTTTATATGAATTTTGTATAGAGCAATCTTTCACTCATATAGAGAATAGAACAGTTGTTATAAATGTTGTCTATGAGAAGTGAGAGAGCTCAAAAGGTTGTTTATAAAAATTTAGAGTGCTCAAATAATCTTAGCTTGTTGTTATTACAATCACAAGTAGCTAAAAATATTCGAGATGTCATCTCTCACTGCAAGATAGTGAATAAATTTTTAAAAGCTATTGAAGTAAAAACTATTGATTTATACGAGACTTCATCTCAGACCATTTGGATAAGAAACTTTATTATGGGTCTTGGGATTGTAAATTCTATCGAAAGACTACTGAAGATCTTTTGTGATAATGAAGGTGTTGTATCCTTCTCGAATAACAAGAGTTCAACCTCGTGTCGACATATAGAGTTAAAATACTTTGTTGTTAAAAAAATGACTGATAATCATTTAGTGTGTATTGATACAATTGGTACGAACAAAATGACTATGAATCATCTTACTAAAAAGCTAACACCAATATTATATTATCAATATGTAATGAGGATGGGTCTATTTGATTTTTTTATATATGACAATGTATTATGGTTATATGTGATCACATTTATAAAACTAAATTAATTCTCTATAATTTTATGCATTATTGATTTTGTGTAATGTGTATCTCATTTTGTTATGAAAGAATAATAGAATAACAATATAAAAAGACCAATAGAATGGGGTAAGAGACCAACTCATTCATAAATGTATTCTTAACATGTTAAACACTGAAAATGAATAATATTATAATACATGAAAATATGACATCTCATATAGAGGTACTTATCTCCATGACTCGTATAAGTCATTCTTGTGATACAAAACAACATATGAACCCACATGAAAATTGAATCAAGATAACAACCTTGATGAAGTGATTTTTCATATCAATGGGTCAAGTGAGAGAATGTTAGATTTTAGATCGGACCAAATCCAACTTAGATATGACTCATTGGGCACATCAAGGAACATATATAGGTATGGCTCTTAGGTTTTGGAGGTTACAAGATAATTATGAGGTCTCATAATTGTTCATGCATGCCCATTAGGGACCTTCACTAGTGCTTATTATGGACTGCCACCAAATCTCTCTATAAATAAGAGAGATCCATGGTAGCTTATCGAGGACTACCATGAGGGCATACTTAGTTGTTGAGTGCAACATTCTAGTGCCACCTACGTATGTGATTTCTTTCTTTGGGTTAAAAAGTTTTGCCACCTTTTGACATTCTGGCATGGGCTCATTGAGAGCGTCGATTGGCCGAGGAAAATGCTGGCCCCCTGCATCCATCAAATCGTCCAAGGCTGCACCCGCACGTTCCATTTTATGCTAACAAATGTATTTAAATGAAACACTTAAAAATAATTGGTGATTATGTCATATAAGTCAAATTGTTCCAATTCATAGATCTTTTGTAGTCTTGTGAGGCTAGACAAACAATACAACAAGAGCAGTAAAACTCTCTTATTCTTTTCTTCACTTTAGCTTGTGATTTGCTTCATTTTAGTTGTTACTCTCGTACAGTGCCCTCTCGTATGCTATTCTTAATGAAAAATTACACGAGAATAGCATGCCCCGGGTCTTTTTTACCATGTCATTGTGACTTATATAGCTGAACACTAAAACACAGCATTTTTATATAAGTCACGCTCACCTAGAGTATATGTCAGAGTTTAGTGATTCTGTACACATAACATTCATTTTGTTCAGACAATCTGTAGTATCAGATTCTTTAAAAAAAAATCTGTAGTATCAGAAGTTTATGTCCACTAGGATCTTTTAATACATTAAGATAAGTGTTAGGGGCTTATATATTCCAAGAAGTGGTTTCTTCATAATCTGTGAAGTAGCAAATCCCTGTACTTATAACTGATTCAAGGTTGGAAGATTCAGAGCAGTATGAATTAAAAGAGCTTACTCAATTTTGAGAGTTTATTCAAAGTTGAGATCTTTTCTTTTGAAGCACTATAAACTTAAACTCGGGCTTGCATTATCAAATTCTAAATTTATCAACAATCTATCGAGTTCTAGGTATTAGGCATGCCAACTTTTTGCACTTCAAAGTTAAGCTCCAAGTTGGGTGCTGAGGTATCACTTGGTTCAGGACCCAAACAGTGTGGAACTTCATTTGAGCCACCAGGTTCAAATCCACCAGTTATTGTAGTCTCTCACTTTGAGACTGCCAATTTGCTGGACTTCATCATTCATAAAAGGACCAATTATTTGAGGCTTACTCCAGTTGATTGTTGTGATATCATTTGCTTCAGGTCGATTAGAAGGAGAATGTGGAATTCAACCTTTTGAGTTTCGCATTCACCAGTCCATGAGGACCATTTTTCCTCGCCAAACCGATGCCGGCTACATCTTTAGTTGCTAATTTGCATTTCAACTTACACCAACCAAATCTTGCAAACAGGGCTGGTAAATGAGCCGAATGAACTGAAAAAAGAGCATTCAAGCTGAGATCATTCTTATGGCCGATCGAGTTGAGCTCGAGCTCATGGCAAGCCTGGGAATAATGAGCAGAGCTCCTGCTGACTCATTTATAAAAAAATGCATTTTTTAAAATTGAAAATAATAAAATTTGGACCCGAACATACACAGCCAAGCTCCATTGGCTCATTTACAAAATAAAATGCATTGCTTTAAAGCTGTAAGCAGTAGGTTGTAAACTTTAGACTTGATGCTTGCCGGCCAAACACTGCAGCCATCTACACTGTAAAGATATAAAATATATTTATAACGAGCCTGTATAAACCGAGTGGAGCCAGATACTCATTGTTCTTATTCAGTTTGTTGGGCCGATTTTATGAGTTCAAACGAGCTCTTTGCATACCAAACACGAGCCAAGCCACAATCATTTGTTTCATTTCCAAGCCATAGTTGCAAAGCATATCCTTCTCACTGGCTCTTGCTGGAACACCGATTCTAGGTTCTAACATACCTAGTCTTATTGAGTCCTTGTAAGACTAAGGATATCCTAGGCAAGAGAATTCTTGGTATTCAGAATTTTCATGGGGCCTGGTTCGATTGATTGGGTGAAACATATGAAACTGCAGAATGGAATTAGAGTTACAATAAAAAAAAATTATGACGAGGAACCACGATGAAAACCCCGGGTGGGGCCCCACAACCACCCTGACTTACCAGGCCCACCTCTGAAAGCTACGGACACACCCATGAACCAGTGCGGTTTATTTGATGCCTTCGTCTCAGGACCTTCACAACCACCCGACTGGCCACGCGGGAGACTGTTCCAATAAATTCCGAGAATTAGATAAAAGCAAGCACTTTTGTGTTCAACAGTCATCACCTATAGACAGCAATTTGGTTTGCTGGAAATTGCAGGCCTGCGTACCGAACAATTTTTATGACCCAGATTTCTAGGAGCCATAATTCATGAAATACCCTTTTTACTACCCATTTCCTCAGCCAAAAAAACCCTCAAAATCAAATTCCAGAAAGACAGATATTTCAATTTGGAGAACTATACAGACAGTTCTGTGCATACATTACCAAACTAAGTAGACGCCATATGTGAAAATAAAAAACGAATTTAGAAATTTTCATTTTATTTTATGGACCTTAAAATCAAGGCTTCATCGCCTATTCAACAAATTTCCAGAAAAGAAAATAATTTATTACATCATGCTTATGGCTTGAATAAAATTTAAAAAGGCAAAGAATATGATCCAAGGGAAATTTGGAACAAAGATAAGATCACAAAATAAAAATAACATAAGAATAGCAATAATCGTGTCATTAGTCCTATAAAGGAAAAAGTGAAATGTACAACGGCAGATTGCAATACACTCATCTTTTTTCCTCTCTTGTAGTAACAGGGATAACATCCAAGAGAGCACAAATATACCAAACGTCAAGTCGTTTTCGTCATCAAGATATGACTTCTGTACATGGATTAACAAGCTAACAATTCGATTAAGGCATTATTAGAATATTAAGCAGTTTCCCATTTGCCTTTTCTGTAGTCAATCCATTCATTTGTCTCCATTGATTCCAAATAGCCGGACCTTGTGCATATTTGGGAACTTAGCGATGACGAGAATAGCCAGGGCAATCGTGTTGAGGAAAAGCCAGGGATTCTGATAATCAGTTGTGTGTGAGGCAATCAGGTACCTATCAGAGAATCAACGGTCAGAAGAAACTAAATAATAATAAACATGTACATTTTTCTTGGACATAAGAATGCCAATCATAAGGTCAATAAAAATCAGATGGACGGATCAGCTGAGGACAGTGCATACATTGATTCATCTTGACTGGCATTTTGTTTCAAACAATATTTTTTCACTTCCATCCATTCTTCAGAAAATGCTTGGTGAAAATCAATATAAACAGGAATAGGATTATGAGAAAGTAAGAAAGGCATTATGGTACTCTAAAATTCAGGTCTATCGTTTTCCTATACTTAAACCACTACCGAATGTTCTAACAAGCATCATTTTTTGTTATCCTATCCTTCATTTGTGCACACTTGAGATAAATGATAGGCTAATCAAAGAAATTTAATGCAAAACACCAAGGTTGGTAGAGTGGAAACAAAAGTCACAGAGACTGGGGACAGCACAAAACAAAGCAAACACTCAAATTAGTAACAAGTGCCAGCAAAAGTATATGCATCTCTCTCTCTCTCTCTCTCTCTCTCTCTCTCTCTCTCTCTGACATCACTTGCAGCCACTTACGATTTAGTAACCAAAAGATCTTCATAGATATTGAATGTTGCATGTGGTGCTTAGTAGTAATTACTAGATTATGGAGTGAATAGGAGAGATGCAAAGGGGTAGATGCACCCGAAGCACATGGAAAGACCAACAGGAATGAATCATCTATATTATCCTTTGGGAATATTTCATAGTGAAGCATTTCAAGCTGCTGTACACAGATTTAGTAGACATGTTACTAAATTCACAAGTCTTCAGTTCAATATTATGAAGATTCCAAACAAAGAAAATCCCTTTCTAGCTCTTGTTATGGATAAAGGAATCCAGAGTTCCAGTTACAGCATGTAGGTGCCTAATGCTTGGTAAATTACCAACAGGATGAGAATACTATAAAGACCCAACCTGTGGTGCTCCACAGATGGTGAAAAACACAAAGGAAAGCAATAGGAATGCCAAGACCTATGGGAAAGATTGCTAGAATCCATAGGTATCTGCTGAAAACTATTCCAAAGATAATACAGTCTTTTCTCTTCATATATAGTGAAGTTAGAAACAGAAAGAGAATTCACAGGATCAACATGTTAAGGTAGACGCATGGAGCAACAAAAGATGACAATAAAACAAATCTACTAGAAGACAGCTAAAATTTGTTCCAATAAAAAGAATAAAATATCTAATTCACAGCAGTGACAAGGAAGATTGATGAAATGCAACTAAAATAAATTAAAAAAACAAGAGACCCCTGAAGATTTAAAGGAGACTGAAAGATTGTGAAGTGACCCAGATTGTAGCATTAGATAGGAAGGAATAGAGAAATAAGATTCCTTAATGCTTGAATCCATGTTACTAAAAAGGCCTCGATGATGATGATGATGATGATGAACGAATGACACCAAGCAGTTAACCATTCAATCGACATCTTTAGGGCAGACAGTCGGGAATGGAAAGGAAGCATCAGAAATGTCACTAATTTCAAAAACACAAAAATGTTAACCATGTAGAAACATTATAATATGATCAAGCACCCACCCACAAATGTTCACATCAATCACTGATTAAAGGCCACTACATGATCTGAGAAAATTTGTGCAGTTGGTTAAAAGGGAATAAAGCAAACTAGGGAGATAACTAGCAAACTTAGATTCCTATAGCTCACCCAATCTTCCGGTTCCTTATAGATGCTATCATGCTGCCATTGACATTGGCTTTCGGATGGATACAACATATGCAATCATTTACATTGTCAACTATGTCACATGGGTGCGGGTGCGGCACTTTCAAAAACTTGGGTGCGGGGGTGGGGGGGTGCGGCAAATATATATATATATATATATATATATATATAGTCCAAAAGTTGGACATAAATGACCCTGGGTGCAGTCAACACACCCAGGCTCAGGTTGACTGCACCGGGTGCCACACCCGCACGCACACTTGTGTCGCATCGATGCGAGTGCAGCATCCAGTTGGCCGAGTCCCTGTGACATAGATTGTCAATTTTGGCAGTTCTAGGAACAGGGTTCCTGTTCTATCATTTAGCTTCTATGAATGAGTCAATCAGGTGCTGTACAACGCGTGGTACTCCATGAGCTTGTCAGTCTTTAACGTGGAGTTCAGTGGCATAGACCAAAACTGCAGGCCTAGTTAGTGATCTGAAGGGAAAGGCTTGGAAGAAAACCAAATAGTACTCAATAAGTTTGAGGAGATAAAACCTCCTAAATTGCCGGCGAGCAGGAAGAAAGCTGGAGTTGAAGCCAGGACACAAGCACCACATCCAGGGTGGACATGAGCCAAGATAAGCATCCTGAGCACCTGTTCCAGATCAGCTCAACGTTGTTGCTATTAGGGCAAAGATCAATATTCCTTTCTTATTATAGGTGAAGTGGGTAGCAAATATGACAGTGATAAAAAAAATGGAGCAAAACCTTGCTAAAGAACATTTCATTGATTAATACTTAAGCTTGGTTAATGGCCCTTGTTTTCAGTTTTATAGATCTATACTTGTAAAATGATATCCAATGCAAATCTAAGGTAAAATCCCATGGGAATTAGGATTCCCATCACTGAGAATCAGGCCCATGATTGAGAATCGGGTTTCGGACCACTTTGCTTCCCAATTCCTATGAATCAGGATTCCCACTTACTCAAACCACTTCTGGTAACTGTGCTGTTAGTTATATCAACTTGATCGTGTGTTACAATGCTGTCAGAACAAACCCATGACATGTGCAACATAAAATACCTAATTTCAATTTTTGACCATGCACTCTGGCTTAACAAATGATAAGAGCACATTTACCTACATATGGAATCAATCAATACTTGCACAAACTTGTGGCGACAAGACAGTAAATTTGAGTCCTTGAAAGACCATATCACCTACTACTATTACTTGATAGTGTAAAGATGAGTAAGTACTTTCTGCATCTAAGGAGATAATGTTGTTGATCAATGTCAAAATGGATTTGTCCACAAAGAAACTGATGAAATATGGACCACCAGTGAATGCAAAGAAGCAGCCAAAGTGAACAACAGGCATTACTAGCACTGGTGTACTAAAATTGCCAATTCATCATCCAGGTACTCTCTCTCTCTCTCTCAACAATAATCAGCTCGATACTAGTGGCTTTGTGTGCATGAGCTCATAGGTAATGGGATGTCCAGCACACAGGTCAAATGGGTAAATAACTTGAAAAAAAATCCAAGACCAAGAAAAATCAAGCCTAGGCCTGGGAGAGTAGTGGATTTCCAAACGGCCATTAAACCTGAGTAGGGTGGGCTGTCTGGCCAATAAATATTGACAACAAAAAATGGCATTAAAAACAAAGAGCAACAGAGATCGCTAAAAACTTGCATGTCATAAAGTTATAAATAGCTTCCTTGGTTTACTAGGCTAGTAGGCTTTGTCACATGAGTGATGGCCCTCATAGCATAAGCAAGGTTATTGAAAAAATATTTATGTATGGGAAACCATTTTGAAATGTGAACCACAACCTTTTGAAAATGAGAAAAAAATAAAAGCACATGTGCATGCACATACATGTATTAACATGAACCTAAAAAGGCCTCTCTGTTTTCCTTCACACCAACCTGCATGTAGAGACATATAGGTCTACAAGCTAGCTAAGGCCACCAAGTATTGGAATTCTTAAAGCAATTCAAAACATATATTCAAGCAACTTGAGATGAACACAAGGCAAACTTAAACCTACCCTGCGTGGATCTACAGAAGTTTGAGCAACACTTGGCCTTTTTCATCAATAAAGCAAAAGGACAGAATTAACACAATATGAGGGAAGAAGAGAAAAAAGATATGAACTTCTACACTTGATAGGGAGCAACTTCTTTTCATATGTGGCTACCTGCTAGGATATACAAGACATACAGCCACACTGTGACATTGGTGGAATTGCGCCTACACGTCGTAATCGGACAAACTAAGAGCTGATTCCCACTAACCTAAACATGTAGCTCACATCTATAAGATTAGTTGAATGAAAAATTAAAAATAAAAAATATGAAAAAAAACTCATTTGTAGGTAATGGTGACATGACCAAATGTTAACCCTATATATATATATATATATATATATATAGCAAGAGAGAGAGAGAGAGGCATGACCATATGCTTGAGTGCATAGAACAATATATACACTAATGGTTTCTAGTGATGTAATGCAGGAAATCAAGACATGCTGTCTTGAAGGGAGTCATTTTACCAATATCTGGCCTTGCTACAGCCAGAAACTAGTGGTAGCATGTTATTGCATGTAGATACCATTGGTATGAACGGATGAGTTTTTGACTGAATTTTTTACCCAATTTGTCCAAAATGCGTTATCAGGTTCGCCAAACCAATAGGATGGGATCGGCAACATCAGCTAGCATCACAAGCAAGGTAATGTGAACATATAGACACACATGCATTCCTCTCATAATATCAACAAGGCCTTATGTTGTAAGAATTTAAAATAAATACTTTCTCAAGAAACACTTGGTAACTTTTTAAAAAATTATTAAATGTATTAAATATTTGTGATATATAAATTAATTTTAAATGAATTTTGTGGAAAAATAACAACAATTTTGCAACAATGTCATTGTAAATATATGCTAGTGCCCTGATACCATCAAATATACTATATATCACCATATTTTCCTTCCTCTCATTTTTTAATAAAACCTTGAAAACATGATAAAATACTGCAACATTTGATAGCTATAAAAATACACACTTACATGTTTTACAAAAATATTGCAATGTTACTTAACATTTTATTCTATTTTTATTTTTTATATATATAAATTTGATTCTTTTAAAAACCCACATATTTAGAATTCCACTAAAAAACATTGACACTAAGGGGGCGTTTATGTGCAGCAGAAGAGGACTCCAGTCAAGGGTTTTGGCGGAGTCTTCTTCCGCTGAAACAGAATCGGACCCCCCCCCCCCCAACAGGAAAGTTTTTCGTGGAAAGAGGGGGGGTGGATCACGTTGAAAATGGCCCTCTCTTTCTGTTTGGGAGATGGAGATGTGAGGGGAGATGGGGAGTTAATAAATGCTACCTACTCCATTTACCCTCATTGATGTTTGGAAGGCAGGTTTTGGGAGATGAAAAGGGTGATGAAAGTGGAGAAGAGAGTGGAGATGAGCCTTTTTCAACTACATCCTCAGAAGGATGTAGTTGACAAGTCCACTCTCATCACTCATTTTCTTCTCCACTCCCATCATCCCTCTCATCTCCTCTCCAACACTGGCACCCAAAGAGAGCCTTAGTTAATTGGCCATTAGATGCTTGATTAAAAAGAGTATTTGGTTAGTTATATATGTAAATTCTAGTTTACACAATTATTTCTCATGCTGACAAAGAATAATTTACATAGCAAAATAATGGTGGCGCAACATCAGGGTCTACAGTCCATTAAGAATTGTGTGCTACAAATAAGAAAAAATTACAAGCAATGGTTGCAGCAGCCTCCTTAAATACCAAGTGGCCTAATACCTATCAACAATCTGATTTTGGTCACACCTGTACCTGTAGGGATAGAGGAATATCCCATCCCCACTAGAGGGGCCTCTAGTAGATCATACTTTAAACAAACTGAATTTGTAGGTTGGGAACAGAAGTTCAGCACTTCCAAAAACAAACAAGCTGGGTGATTTCTGGTGGGTGGATGAAAGAAACCCCAGAACAAAGGAGCGATTAAAGGGGGAAAATGAATCACCTTATTTTCTGATTTATGTAATTGGTAGATCCTAATATAGCTAATTTCATCACTACACAAGGAACATTTTCAGTGGAAAGGTAGCAAAGTCATAGGTTTTGACAGAAAACATGCATGCATCAGGTTATACCATAGATTGGTAGAAAGTCATAACTTTTCTATACTACTTGCACATCCATAAATGATCAACGGAACAATCATTGACAGCAATAATGATGACTAATCATTTCTTAGCTGACATGTATACATCACATAAATTTGATACTAAAGTTACCTCAGTGGATACATAAAACACATGTTTTGATATATATATATATATATATATATATATATATATATATATGGAATCCAGGTGAAAAATGCAAGTTGCAGAGATGCATGTTTAATGGTTAAGAAATATGTTAAGGACACACATAAAGATGTCATGTTAGATTAGAAAAGAATGAAAAGTTTAGACATTTGAAGTCAAATTTCCTTGATATATTATTATTTCACTGATTGTTAAAAAGACAAACAATGGTTGTATATCATAATTGACAATAGTATTTCTAATTTTCTACACACCGACCATGATGGCAGCAACATAACTCCCAGTTCTACGCATATGCTTATTTCCGTACTCATTATGATAGCAGATAGCATACTTTGAGTGCTTTCAGATATTGGGGTTCCTGGTGAAGATTGAGATTCATGATAAATTGGTTTCCTCTGAACTAGCAGTCATGCATGGACTGAGCGAAACAAATTGCTTAGCAAGAAAAAGGTTGGTGCATGAGTTACACTTTCAGAGGGTGACTATTTATCCATTTATATATTACCAACAACATATGCAAAAGAAATCAGAAACAAAGAAATTGCACCAATATCTCTATCTAATTCGGGAATTTACTTGGCACAGTATGCAAAAATCCTAGAATCCACTGTATAACACCAACGGCAGAAGAACCTCGAAAGGCAGCGCTGCAATTTCTGTATCAAGCACGCACGGCATGAGAGAAGAAAACTTACAGCACAACCGGCACAACAGTCAGAAACTTCCTGTTGCGAGTGAGCTGTTTCCCGTTATCAACCTGCTCCCACCATGTCAAGGTGTTATACATGCCCTGGTCTTCAGCAAACGGTGTGCCCTTCTTCCAATGGAAGAATTGATAAGTGACCTAATTGAAGAGTCAGAGATCTCATCAAGCCATGGAAAACAAACCTCATGTTCCAAACCAAGCATTGATCCACTGAATATACTTGATAAATAACATATGAGATACACGGATGAATTTCATCTACACGAATGCAGAAACTCAAACCTATCAGGAAATTCAAATGGTAAATTCAATAGACTCCAAATTTATATTAGCATGAACCACACAACAAAACAACCGAAACAATCACATCCGACAGAACAAATTCCACATCAAAGGATGAACACCTCCGAGAATATATGCAGATCATGTAAACATAAACATCAAGCTACCAGATTCAAGATGCGCCACAGCACTAATTCAATAAAAGAACGGGCCGCACCAAAGCCTTGAGAATTTATTAAGAAAAAAAGTTCTCGATTTGTTTGAATCTCAGGACGGCAATTCCTACGACAATCTCCTAGTGACATTTTCTCCGAAGACTAGAGATTAGAAAACGCTAATGCATTAACAAAAATGATGTTTCATATTCAATAGTTAACTACAACAGCTGTTCATGACGCACGAAAACAAGAGTGTTTTTCGCCCCGAGAAAAGCAAAACGAGCAATTGGACAAAATCGAGAAAAATTCAAAACCAGAAACCCGTACACTCAAAGAGATCTGCGATCATAACCCGAAAAAACTCGAAATCCACAACCAAAATCGATACAAAATTCCGAACCTAACCAAGCCGATCTCGTTCCATGGTCAAAAACCCACAAATCCTTGAGAGAAAAGAAACGATTGCACAATCAACTGACAGTCGCGTCTAAAAAAAAAGAAACCCTAGAGCGAAAGCCGAGAACCGGAAACGAAAACCCCCAAAATTAAAGACGAAGAAGAACCGTCGAATTGCGAAGGAAACGCGGATCGATCGGGGGCGCTTACGAGAAAATGGGAGAGGTTGACGATGGTCCAGGCCATGCCAGGGGAGCATCCGAAGACGGAGAGGACGATGAGCCAAGAGAAGAAGAGGATGAGGATGTAGGTGGTCCAGACGCCCGGGTACGTGAACCACTCGGTGTTCTTGTTCAGATCGGTAGGCTGCACCGCCTGCACGTACAGATTCCCCATCGTCATCGATCAATCAATCCAACCCAACTCTCACTTCCTCCCTTCCTTCTTCCCTCCTTCTTCTTCTTATTCTCTCGTTCTTCCTCTTATTCTTCTTCTTTGCACAGAAACAACGGCGAGAGAGAAAGAGAAGGGTTCTTGCCGTTTGTGTGGCACGGAGACGGCGGGTAGAGACCGTAGAGGAGGTGTATCGATGATGACGATGGGCAACGGTGGGCGTGATGTAATTTGTGGGCTCTGGGACGGGGAAGGGAAATTACCGTAAGGTCCCTCCCGGACTTTGGACTTTGGAGTTTGGATCGTAGTCACAGACTCACAAATCTTGTTATGGGGATTTTCTCGGCAGATGGAAAATATCGCAATAAATTAACATTTTGTTTTTTCTCGAGGGAATATCAGTGCGTTTAAAATTTTAAAAATATACCAAATTGTAAGAAAAAATTAAAAATATAAATATGAAATTAGTAATGTGATAATATCATCATAAAAACAAGATACTTTCAAAATAGAAAATATTTTGAAATATCACATTTTTTCAGGTTTATATCAGTTTTTGAAAATATCTGTGACTATGCTTTGGATTTCACGTGTTTGCTCAGGGCTCCAAGCTGGGTTTGGGACCGGACCATGTGGGCACCTCGGTCCAAGTCAGCTTAGTTTCCTGGATTGAGTTCTGCTTTCATGTTTTCTGCTCTATGATCCGAACCAGATCTGACCCATTGTACTGAGGGTTTGGTTTTTTATTTGCAAATATGAGTGCTTGCCTCACGCATTTGAGATCCTTGGTTTTGCAAACAGATGATCGTAGACCCTCAGATCTGAGATCCACAAAACCCACCTCGCAAATATTCGTGATAGTTTGAAATATCATGAATTTATAGTGACATATCTATAAAATGACAAAATGTAAAAGTATTTTAATATTGTCATAATATAGCCAACCAATTTTACAATTTTAATTGTTATTATCGCAATATCAACACTCACAAGGGCTCTTCTCATCATTTAGTACTGCCGAGTCCTAAATGTCACCAAGTTGACTGGATGCCACAAGTTCGAAACCCACAGGTGTATGTATTTTGCTGCAAGGCAAAAGTTGGTTGTACTCCTTAAGGGCTGTTTGATGGTTGGGAACTCATCACTGAATTTCCTCACCAAAACCCACATCTTTAAGTCATGTTTGGTTGCATCTCCTGAGATTTGGAGTCGTGTGATTCCAAATCACATGTTTCACCTAGTGATTTGAAATCGCACGAGAGATTCACTCCCTTTCTCATTTTCATTTTCTGATGTGGATGTTCTGAATCTCATGAGATGTCAACTTCTGTATTTTCAATCTGTCAAGATCTGGGTCCATTTCTGGTGGAATCGAGGAATCCAAACCAGAGTCGGATTTGGTACGATCTAAATTGAGCTCATAGGTCAGAAACACTACAGGCACAAAGTTGCTCAAGATCAGACCTAACCCATTTATCAAACTGTATTTTGCTCGTGGTTCATTCACTCAAGGGCCAGGTGACCTGCTTGGATTTGGGTATTTTTAAGTTCTATCAGTTTGTTGAGTTTACAAACAAACTTAAACTGAGGTTTGAGCAACCTGAACCTCTGTGACAAATATCGCGAGATTTATAAAAATCTCACGACGCGAGAAATTGCCTGAAAGTTTAAAACGTCGCGAGATTTTCAAATCGTAACAAATATCACGATATTTACATTTTTAGCATATATTTATTGTGAAAACCCCCAAGAATTTTACTTTTAAACATGTTTTATTTATATTTTCTTGTATAAATTTTTTTTTATGTTTTTAATTTATTTTTTATTGCAGAGATTTTGCCCAAAAAAATGTGAGATTTATGAAAATTTTCAAAATCTCTCTAGTTTTTTTATAACTGCCGATATTTTGAATCATCATCTTTGGAGAAGGGTGCACTCCAAACAAATATCTAGCTGGACTGACAGCATTTTCCTTTTTATTTTAATTTCTTAGTGTGATAGAACCTTTTACAATTTTATTTTTTCTGGTATAATAGGATTGAAGCTGACATTCGCATAAAGCTTTAAAGCCGGGAGTCTCACCATATAGCTTTCCTCAAATAATTTTTCATAACAACCCTCAAAATTTTGACATTTTCTATAAGGTTATTTACAAAACCATACCCAGTTTCTCTTTATAATGCAAAATTATACTACAGAAAATTTGCTAATTCAAATGCATAACTAATTTCTTTGATAGTTAATGAAAACCATACTTGTGGTTAGTTCCTAAGCTGACAGTTTTTTACTCAAATTCTTGTGATTTTACCCTTGTGATCGTTGAAAAGTCAATTTACCCTTCATAATAAAAATGAGTCTCTTTTGCTTTTTTCCCACTCCATTTTCTTCTTTTCTTTCACCTTAAAATCACGTCACTCTCTTTTACGGCCATTACATAACCCTCCATCTTCAATCACCCATCCATCCATGGAATGTACTCTCTCTCTCTCTCTCTCTCTCTCTCTCTCTCTCTATATATATATATATATATATATATATATATATATATATATATATATATATATATATATATATATATAGTAATGGCTAAGTGTGAAATTAATGATACGTGCTAAATAATTTTTTCAGACCATAAAGATGTGATCTATGTACTTTATTTTATAGGGATCTTGAAGTGTTCGATTCAGACACATTGGTGGGCTTTTAGAAGATTAAAAAAAATCAACAGTCCAAAATCTTTGTAAAATTTTGAAGCTCCAAATATCATTTTTTCATAGAAAACACATTTTGAGGCTCCAAATATCATTTTTTCATAGAAAACACATGATCCAGGTGTGGATTCCTCGTAAATTGACCATACCCAACACATTTATAGGGTCAAAACTGCAAAAAAAAAATATTGCAAGGACAAAAAATCCCATTTCACACATACCCATTTCTCTTTCTCTCTCTCTCTCACAGTCACCATCTAGATATGTTTCTCTCATCCAATATTATGTTGGATGTATTTTGGTAATGTTGAATGGTGAATGCTCTCTCTCTCTCTCTCTCTCTCTCTCTCTCTCTCTCTCTCTCTCTCTCTATCTATCTATCTATATATATATATATATATACCGTGTCCCAATCTTCCTGATATTCACATAATTCATGACCGATGTGCCATGTTCCAACTAGTACTAACCCTAGGATCCCTTGACATAGACTTGTGGATGTCACGGAATCATGTGGCATATATGCTATAAGAAACACTTGAGCCTGCATCCTCATTATAGTCACATGCTCTACCTGATTGAGTTGTTGCAATCCTTCTCTAGGGTTTGAGGTTTTTCACAATCCTCTCTTAAGCTCATTTCTTGCTTCTTATCTCTTGCCATGGTCATGACTCCATTGTATAAGCAACCAAGGAGGGTTGAACTTTAACTCCATGGTTTGGAGATAATACTCTATTTATCTCAAAAACCTCTTTTGTAATCAGGTTAATAGGTTATACATTCAGCCACTAAATAACATTAAAATTAATATTAATATAAGAGTTTTTTTTTCATGAGGAACAGAAAAACCACCCCAGGATCAGAGACTTAGTCACGCTGGCTATGCCTGCCGTACTTGTACAGTCGCTATGTTGTCATGATTGCACTGCATGTCTATGATGGTCTTCAGTGTTTCTCTCGCCATTACTACACCCAACATGAATGTGATTTGGTTTAGTTCCAAAATGAAAGATCAAGTCGTAGGTAATATGGATGCAAAACAGATTGCAGGCTGGACCATGCTCAATCCAATTTTGAATCCAAAGTTTTGTGTTAAAACTGAATCCCAGTCCATATCGCACTAGATCTGATGATGTATGATTGAATCAAGATTTGAAGTACATACGTATTGTAATATTGGATCTGATAAAAAAAGCTGAAATGAAGGATTTTACATGTAAAAAACTGAAAATGTATAAAAAAAATAGTTCTGTTTCAGAACAAAAGTTTGACTCGAAACACTATGAATCGGATTCCAATCTAATATGTAAATCCAAAACCAATCGGATGCACTTTCAGATCTTATTTTGAGAATTTGTTCTCAAATAAATTGTAAATTTGGATTGGAGGTCTTTTCAAACACAATTGATTTGCCAATCAGTTGAAGGTCTGACTGGTCTTCCACTGATCCATGTATTCAGATCTGGATAGTATATATTTGGATCTTGGTTAAATTTGGAACATACTTGACCATGTTTGGTTACATATTGATGAATCACCCAAAACTGTACGCTTTGTGAAGCAGATCCAGGTCACCACTTTAAGCTTCAAATCAGATCCATAAATAAAAGAGATCCACTATTTACAAATCAAATATAGTATTTGGTCAGCACGACCTGACACGTTTGCAATGAGATGAAGTGTACTGAGAGAGAGAAAGGGAGATTGATGATGTAAATTGGGCTAAGAGAAGAAAAATTGTTAATGGTAAAATGAGTATACATTTGGATTTAAGTATTAACTACAGGGTCTTTTGGAAACTGTCAGAGTGGACTTAGGGCACGTTTAGAAACGAGAAATAGGTAGGAAAAGTGATGCAAAATGGAAAAATCAGTACAGATTTTCCGACTCTTCTAAACGGGAGACTTTTTGTGTGAGGGAATTTTCTAAAAAGTACACTTTTTTTGACAAAAAACACTCCTCTAAGTGAGGATGAAGGAATGTTTTCTACTAAGAGAAAATGGTGATTTACAGTCCCTATCATTCATATCACCACATCTCGCCACCACCCATCGACGATCCAATTTTTTTTTCTCATGCTACACAAACAAGGGAAAACTTTTTATTCAAAAAAGTTATATCAAAACTTCTCATCGACAAAACTTTCTTTTTCTATAAGAGTTTTTCTCGCTTTCAAATGTGCCTTTAGGGAATTCTTCTATTACAAGGAAAATAAAAATAGAAAAAGAGGAAAATCGAGGTGGTGTTTTTTTATATTTACACTAAAAAATCACCTAACAAAGACCTAGTCGTGTTGGCTTTGCCTACCATACTTACAATCGTTTTCCTGGCAACGTAAAACTCAATGTGGTTGTAGTTGCCAACTATCACCTTATTTCTTACTCCGACAAAGCTTTCGACTGCTCCAGTTTCTCTCCCGATGACCTTTCAAAATGCTTACTTAAAATGGCATTCCAATCAGGCAATCGGTTGAAAGTAGTAAATATCCAGTAGAATTATACCAGTGGTCTCAAACATGCATATGGATTTGCCAAAATCACGACTTCTCTGGATTTCATTTTTGCATCTTTAACTGCCTTTGGCTGGCCATAGACCTTGAAAGATCATTTGGATAAAGAGGTATTACTTAACTTGAAGAAAAACAAAATAAAATTAAAGAAATCCTATTGACTTCCAAAAGTATTCGGAATGGATGAGATAATGTTGTTACATGAAAAGAACCAAACTTTAATTTTGACATTGAAATAGTTTGTTTAATTTCGTGTGTGTTTTTCCATAGTTTTAAATTCTATATTTCTGAAATTTTGGCTAGGTGTTTTAGAAAGTTGATAAAAATCATAAAAATATCTTCAATTTTAGGTGATGTCAGTTGGGTCTGGGCATAACTCAGGGCCCACTGACATGACCAAAACGAGACAAATAATATTTGTAAAGTTTTTTGTTTTTAACCTTTTAAATAAAGCAAAAATTGAGTGAAATTCAGGTTAAATTCAGAGGCAAAAATCAGCTAAGTATACCACTAGATGCGTTTCATAATTCTGAGAATATTGACATTTTATTTTTCTAAAATTGGGATACGGTTGTCCCAAAAATTATAATTTTTCAAAAATGACATGTCTCTATTTTGTTAATTTCTGGGTTGGATTGGATCAAATTTGATATGTTTGATCTAAGTTGATATGGATCCAAACCTAGTCCAAGACCCATTTTAACTAGAATCTGGTCTAAGTTGGGATCTATATGAATTTTGGACTTGGATCTTGAATATGAATCCGAATCCAAAATTCAAGTTCAACCAATTTAAAACTTTAAATTCAATCTAAAGGTTAAATTTTATAAGAATTCCATGTTGAGAGGATTTCTAGAGGGAGAAGATACCCTCTGAAATATTTTTAAAATTTATTATTTAATAATTAAATAATTAATAAAAAATATATTAATTAATATATTTTAAATTTTTTCTGGATAATGGTGGAGTTCTACATTGGTGGAAACACTACCTAATAAGGAGATTCTAGAGGGGTCTTCACCCTCTAGAAAGATCTCAAATGGTTATATATATATATATATATATATATATGATAATGGAAAGTAGTTAGAAATAGAGTTCTACACTTGTAGAACTCTATCCTCTATTGTATTTGGACCCTAGAGGGGCATCACCCTTTAAAGGAGCTCATTATATATATATATATATATATATATATATATATATATATATATATATATATATATATATATATATATATATATATATATATCACACAAAAGATAAAAAAAAGAGGAAAGATAATTAAAAATCTAGAAACCTATATAAGGACTAGATTTTTTGCCCAGAGGGAGAGAGATCGTGAAATTTGTGAGAGAGAGAGAGAAAAAAAAAAAGAGAGAAGGAAAAAGGAAAGGAAAGGAAAGAAGAAGAAGAAGTAGGAGAAGGAGAGGAGAATGTTTATCTCCCATTTTGCTGGTCCGACGAATACATTTTTCGGTTTTTTTTTTGTTTCTAAACCAAGGTATGAGTTTCTCTCTTAATTTGAACGGGGAAAAATAGTTCTAAATCAGATCCATGGGAGATTCTAGCTAAAAAATAATAAATCTGAGTTTTTAAAGCATATTCAAACACATGCCTTGATATATGATTGCATGTAACTTGATTTTGATGAAAGCATGTCTTTTCTTTCCTGTCTATTCATGTATAAATTCATGTCTAAATTTTTGACTTTATAGTAATAGCATGCTTAATATATATAAGTGGGGATTGACTAAGTATATGGATGACCCATCGAGGTCTGGTTTGGGATAAGGTCTAATCCAAACCAGACCTGTCACAGGTCCAGTATGTTGTTTGTAACTGCTATAATGATTATGTTTTAAAACTGTCATTAAGGCATATGTCCATGCGCTAAAATCATTTGGCTGCTAAAAAAAGTAGAGTCAATTTTTTGTTAAGATGAATAACAGAGTTATTTTATTTTTTCAGCACTATCATTATTTTATAGTAAAACTATTTCGAGCTTGTCATGATTGTTTAATATCAAAACCATATTGGACACTATTAGGCTGTTCAAAACTAGTTTTGATATCGACACATGAATTGTTGAAATTTTGTTTTGGTTTTTAAGAATTTCTAAACTATTTATGAGCTGAATATGTGCATACAACCTTGGTTGATGAATATTTCATGTTTAGCATGTTTATGGAAATATTGTATGAGTCAAAATCATTTTGCTCATGCATATAGACAGATCCAGATTAGATCTGATGTGTCTATGCATGCAGATCTTGACAGACCTATCGATCTATCTCATGTTGACAGATCTGGTCCAAATCTACTATGTTTACACAAGTAGATCTAGATAGACCTATAGGCTTTTGCATATGGACAAATCTAGATAGACCTTTCAATCTATTCTTTGTGGACAGATCTGGTTCAGATCTACTGTATTTACATAGATAGATCTAGATAGGTTTGCAAGTGTTTGCATTGAGACAACCTTGGTTCAGATCTGCTGCTATAGACATGCAGATCTAAACAAATATGTTGATTCACCTCTTATAGAAAAAAAATCCACTTGCTATTAATGAGGAAAAAGAAATGAAACACGCTAGTGTTGATTTTTATAAACTTATTGTTTTATTGCCTGAGCTCATAGCTTACTTCTATGAGGGTCATGAGTAGGTTGTTTATGCTCTGATTTGTCTATGATGTGGCTGTTATCAAAGTTGTTTGATGCTGCCATATGGATTGGAATCGAAATAGTTTTCAGATTGTGGTTGTCGACCTTTGTACTGTATTCTTTATGTTGTCATTATTGACTGAATATTAAATTGTTCTCAATGTTGTCAAATGATCTGTTATATTGTTGTTAAATATGTTAGTTTTGAGCTTATGTAGGCTGTTGTAGGGCAAAACAGTGCTACACATTTTTGTGCAACATTGTCCGATGTCCATAGCTTGCGACCACATGTTTCTGCAGTAAAAACATGCTGCCAACAACATGCTACAGAAACATGCTCCCAACAACATACCAATGCCCAGCAACAACATACTTGTGCATATGTTGCGACATGGGTATGGCCCGGTTGGTTAGAGCTTGACCTGTATGGATTGCTGAGTACCTTGATGAATATGTTATTCATTGAATTATCATGTTGCAAATGCTTATATCATAGACATGAAAAACTATGAAGTTTATTTTGTTGTATGCATGAATATGATCATGTGCATGTTTGAAAGCTTATGCATAAAATGGATCATGAAAATGTATGTGCAAGCATATGTTCGCATGCATATGCAAATTATTTTATATGTGCATTCTTGTTGTGTGTGATCGAATGTGCATTGTGGACATGTTTTGAACAACTGTGTGCATGTTCACTAAGGATTTTGTATCAAATGCATTTGTAGTCAGATGTGAACCACTATAGGCCATGTGGACCAGGGATATGTGCTGCTCTAAAATTTATTTTATGCATGGCAAAATTCATTCTGAAATTATTGGCTTTCTACTTTAATTGCATTGTTAAAATGATAGTGAACCAGGTCTCGTGTTGGATTTTACATGTTGATTTGCAAAATGGTTTATGTGTAAAGAACTTGATTTTTATTAAAAAGTTAAAAGAAATAAAGAGTAATTAATTATCTTCCTCGATATCTCTTTCATAATATGAGAATTCTGAATGGCGATTTTGAGAAAACCATGAGGATACTAAAACTTTATGTGCATTTGTGCCCCTTATCTCGATATGGTGGTTCACCTTCTGACCATGGTTTCAGAGAGTTTTCAGCCACTTTGCCTAAGGGTAGTGTTGTTGACACAATTGTTGTTATTGGTATACCAAGAAATTAGTATTAGTGGATACTAATTTTCCAGATGTCCTGACATTAGATATTGATTTCTAATGTTTCAATGGATGGTGTTGATTCTTGATATCGTTCGAGGAACAAGTATAAAACCTAGTAATAAAATACAAATTATGTGTTAAGTTACAACTGAAAACCTATTTTGAATTTCGAGAATTATTATGCCTGTTTTGAGTATTCGCGAGTTTAATAAAAAGTAAAACTAAAATTGTATGCATTTAATAGAGACATGGTTACAAAGGAAAACTTTGATACTAATTTAATAAGTTATTCATGCATGTGCATTGAATCATGCATATTTATTGTTCTACATTAGTTCATGCATTCTTACTTATTCTGTCTCATATGAAAATTTTTATTGTATGACACTTGTAAATGCTTGAATGATAAATTGATTATGAAATTGTTGTTGTTATATTCCTCTAGATCTTTGCATAAATTTAGTTTATGATCTTTCTTTTTTGTTTGGATTATTAGAGGAATTCGTATAAAGAATTTTTAGTTCTTATCCCGTGTTTCAAAATATTTTTTAGGACTAGGAGCTCAGTGATGGGAGTAACTGTCATACAGAGGGTGTGAGCTCGCATGACTTGTTTATGCTATTCTTAACAATGTAGTTTTGTGTTACATATTTCATTTTATTTCTATTTTATGACATTTATTTATTGGTTAATAAAGATGATTCTTTTGTTGATTCAATGTAAGATAACTTGTGGTTTGGTAATTGTTAAATCTGTGAAGCTCTGAATCCTTAGGTTTGGTTTTCGCAATTGCTTAAAAAAAATCACTTTTCATGAAGATAAGTTGTGGTCATTACAATTTGTCTTGACATAGTTTTTTCATTTTTTTTTCAACATTCAATTCTCTCTTTTAAATATTATTGATGTTCCTTCATAAAACATTGGATAAAGGGATGCTGGAATGTGAAAGTTCTTTGAGAAAATGTGTCAATGGGTGTAAACCATGTCAACAGCCTTGTTTTTGCACAAATACAACATGGTTTCAAGGACTCGACAAGGCATTGCCAATCGATCTATTTCATGGGATTGAAGCTATGACTCGTTCAAATGTTTAAAGGAAATAGTTTAATATACAACTACCAAACATGCCATAATTCAAGATTCAAGATAACCATAATAAAGTTCTAAAATAAATATTTGTTTTCTCTGATAAGCTGATAAATTATTGCCAACGAAATAGTACTAGCTTGTATATGATTACTTGTAAAGAGGTGGCTAATTCCCCATCCCATTCTTTATGTAAAGAAGTGGCTAATTTCCCATTCTATTCAGAAAATAAAATGAATGAAGTAGTTCAAGTGATTGGGGTTGAGTAGTTCAAGTGATTGGGGCTGAGTACTTCAAATAGTGTTGGAATCACACAAAATATAGGAAATCATTGTACATGTAAAGTGACTAAGTTCCCATTCCGTAGGGGACATAAAATAAATAGAACAGATCCCAATAAAATAAACATAACAGATCCCACTACAAGAAAAACGTGGATTAGCGACAGACGATATCTGTCGCTAATCCATCGCTAAACAGTTTAGCAACGGAAAGCGTTTATCGCAAAATCCTAGTCGCTAAATAGTGACAGAATTGATCTGTTACAAAATCCATCACTAATTAGCAACAGATTAGCGACGAATCATGGTTTCGCTAATTCATCGCTAAATAGACATGGATTTAGTTTTGTGATGGATTATATTTCATCGCTACAATAGCGACAGAATATAATCCGTCACAAAACATCAAAAATTCATCACTGAATATTAGTGACGGATAATATCCATCGCTAATCTGTCGCAAAATTAAAAAAAAAATAAAAAAAGAGCCCTGAGGCGTGCGCCTCATATGCCTTGAAGGTGCATGCCTCAAGGCGAGGCACGCCTCAAGCCACATCATGCCTCAATCAAAATGCCATAAATAACTTCCTAGCTGAGACAATTGGTAGCTCAAGATGTTGTGCATAATGGCAATTTTCAGTCAACAATTTACCAGGTAGAGTTGAACCAACTACATAGACATGCTTTATTTGTTATGTAAAACGTTTGGAAATAAGAAATAACATGTTGTAAGTGCAGACCTTGACACGAATAACATCGAGTAGGCAGAGCTAGAATAACTGCATTGGACCAAAATGCCATTGATGTTGCTGTTTTACATATGCTTCATATGACTGTGGGAGCTCACATTGGCACTGTAATTAGGCAAAAGAAATGAGTGGTAATATAAAACAATACACCAACAATACGAGGACCATGATTATCATTTTTTTTACAAAGGTCAATTAGTTAAGAGAACAAAAAAAATGAGAACCTAAGAGAAAACGTAAACATCCAAGAAGCAGCCCTTGTTACCTCTACATCATTGAGGAAGATGAATTTCCATCCCTGGAGGTGAGCTCAAACTGCAATATCCATGTCTTCTATGGTGGTCCTCTCGAGCCATCCACCAAACTCTTCCAAGGCCTTTCTTCTCCAAACACCAACAATCCCATTGAACCCAAAGAAATTCAAGAATATGCCATTCACCTACTGCTCCACTTCAAAATGGAATGCAAGGTTAATGTTTTGTAATCTGGTTAATAGATTCTCATCCTTGTTCATAAATGACCACCTTGCTTGAACCAAACCTATATCCAAATTGTCCTAAAATCACAAAAAAATGACACCTATAAAAATTGAAACAGTGCACATAGAAATTTGATTTAAAAAAAGGATAAAAAATGCAAATTACATACCTTGAAATAGGGAACTGTTCTTTTCAGAAAAATAAGGATATGGCTGGAATTCGACATTGAATATGGCAATGAATTCATAATCCTTCACATAACTACAGTTCATGGTGGACTTGAGATTTTTGGCCTTGTACCCGCTCCTGAGAACATGGTGCCTATAAACAATATTAGCACCAGACCTTTGTCATTTCTCTACCTCTTCATTAATAAGCAATTGAGTTGTTGGATCATTTCAGTCATCCAAAATCTTAACAACGATACGCTCTTTTGCCCAATCCAGGTTACAAACAACAACTATGGATTGCTGATAAACCTTTGGAAAATGAAAAATTAAAGATCATTCTCAGCAACCAGCTGATATAACAAAACATGTGGGAACAGACAACATCCCTCTCTTCATTAGGAATTAGTAATCCTAGCAACCTCGTGACAGAGAATGCAAACCCAAGCACTAAAAACCACCATGCTAGAATTAAAATTTAAAACCACCATCCTTTTGTCTTAACTAAAACCCCATAAATCAATGCAGGCATGAAAATTTTATGAGTTTTAAACTAAAATTTCATTGATTTTCATAAATCAATGAAAATCGAACATTTCAAGAGAATTCAAACACAACATGGTACGCAATGCTGGTCAATTTTTCATCAGAGGTTCAAAATTTGGGATCAAATTGCCAAGGATGTGAAGGCAAATTTACCTCTTTCTCGTTACACGTGGGAATCTTAATGAGAACCATGGAAAAATCGGCATCGTGTCCACCTTCAAGATCAGCATTAGGCTCGATTTCTGCCTTGGGGATAGGCTTGATCTTCTTGAATCTGATCCAGAAGCAACCCAAACACAGGACTAACCTATCCAACGATTGAATTAGGAACAACACGATACAGGCATCAGAGAGAAGCTGAAGGGGAGGAGCAATGTACTCCACCCTAACGAAAACCCAAAAGGAGTAGAGAGAATGGAGGAGGGTCTGCACCCCAAAGGAAAGGGGGAAGCGGAGCCAAGGGGCATTGAAGTGCCCCTGCAAAGGAGCTCTGGACGTGGAGGGAGGGGTCGAGGGGCGTTGATGGGGCGGCAGAGTCGTCGTGGCCAGCGACAAATGAGGAGGACGAGCCACCCGTTGTGTTGTCGAAGGGACGCCGCCTCTTGGAGCCAGAGGCGGTGGTGCCGCCACCCGCCGCTCCAGCGGAGCCCTTGCACACAGAGAGAGTCTCTAATCTGTCGATGCATTTGGTGTGGAGGCTGCAAGGAGAAAGGAAGGGGGAGGACAGAAGTGGGAGAGATCGTGCCCTAAATGAGGCTTTTTATATCGCAAATTAATGACGAAAATTATCCGTCGCAAATTTGTGATGGATTCGCGACGGACAATTTTCGCCGCGAAGCCCATCGCTAATTTATGATATATTGGTGAAAAAAAATTGCCGTTAATCTGTGCCTATTCTGCGATGGATTGGGCGACGAAAACTATTTGTCGCTAATCCGTCATTAATTTGCAACAGATTTTGCGACGAAAAAATTTTGTCGCTAATTCCATCGCAAATTTCAATTTTGGTGACAGCTTGTTTTCTCTAGCTAATCCATCACAAATTTCAGTCACTAATTAACATTTTTCTTGTAGTGTCCAGTGTTGGGGCTAAGTATTGTATCAAGCACTCAGACCATTCAAAAGGCAGAAAATCACTGCACATACAGCAAGTTTCTCCATCGTATGTGGCGATTTTCTGTATTTTGTATGGCCCTGATTATGGATGATTGGATATCTCAATCTGATGCTGTCCCTTTTTTATTTGAGCTGAGAAAGTTAATGGCCAACTCCATTTTGCCTGCAAGCATGCTTGCATGTGATTTCTTGATTTATAAGAACAGATCAAGTGATATGTCAAATCACGTTTAATCTGTGTTTAGATGTTCTCATACACATGGATGTACAATTTATTCAATGATGACAATCTAATTTCTATTTTAAGTTCAATTTTACATCAAATTGTGCTAGCCACCAATCAGATTCAGATGCCAAAAACAGTCTCCCAACCTGAGCTTGAGTGTGCTTGAACCAGCTAGACTAGTTTTCATTATGTCGTCCAAGCCAAACCCAAGTCGTATTTCTCTCCATGCACACTGTTTCTCTGCTGTATATCATTGGAAAGAATCGGGCTGTCAACCGATCGATTATCCAATGACATATGTTCAGTGATCGGACCAAGTACTTTGCAAACTACTCTGCCCAATCACTGACAGCCACGGTCCCTTCCCTTTTAAAGAGGGGGAGAGGTTTAGGGCATGGCTGTCAGTGATGGGCCGAGTACCGGGTAACTTTTGCAAGTTACTAGGTCGATCACCGAATCTGCTCCCTTATCCAACCCCGCGTTATGAGGAAACCAAATCTGCACAAATATTACAGTAAAGTTCAGGATAAGGTTAGTCAGGTCTAGATAATGTGAACTCAAAACCTAACCCATATAATGTGAAGAATGTTTGAAATTCATTTAATCAGAAAACTTCATAATTTGTTCTATCAATAGACTCTTCAGTTTAGGCCCAACACAAAGACAAACCTTAACCAGTTGCATCCACGATCTGAATATTGGTTGATTGAATGCTTCATTATTGCACCTTATGTTGTATAGCTAGAACCTACCATTAGCTCTGTAGAGTTGAAATTGGTAGCTTGGTAAATTAAAAAAAGAAAAGGAAAAACAGAAACGCTCTCAGGATGATTAATTTACCTATCTAAGCTAGAAAATATGATGGGATCCATCCTGCGTTCAACCCTAGCCCTCCAGATAAATCAATTGGATGGATAGGATCAACATAGATGCTCTAACATCATATGTCATAGGATAAGATCATTTTTCTATCTAATATTTGCAAAGTGTCACGATGATAACAAAATGGAAGAAAAAGTTAAATCGACAGCTCTGATCAAGTCGCTTAATTTGCTGTTATGAAAATGCTGGTTGGTATGGTCACTTGAGCATAGTGGATCTTTTTTTTTTTTAAGGCAAGCTGCGGATATCCCCTCATGGGATTTGAATCCAAGAATAGTTCTGCACATGAGCCAATATTGTGCTCATCGAGCTCAGCCAGTTCTCTAAAGTGCCTCTTCAAGCTCAGCTCTACAGTCAAGCTCGGGCCAGGCTTGGCTCAGCTCTACAGTCAAGCTCGGGGCAGGCTTGGCTCAGCTTGAGCTGAATTGATTTTATTAAAAAACATTTTAAGTAAGTTGTGGGTGGGGGGAGGATTGCAACATGCCACTACTTTCATACAAGGCAAAGAATCATCAACTTGATGCAGTTTATGTGGATGGTTTCTCTGTCGTGGTTTTTGCACCAATAGCTCTACACACCTAAAGATAGATTGAAGATCACGTGTGCCTGTTTGGGCTTTCAGATTGGTGTATTTGACTAGTCCTGGCCTTTTCTTTTTTGAGTGCAATGGGTTGTATCTTTCAAAGTTTAAAAGGCAGTAGCTGCATCTACTCCCTACTTATCTACCTGGGTATGAAATGGATCATTAGGCTTGACCTATTTATGTGGTTGAAGATGCTGCATTTAAAAGACGATGGGTTTTTGTGAGGCTGCAGTAGGCTAGGCTGTGGTCCCTTCATTGAATAGACAACTCGAGTCTTAACTAGATCAGCTGCCATTATACATGTGGGCCGGGAGAGATTGTAATGCCCACATCATTCAATGGACATGAACAAGTTTGCTCGGTTTTGCTTGCTATCGACAGTAGTCAAATTAAAGTGCCACGATATTATTGCCTTCAAATGATTAAAAACCAATTCTACAATATAAAATCTCCAATATTTTTTTTCTTTTTGTTTTTTTGAAACAATGAAAATGACCTGTATTCACAGTTTTGTTTAGATCTTCGTCTTGAATGTTATGGACAGCAAGTGGTGCATGATGAACTACTCCACAAAGAGTCAAGAGTAGAACGACATGGTTGCTATTACTATAGTCAATCGGACCAAGTTAGATTAGATGTGTTATTTTGTAAAAAAACATGCTTTAGATATAATTGTTTTGTTTCTTTTTTTTTGCAATGTATTGGTGCATGCATTGTGGAAATTTGATTTTAAACTCATTTAAAAACTTGTGTACACATCAAAACCTCTTAATCTAATGGATGTTCCCCACTAAATAGAATATGATCATAGATGGCATCAAATTAATCTACAAAACATATAATAAAAATCATATAAAATCAAATGAAAAATTGAAGATATTCGTGTACACGTGCGTGCACGCATGCATACATACAGTATGCCTCAACAGTGGTTGCTTGTTGAAACAAAGTAAAATTGCTTAGATATATATATATATATATTTAAGAAAAAATATTTCTTCATTTTAATTCAAGAATTACAGGTTGGAGTGATGAGATCACTCAAATAGATCAAAAGGACTGTAGGTCCTGCAATTGCACATTTACATCAACTCATTTAAATTTACATCGAGTAAGAAGTTCACAAAGGACGGCTATAAGAGCTAAATCTTTTAAAAAAAGGAAAGGAGAGTCCATTCTGAAGCCTCCAGCCAAAGGTGCATGTTGCTGACTGCCATGAGCCTCAACTGGCATTAGGTGATTATGATGTCCTCCTCTACCAACAGGGCTCCGCTTGTCTGGTAGGAGAAGCTAGTGCAAGTCACCTTGTGTTGGGGTGTTGCAGGCTCAAAACGCAATGGTATAGTTGTATAACTGGTAGGGGTCTACCTAACCCCCAGTCTGCCTTTAAAAAAAATTATTATGATATACTCTTAAGTTAGATTAGATTCAGTGACAGGATCCGAACACAAACTAGGTGGAGATACTTAGTATCTGCACGTCCATTGGGTAGGAGACCCACTCCTTTTTCACCTATAAAAGGGTCAAACACTAATCACTTAACCACATCTCCTCTCAAGTTTAACATGCAGTGAATATGTGCACCCTGATCTGGTACCTTGAGAGTGCAAGTTCGGTTGGTATTACTTCCTAGAGAAAAAAAAATATAGAGTTTACACAGAAAAAACATGATTATTTTTTTTTCTTTTAATAAACTCATTTTCTTTGATAAAGTTCATCATTCATAACATATAAAAATAATAATTACATGAATGTTCAATGACAGAAAATAAAACTAATAAGTACTCTGTTGCACAGTCGAAGTAGTTGATCACGTTTTGTTTACACTAGTGTGCCTGAAACACATAATCATAATTATATAGAGGGTGAGTCTACAACTTAGTAAAGAATATTTATAAGTAATAAATGACTTTAACTTACAACTATAGTGAGCTATAAATTCCTAATCTGAGTCTAATTTTTGACACATCACACAAAGTTTGTATATTTTAAATTCTCTCCTTAACTCTCTCAATCAAACACTCACTTACAATAGACTATAATATTAGGTCGAATATACCGGTCATAGTCGTCTATGGACATAGCAACCTCCATAGAATACTCAAATTGTATATTGTTGACCAAACTATGAATCATACACTCCTAGTGATCCCCGAATCATCAAGCACTGTAGTAAAACAACAAGGATGACCCCATCGGTAGCTAGCTAGGAAGTCAGGCTCAAACTCAACATGGTTCATGTTACATCTTAATCATAATGACTTTCAACCATCCATAGTTGTTTAGAGTCTCAGATATTGTATGAATATAAAACCCTAAGTCATATCTTAAGTTCATTACCTTGAACCTTACTCTCAAGCTCATGTTTCACTCATTTTTTTATGAGTGTCATCATGAAATAATCATGATGGATCTCATTCTCAATCTCAAAATGACATTAGAGTTCACACTTTGTATCATACTAAGCACGCAACGAGGTAGAGTATCTATATCGTTAAATCACTGGCAGCTCACTCTTCATGGTGTTTGCATTTTGACCGCAAACCAGGTAGTCATTTATGCAGGTCACCACTTCCAGAATTTAAAGGGTTAATCATGCTAATCTTAATATAAATTCAAACGACATGACCAGATTCAAGGGACTTAAGGCTAATCACAATCTCATCGCAGTACATGTTATTCAAAGTTATCATAAAATAATCTCTTTCTAATATACATAACATATCATGACTGGCGTATGCATATAGTCATCTCATTGCAATTAACTCATGCATGTTCATTCTATGCACATTATGTTCATACTCAAGAGCTACATTTTTAAACATGCTAATATACAACAATAATCATAACATGCAACGCAATATGATTTATTCACACTACGATTACTTATAATATCTCTTACCTCGAACACAAATGTTGTACTCTGATCGCAATCGAGTCTCAAGTAGCTCTAACAATAGAATCTGATTATCACACAAGCATGTTCTTATTAATACACATACTTTTTTATATTTTAAAAAAGTAATCAAAATACCTCTTTCAAGTCGACTCATCAAACCTCGATTTTTGTTTCCCTGACTTGACCAAAACCATAGGACAAAAAGATTTCTCTTTATGTTACGAGTCCAACGTATAAAACCTCACTCAATTTTGAGTTTGGAGAGTAAAGTTATGCCTGTTTTACTTAATCAAATATTGGGTTCACACAAAGATAATTTGGTCGTTTAAACCCTTATGATTTGACCTGACTCATCCTAGGTCAAAAACATGTTCGGTTTGAGTTTAGAGTACTAGGTTTACTAAACCTAGTCTTGACCCAATTGAATTGTTTGAAACTCAATTGAATTATCAAAAATTCATAATAAATTACAAACTAGATCCATATTTTATTCTGGTTTGGATCCAGAACTGTCAGACTAGATCTAGAGTTTGTTCTGATCTAGATTCAGAACTGATCCATCCAGCTATGGATTGAATCCAGATTCAGCTACATATTGGATCCAACATTGATCCGAACAATTTTGAACTGGATCCAAATCTAGTTGTGATCTAGATCTAGATTTGTTAGACAGGATTCAAGCTCAATTTTTTTTTGAATCCAGAACTGATCTATTTACTCCATACCAGATCCAGACCCAAATTTTTGTCTAGATTGAACTGGAGCCAGATCTGGTCAGATCTAAACTGGGAACTGAGACCCTATCAAACCTAACTCAGTCTGATTTGGTCAAAATCGGTTCGATCAACCGAGTCGAGTTCAAAACAGTTTACCAGACTCAATCTGGACTGAACTGGGTGAGTTGTTCTTGGTCAGACCTGACCCGGTCTCGGTTCACACCCAAACCGATTTGGTCTGACTGAGTGAGTCCGATTTGGTACGACCAAGTCTGACGGTTCAGTATGGACCAGTTCGGTCGACCAATTTTGTTTTACTTGGTTCGGTGAATGAGGATAAACCCCGCCTCATCCAGAGAGGGGGGGGGGGGTCAAGGTTTATCCTCTCTCCTACAACAAGAAGTGGGGAAGGCAGTTCCGTAGTTGGAGGAACTGTCTTACCCTTTCTCCTATTAGTTTTTTTTCTTCATCTTCCCAACCGTCGGGTGGTTTTACATAGGATAACATGACAACGATGATGATATAAGCTAGCCAAAACCGTCCTTCCAATGGAGTGCGCAGGTGCCATCTTTCAGCAAAAAGGTTACTATTTTACTTGGGGAGAATTTAGGTTGGAAACTATCTTAAGAAAAAAGAGATCTTACTTTTGTAATTTCACAAAACCAGGGATAACATCTCATTGGTTTAGACTTACTAAAATAGGATTAAGCTAGCTGTTTTCAAGTAACGAAAGAGATCTGCTTAACGGGGGCATTCTTTTCTCAGCATAACAAAAATTTTGAATGAATTTAAAAAGGACATCTGCACCGACAACAGGGGTGTCACTTTTAGAAAAGTTGTTGGGTTCTAACATGGATCCAACTAAGAGGTGCTAATACCAGGTCTGGACCTGAGCTTGACCAATTAAATCTTCTAAAGGAAAAACCATACCCGGGTCTTAAAAAGATCAAATAAATCAAACCCGGTCCATATATATTATATATATATATATATAACAAGCTTACATTTTGCTCTGCTCCCCCCATCATCGATCATCGAGAGGTAGTGTGTACATATACATGAAAAATTGTTAAAAATGAAGAAAATATTATACTTGCAAGCCTTTGATTACTTGAACTGCCGATCTTATCTGCACACTTTAACATGCTTCAAAAATGGTCGTGGACTCATTAATTTGTCTCAAGATAGAAGGGAAACATGTCTCGCAGATCTTCACCACTGTCATCCTTTGTAAATAAAATGAGTAAGACTTGTTTTGGAACTGTTTTTTTGTTAAAGAGTCTTTTATAAAGGTGTGGCACCTGCCACCTTCTATGGGAAAGTAAGAATGTGTTGATTGCCCCTTTCATCAAGAATGAGGCCAGTAAAATCAGGTTTGCATGGAGATATTTTGTGCTTATTATGTAGAGCCTTATTTGGCTGCAAAGTAATGCTTGACCACACATGGAACTTAAGCTTCTCCTCACAGTTTTGGTGAATGCTGCCTTTCGAGAACTTCGGCAGTAGATTCTCTTCAAATGGCCAAAGTTAACTAAACCATTTGCTCTTTGTTTTGATATTAATGCATGAATCATTCATGAAATCAACACCTCATCATTCCTAGCGTATTATTCCTCTTTAAGTTGAACAATATTCTGGTTATTTTTCATTAAAAAAATCCCCTTTGCTGCAAATAACAGGTTCAATGAATTGTATGCATGAATTTTATGCTGCAGTAAAAGATGTTTTTCTTGTAGTGAGTGTGTGTCCTTGTTTCGCATTTAAAAAATGCAAGCCATCAAAGGTGTAATGAACAAAAAACACTATACCTTTGGCAACGAATTGAAATATGATTCTTGTTGAAGGAACTAAGGGAAACAGTTATCAAAACAAAGAGTGCACGAACTGAGTCTGTTGAACTGAATGTGATATGAATTGTGAAGCAATTATGATGATGATATTACTCATAATTCCAAATTGCAGGAATTGGTTCGTAGTTCGTACGAGGCGATTTGGACACTTCAATTATATGAAAATAAAATTACTAAGAAAAGCATCACTGTATACCAAAGTACAGGAAGCAGTGTTTTCCCTTCCATGCGGTTGCTGGGAGACAGACCAAACATATATAAAAGACAATCTTCGTGGTCATTTTTATCAACCCCACATGGCTCATAATGAACCAATATATGGTAACTTTATTTGAAGTTTTAAGGCCTTGGATTCTGTCCAAAGCAGGGCAAGTACAAGGGCCGAAAGACATATTCGATGGTGTCTGTTTGCCATGATACAGTAGACCTTTCTTGCAAGCCATAGTGATTGGTGCATGGATGTGTTCGTAGCTTTCAGATGTGGGCCATGTAAGGCATGGTGGTCGTGGAATCTCATCCAAGGTTTTCTCTCACTTTAGTGAGGGTTCCTCGTCATCAAAAAATATTTTTATTCTTCACATGCTTATGAATAGAATAAAACCAAATATCAATATGTTTACTCCTCCCATGAATAGTAGGACCCTCTTAAGGAATATGAAAATCCTTCAAAACATTACACATCCAAATAACATAACAAACACATGAAGATGCTACCACATATTTTGCTTCACAAGTAGTACCATAATAAGTTGCTTCTTTGAATATTATATAAATGCCATAGAACAAATATTAAATATATAACCAATAGTGTTTTTTTATCTTTAACATCTCAATCACTATCACAATATTCAATAAAGTTTGAATTAATTGGATGATGAACAAAACAGTCCATAATCAAGTATTTCTTTCAAGTACCAAAAAATTCTTTTGCCGGCCTTCAAATGATTTGGGTTCTCCATGGATCTACTTATCAAGCCAACACCATACAAAACATTTGTCCTTATGCAAGTGAGATAATGCAAGTATCTTATTATGCTTTTGAAGTAGGATCAACATGAGAATCATCATATTTATTACCCATCTTACACTCAACTGGTGTGCAAACCGATTTGCAATTTTTTATTTGAAAATTTTTAAGAATTTCTTTGGCATATCTAATTTGAGAAATAAAAACTTTATTATCAAGTTGCTTCACTTCAATGCCAATAAAATATTTCATGAGCTCAACATCCTTCATTTTAAACTCATTAATCATGAAGTTTTTAAATTCATTTATCATGGTGAGATTACTACCGGTAAATATCAAATCATCAACATAGAGACATGATATCAAGATATCAGGTATAATGCATGATCATATAAGCATTTTGAGAATCCATTGTCATGAAAATATTTGTCAATTCTATCATTCCAAGCTATAGGGCTTACTTTAAGCCATAAAGTGTTTTATACAATTTGTAAACTTTGTCTTTATGCCCTTTAATGATATAACCCAGTGGTTGTTCCATATACTTCAAGATAGTCATTTAAGAATGTTGATTTAACATCCACTTAATTTCTTTTTTATATTCTTTAGGCAACCATGTTCAACATACACCTCATCTTCTTCAAGATAGTCATTTAAGAATGTTGATTTAACATCAATTTATAATATTTTTCATCTTCTTTGGGCAGCCATAAACAATAATTAGCCGAACAATATTCAATCTGATAATGGGAGCAAATACCTCATGGTAGGCGATTCTAGCTCTTTGCTCGTAACTTATCACGATCATTCTTGCTTTGAATTTTTTTACCTCACCTCTTTTATTCTTCTTTTATTTCTACACCCATTTCACACCAATTGCTTTGTAATCTTTTGAGAGAGTTATCAACTCTCATGTATTGTTCTTCTTAATACCTTAGATTTTCTCATCCACCACTTTCTTTCGTCTTTAATCTTGGATGAGATCTTCATAACCTAAATGTGCAAAATTAACAAATAAGTAAAACAAAATATGCTCATTAATATTTTCGGTTTGAGAATGAATTTTATTTAAACTCTTTGTTTTTGTTGATCTTTTACCATCATGAGTAAGATTTCAAGGTATTCTTGGGGTTTGTTAAGGTGAAGATGGTGGAATAGTAGCTTTTTACTTTTGTCTTTTACCTTCTTCTTTGAGTTTAACTACAACATCAGTTTTGTTATCACTATTTTTCTAATTTCATGAAACATTTTTATCAAACTCAACATCTCTATTTATGACCAACTTATTATCCATGTCATTAAGCTTTTGAGATTTTTTGGTAATCAATAAAAACACACTTTTATTTTTTTATCAAACTTAAATCACATTTGATCTGGAATGTGATGCAACAAAAAAACTCATTAACACTTGGTTTGTAACCACTCCATGATTCTTGTGGAGTCATAAAATGGATTTTCTTAGTGGGACATCTATTCAAGAGATATATTGAGGTTGTGACATCACGAGTACATTATTTTTTTCTATGTAGCCAAAAGGCTACACCATGGGTGCGAGACATAAGTAAAATTGGAGTATCCTATGGGAGAGGTTTTTTTTTATAATACTGATAATTTGGTTAAAACTTTTCTTTTGATAGGCTGCTTTAAAATTTTTCCAATAATTGTTAAACCATTCATTATGATTGTTAAGCACCAAAATTTGGGAGCTTTAGATTTTCTAACAAGGGTCTCTAATCATTTGAAACCATT
This sequence comes from Nuphar pumila, assembly GCF_984573655.1. Classification (NCBI taxonomy): domain Eukaryota; kingdom Viridiplantae; phylum Streptophyta; class Magnoliopsida; order Nymphaeales; family Nymphaeaceae; genus Nuphar; species Nuphar pumila. Next base: position 115,916,975 of record NC_143255.1, on the reverse strand, counting down.
GGTTTCAAAATGGTCCGTTTGATGTCTGCTTAATTAAAACAGAAGTTGGTTCACTTGCATGTGATAAAGGCACAAGTAGTGCATATTGGCACATGGATGTGCATGGCAACTTATTATACATATTCATGAACCAAAAGGACATGGCCAACCTTTTGAATCATGATCTAAAATAAATATCTAGCTGAGAGTGCACTCCAAATAAATATCTAACTGGAATGAATAACCATTCTTCTTTTTCTTGCATGTGAGTACACTCCAAATAAATATGAATAAGCGTTTTTATTTTCTTTTGATTTTTTTAATATAATAAAACCTTTTTATTTTTTTATTTTTTGGTCTAATGGGTTTAACCCAACATTGGCATAAGTCTTTAAAATGCTTTTTCTTTTTTGGCTAGGCCAAGGAAAAATTTCCCGTCTCACTAACCATACATTGGCAGTCCTTCAGTCAATAAAACCCAACCCCTGCCCCCTGAAAAGTAAACCCAACTTAAACTTTTTTTTGAAAGCAAGCTGAGGTAACAGTTATACAACTATACCATTGGGTTTTGAACCGTAACATACACGCCTCATGTGTTTTAAACTGTAGCCATCCCCTGTCAGATGGCAAACGAGTGTCACCATATATAACTTTACTAGATTAGTTTTTTATGACAAACCTTGAAATTAATGTTAACCGTTTAATTTGAGAAAACTCATCTTATTAAAAAAAAAATTGAAAGGGAAGCTGGGGTTAGGTAGACCCCTACCAGTTATACAATGATACCATTGGGATTTGAACTTGCAACGTCCCAACACAAGGTGACGTGCACTAGCTGCTCCTACCAGACAAGCAGAGGCCCCGTTGGTATCTTTTTAGTTAATCAGGAAAAAGGCACTATAAAAGACAATTTGGTTTCACTCCACCTATGTCATCCCCCATCTTCATATTCTTCCTAAAGCTTATGATCAAGTTGTTTTGATCAAATCTAACCCTATAGATGTATTCAGTGTAGTCAGTTTAGTAAGAGTCGACCCCTGGATGGTATTTTTTCAACCGATAATTTTTTTTGTTTTGCCAACCATTGATTTTTGAATTGCCAAAAAATCTTGCACACAAGTCGGATTTTGGCAATTAAAATGTCAACTTCACTAAATGAATAATGCAGATCAAAACAAATTGCATCAATGAAATCCCGAGGGGTATGAAGATAGTGATGACAAAGGGGATGAGTGAAACCCACTTGTATGAAGAGATATTACCTTATTTCAAGAAAGACAAAAGAAATAAAAGAAATCATGTTGACTTGGAAAAGTATTCAGAATGGAGGAGATGACCTTTCATTGATGATGATGATGCCCTATGGAAAAGAACGGATAGGAACCAAACACTAATTCTGATCTTGACATGGTTTGTCTTAACATAACGATTTTTTCAATATTTTTTTGTAAGAAAGCGATTTTTCAACGTTGAATCATTTCTTTCATACATTATTGATGTTCTTTGGAAAACCTTGGACAAGGGATTCTGGGATGTTAATTCTAGGAAAAAATGTGTGAATAAAATGTAAATCACCATCGTCAGCCTTATTTTTGTACAAGTACAGCATGGTTTCAAAGTCTTGGCATCACCATATAAACCGCAAGCTCTAGCCAATCAATCCCGTTTCATGGGGTTGAAGCTATGATTCTGTTAAATGTGAAAAGGAAATATTTTTTTTTTGAGATAATCTAAGGAAAAACCCCCATTGCTAGACACCTTCAGGCAGATTCTTGGGGTGGTTTTTTTTTTAGAGAATCGTGGGAATCAAATCGCAAAGGAGTTCTAAGAGATCCTATCATCCTCCTTGTCTGGCTTGGTGGTTTGAAATTTACAGTATTTCTTTTCTATTTCTACTGTAGCAAGTGATACCTCTTAATTTGATGTAACGGTATAATGATTTAATTCTTTCTATCTCTTAATAAATTCTTTTAAACCCCCATCACCGATTGTACCTTGGCTGGCCTCCAGGTTATAAAACCCTTGAGATTCCCCCGCCTACCGAGGAGTACTCCCAACTTCGACCTTGCGACAAGAGACACACACGGGTTTCAAACTTGTGACATCATCATGCAGGACATAATTCATGATTCAGGAGACCTACAAAGAAGTCATAAAAAGATTATTTTGTTATAACTGATAATTTAGATTTTAGAAATTCTTTTTTTTTATGTTAGAAACATATATGTATTGAACAAAGAGATAAATGTAACAAAGTTGCGAGTGTGATGTGCTATCATACTCCAGATTTAAAGCAGAGGAAAACAGAGTGTGGCAGGGAGTTAAACCCCCTGCAAACAACCGCAGAACAGAACAGGAGACTAGGTGGTCGCAGAATTAACAAAAAATTCTGTCGTGCCCAACCCAGTCTGTAGGTTGATCCGGCCATTTCCTGCGCACCCTGCACGTGAGTTCCCATCTCAGTTGTACGAGGATGTGATCAGCAGTAGTAAAAGAGTTGCGAAAAACATGCTGGTTATATTGACACCATATAATTAACCAGGCCGCTAACACCCATGCATGCCACAAGAACTTCCACTTCCTCCCCTTTGCATGTAGATGGTGTGCAATGATTACTTGTCTAGGAAACGAAATAGCTGCAGGTCACCCCAGGCTTGCTGCAACAAGTGGTGCATGAAGGAACAATCTCAATACAAATGCTGAGTCGATTCCACATTGCAGAAGCACAGAGAGCATTTGCTGCACAGTCAGAAACCCAACCGCTTCAACCTCATCTCAGATTTAATTATGTCCTGTAAACTGACCCATCCCACCAACGAACCTCACAGTGGCAGCCCACCTCCCAAAAGCGAATTTGCAGGCAACCACTGCACCGAGGTAATAAACAACGCCTTGTAAAGGGACTTTGTAAGGAAGTTCCTATCATTGGTCAATGTCCAAAACAACTGATTATCTTGTCGCGTCAAAGAGATGCACTCCAAATCAGACATGAGGAACATCCAAAGGCAATTACCTCAGATGGGGTTCAGTCTCAAAATAAATTTTCATTCATTTGAGTGTGACCAGAATTCATGCACCCTACCCTATTTCTGGTAGTCTGCTTGGTACAAGTGAGAGTATACTTCACGCAAAGTTTTCTCACTCCTTCGTACATCATGCCAAAAGAAAGTGTTGTGCCCATCACTAACAACGACCCTAGAGAAACAAGAAAAGTCGCCAATAACCAGCAACCAACCTTTCTAAATACCTGACCTCCCCTTTCACTTATGAGATTCCATGGTTAATCCGCCAAATCATACTTTTTCAAAAAAATAATTGACTACCTTACCATCTCTTTTACAAATCACCCACAACCATCGTGCAATGAGAGCCTTGTTGAAATGATGTAAGTGATCTATACCAAGGCCACCAACCTCTGAACTTTGGGAAATGACTTCCCAACGCACCAATGGCCTTGATGAAATTTTGAAAAATGGTGACCAATTGTTTTTTTTCACTTTCTTGGGAATGATGAAAGTTTGCAAAAGATGATTAATCATCATGGATATTATGATGCACCAGATTTATATAGGCAACCTTAAATAAAACCCGAGCGGCACATAATTGGCACGTATTCGATCCTTCACTTTACTCCAATGCATTACACGTGCGACTCTCAAATGAAGTGGGGGACCCAAGTAGTCGAACAACAAAAAACCCAATCCACATTAAGAAATGTATGCGGCCTTTGTTTGCATATCTCTCGATGGATCGTTCATAACCACGACATGACTCTTCGCTGATAAAGCTTTCATAGCTAAAATAAAAAGCAAGAGAGAGAGAGAGAGAGAGAGAGAGAGAGAGAGAGAGAGAGAGGATCCTCTTGACACAACCCCCTCATAGGCTTAAAAGGATCTCTCTTTTCACCATTAATAGAAACCACAATCGAAGTAGCTTGAAGCAAGCCTTGGATCCAATGAATTAATTTTTTTCAAATCCCATGTTTTGCAAACAACATAGAAGAAAATTTCAATCTAAAGAATCAAATGCTTTTTCAAGATCAACCTTCAAGCTGAAAGAGGGTTTACCCGATAGCCTGATGGAATAAATTGTTTTGCGCACCAAGATGCATGCCTCATGTAGTCGTCTTCCCATAATGAAAATGCTTTGTGAAGAGGAGACAAGCGTGTTGATCACAAGTTTCAATCTTATATCCAATAACTTTGTAATTATCTTGAAACAAGTGCCGCCAAAAAGAGGCCAAAATCTACTAATCTCATCGGCTTGTAGTTTCTTAGGTAGAAGAATGAGTGCAGATCTTCCCATAATACCCGACACCTTAGCATTCGAGTGAAATTCTTATAGCATGTCAAGCAAGTATTGTTTGATACAATCTCAATTAAATCTGAAAAATTCAATAGGAAGACTATCTAAACCCGGTGTTTTGCCATTGGGAAGAGACCATATTACACTTTTAACGTCTTCCAATCTGAAAATGGTTTTCAAGCTAAACCGACTAGCCTCATTAAGCTTCATAAAATTCAAGTCTGACAAGTCATACGACGTCGAAACCACCGACCCAAGGCAGTTTTTTAAGTATTTAGATGCCTCCAAGAGTATAGTTGGTCCTCTCAACAATGACCCTCAATTATTATCAATGAAGTAATAGTGTTTTTCTTCTTCCTTGTTGACGCACACATATGAAAAAACTTTTTGTTTAGCTTTTTGGATTAGAGCTAATGTGTGCACGTTGCTTTCACCTAATATTTTCCTCTACCCTTCACTCACCAATGCTTCTAACCAACCCTTCATGCCTAGCCTTCACCTCCAAGGCATCAATGTCTTCCCCACCACCCTCCTCCACATGTTGAAGCTCCTTCAATTGCTCCTCCCAAGCATGCAAATCTTTAAATTTCTCCTCATTCTTTGACTTGTTCCATTCGAAGAGATTTTTGTGCACATAAGTAAGCTTGGCAAACATCTTTTGTGTCACCCATCTCCCATTGGATGACGCCCCCTCCCACCATTCCCAAGCAAGCTCTACCCATCTTGGGACTCTCAACCACTACAACTCTGAAATTGAAATGGGCACGTGATCCGAAACTGAAAAGGGGTCTACCTAAACTCTCATATCATGAGCTTGCTACATGTTGGAGGTGACAAAAAATTTGCATATTCCTTGCATATTGTTGTTGTCTATTCGAGTTATCAATTTGAAGGAGTGCGTTGAAGTCACCGCTACACCAACAATCCAAAGTGTGAGGTATGACCTCATCTCAAATGACACAAAGATCCTTCCAAAAAACTTTCTTACGAGTCATTAAGATGATTGGTGTGGGGTCGATATTAGGGAAATAGATCGAGAGCCAAAAATCTCTCGTGTACACCACATTCCTGAGAATATCCTCCCTCCAAGCCACGATCGAGGATCCCTTCAACTTGGCCTATCGTGGGACGCTCTACATAGTTGCAATTCCTCCATATGTCATTCATGATCTCCCTATTCAAGGAGCTAAATTTGGTTTCTAATGATAACTGATTTTTTTCTCATCATTGATTATGCTGGACAAAAAATTTGTTTATCATAACCACAAAGGCCATGCACGTTCCACATGACAATCTTCATCACTTACTATGTGTACGTACCCTTTCATAGGTGTAATGGGACCACCCCCACAAAGCTTCTCAAACATTTTCTTCCAACCCCCCTTGCAACTTTCCACGCTTCAACTGCATTTCTCATCTGATATTCGAACAAGAAGCGTGTGGGAGTCGCAATTTGTTTGCATCCAAAACTATCTGCAACGTGCAATCATCGTTTGAGCAATGGGGATGCAGTTGATCCTCTCACACGTTGTCCCTCTCTTGGGGGATTTGTTGCATGTTTATCTCCTACCAAACGTTCCTCATTAGAGATCAGCTCCCTGAACGATAGGTCCTTGGAAGCCAATTGGATCTCACGTGGACCCCCTTCGTCGAAGCTGTAAATGGGAGTACCAGATACGTTAGACACCCCCAAAGAGAAGGCATAATGAGTGGCCGTGATTGACGATGGATGATGAAATTAAACAAAATGGTGCCACGTGTTATCCATCCTAGTTCCACAGAGAGGAATTCAGTCTCCTCGCAAATCTCTAAAGCAACTCCCCTTGCTTTTATGCCTATTTTCAAGGGATTATGCTATAATTCTAATGGTGTAATGAAGGGGCAAGTTGCTTGGGACTCCATAAATAACGTCTCCAAGGGGAGGCCATGATTAGCAACCCTTCTCAGATTTAAAACTTGGCCAATCAGGTTACGAGGTTGCACCACTTCCATGCCCTACCTCTGTCTTCTTGCCCCCCTGCAATAATTGAGAGCTGGCCAAAAAAGCCCTCGGAATTCCGTCCGGCGTGGTCCAGTCCGGTCGGTCTAGTAGCCTGGGTCGTTCAAAATCCAGGGTGAGCATTTGGGGTTGCTGAGATTCTGCACCGTCGTTCTTCTCTAACAAATTTGATAAATCACAATGAATTGACCCAAAGTAGATGAAGGAACCCTGATACGTATATCTCTTGATTGGTGGAGGTGAGCTCATATTTTTATTCGAAGAGGAATGGGACTGCATGAATGGGACCTTAGTGATCCATTTGTCTCCCCTCGCTGTGCGAAGCAGGTTGTATGTTCCCCCCCGAAACACGCAGGTGCATGTTCTTGGGTCTGAATGAGTGCCACGTATGTAAGCATGTGGTGCTCGTTTCTCATGTGTGTCTGCGTCACTTAGCATCGAAGTTTAGTGTGTTTGCAAAGACTTAAGTACCCTTTTCTGCCATTAGCGCCATGAAACGCCGTTTTGAGTAAAGGACAAAAATGTCCTCCTGACAGATTTTGCAAATACTTAAGGAACATTTCCCGCCATTGGCGCCATAAAATGATGTTTCGAGTAAAGGACAAAAATGTCTTCTGGCCAGAAAGGGTTAAAATCATCATTATTTTTGCCTTAAGGAGTAAACTCCTCTGCTTTAACAGAAACTCCTCGCAATATGTCACCCTAAACGTTCCAGATCACCCTTTGACAATGCATCATCTACTGTAACAGAAGCTTCCTTTGACGATGCAGCCTTTGTCATCATTTGCTACCACCGGAGCACCCTTTGTCATCATCTGCTGCCATCGAAGCACCCTTTGCCATCGTCTGCTATCGTCGGAGCACTGTTGCCACCATCGACTGCATCTACCTTCTAGGTGTTTCTCCTCCACTGTCGAATTATCAAAACTTGTGTCCTAGAACGTGAGTTTTGTGTAAGTTTTTGTTATGTAAATAAATCGATTTGTAAATCTGAATGCTAAATCTTACAAGTGATTGTACTATACATGCTAAATAACACATATTTTCATACTAAAACAAGAGTCATGAAAGGCAACGATATGTACTTATGAAGGCAAAATTTTTACAATGATTTGTAAGTTTGAAATTAACAAAGAGTTATACATTTAATACAACAGCGATTTGTTCGATGCAACAATGATTTATACGTTTGAAGTAGTAGCGATTTATGATTCATGATTTATACATTTAAAGCGGCAACGATTTATACATTTAATGCAGTAGCGATTTATGATTTACAACAATATATACTTATGAAGGGTTTGATTTCTACAATAATTTGCACATTTGAAGGTGCGCTTTGTACGTTCGATGCAACAACGATTTATACATTTGAAGCAGTAGTCATATGTATTTATGATTTATGAAGTTACCACGATTTGTACTTAAGTTTGCTAAATCATACTATGATGTTTATTTAGGAAGCCAAAACGTTACAACGATGTATACTTATGAAGGGTGTGATTTGTACAATGATTTATATGTTTGAAGCAGTAACAATTTATATGTTTGATGCAGTAGCGATGTGTAATTATGAAGTTACCTCGATTTGTACTTAATTTTGCTAAATCATACTACGATGTTTATTTATGAAGCCAAATATTACGACAGCTTGTAATGTTGGTGATTGTGTAACGAATGTGATAATTTGTAATAATATATACTTGGAAAAATGGTTGTAACATACAATGATGCGGTTAAATTTATGTGTTGTGCAGGTTAGCAATGACTATAATTCGTAAGACAAGAAAACCTTCGTCGTTTGAGGGGATGACTCTTAGAGAAATCACCCGCCAATCCGATATATATGAGGGTTATGTAAAGAACATTGAGAATGAAAAAGACAGGAACAAATTGTTGGATATTTATTATGTAGAGCCTGATCCATCAGATATTGAAGATGAAAAGCAAACAAAGAAAGATGAGAAAGAACTAAAGATGAAGAAGAAAAAGAAGGATGATGAAGAGAAGGAAGAAGGAAGAGGAAAATGAAAACTACGCGCACTTATGAGGCAAAAGGATTTCTTCCTGCTGACCATGCAAAATTAAATATATATGCACATCATTCGTCATGTTATCTGTCATGATCGTCAGTTGCATCACACTATACTATGCATCGAGTTGTTATTTGTCCTACCAATAAAAGAAATGACTTATCGTATATGTGTGTTGACAATAGCGATTCAAGAAACCGATTTAATGACATCTACGACACTGCAAAGCGATTTTAATTTTAATCGCTAAATGAACAGTGATTTGAATACGCACATCGCCACCGCAATCGTGCCACAATGTAAATGTTGCATGCACACGTTTCAATATCATAATACAAATATCATACAAATAGACACTGACAAATACATAATACATTACAAATCGATATACATATCACATAATATATTACAAATCGATACGAAAATTCAGCATAATAGCTTACAAATCGATATTAACAAACAAAATAATATCTCGCAAATCGATAGTATGTTACTACAATCGTGATTTGCGTTATACTATTCCAATATTTTCTATACAAAGGAAAATCGTTGTTGCTTACATAGACATCATTGCTTAAATCACAAACATCACAACCGAAATCGAGGTCTCACAAGGCATATCAATTTTTGACAATGAGCGGGATATGAAATGACGTTTCTTTTACAAATGAATGGCACATATTTTTGTAACAAAGGCAAATCATTGTGGAAATTTATGGTTTATGATTTGCACATTTAAAGCAGCAACGATTTATACATTTAATGTAGTAGAGATTTATATATGATTTATACCAAGATGTGTAATCAAGTTTGCTAAATCGTACAACGATGTTTAATGTTAAAGTCCAAATGTTACAACTATATGTACCTATGAAGGGTGCGATTTCTACATTGATTTGTACATTTGAAGCACCGATTTGTACATTTAAAGCAGAAACCCTAAAACCCTTAATGCCTAAACCCTAACCCTAAACCCTAAACCCTAAACCCTAAAACCTAAAACGCAAAACCCTAAACCCTTAACCTAAACCCTTAATATCTTACTAAATCCTAACCCTAAACCCTTAATATCTTACTAAACCCTAAACCCTAAACCCTAAACCCTAAACCCTAAACCCTAAACCCTAACCCTAAATCCTTAACCTAAACCCTAAACCCTAAACCCTTAATATCTTACTAAACCCTAAACCCTAAACCCTTAATATCTTACTAAACCCTAAACCCTGAACCCTTAATATCTTACTAAACTGTAATGCTAAACCATAAACCCTTAATATATTACTAAATCCTAAACCCTAAACCCTAACCCTAAAACCTATAAACTAAACCCTATACCTAAACCCTTGATTATGAAGATGATTCGGTATATCGATTTATAAGCTATAAACAAGAATTTTCATATCGATTTGTGTTATACTATGACAATATTTTCGTAACAAAGGCAAATCGACTAAACATTACAATGATTTTTAAGATATCAATAAGATTTGCCATATCGATTTAAGAAAATGTTTTGATTCTTAATATCAATTTAAGATATTGTTTTGATTCTAAATATCGATTTTTAAGATATCAAAATGAATTTTCAAATCGATTTAAGATATTGTTCTAAATCTTAATATCGATTTATGTGTTGATTCTTGATATCAATTTAAGTTATTGTTTTGATTCTTAATATTGATTTATATGTTATTGTTATGATTCTAAATATTGAGTTATATGCTGATTATGTATATCGATTTATAAGCTATCAATAAGAATTTTTATATCAATTTGTATAATGTTTGATCATCGAATTACGTTATACTATGACAATATTTTTGTAACAAAGGCAAATGCACTAAGCCGTTGTCACTGAACAAATCGTTGTAATGATCGGCGTTCGTAAATAAAAATCAAACAATCGTTTAGCATTGTGTACAGTGAAAATGCCACTAATTTACTTTTACGAATTGTTCCTATCGTGATTTACACAGTTGAGTTAATAAACGTCTGAAATGGTGAATTATGAAACGTAAAAGCAATCTACTAGTAATGAATCACTTTGCATAAATTTTGATAAATGGTTGAAATGATTTGCACAAACATGATTTGTACTCATGCACCATGATTTTTATCTAGATATGATCGACATAGACGTCATTGTGTAAATCGTTATACCATCGCAATTTACACAATGATGTCTATCTTTTAGACAATGAGCTTTGCCTAAGTGAATGACACGTACCATCATGATTTACAAAATGACGTATGAAGGCCATGTGCTATCGCGATTTGCTTTTACGGGCTATGTCTATGTCAACGATATTTCCTAATCACTTTTACGAGTGATTGGGGTTTAGGTTTTAAGATTTTGGGTTTTACTTCAATGATACAAATCAATTTCATTCACAAACACATATTATTCTCACTATAATTTCATAACTACAAATCCACATGATTTAAAACCACATTCATATACAAAAAATATTAGAATTTAGATATAATACATCATGACCAATGGTTTGGTTAGATATAATACATGACCATCATCAAGAAAGAAAACATATATCATCACAAGTATGAAATCCACGTCCAAAATAGTGATGTGCTTCTAATGCAATCCAGGTGCGGGAATGTGTAAAGTTATTTATGGGAAGACATTTTCGTCAAACGCATATCTATCTTTATGAGACTCTTATTTTTACAGAAGAGATCACCAAAACATCTGTATCGTTCATCGTCGAGTTTATTTTCTGCTGCAAAGCGATTCTATTTGTAGCTGCAGATATATCCTCTCAAAGAAAATGAGCTCATTAGTAATGGCAGGCCATTGCACCATTTCTCTCGGGCTGAGGCTGATAGAGACTCTAGCAATGGTGCACCTTGAGAATATGCTTCAAAAACTTTAGCTCAGGCACTTTCCCCTTGAAGAGCCAATGGGCTTCATCATAAATCTCTTTTACGTATTTGTCATAAAATATATCTAAGACATACATGTAAAATTGACTTATGATGTAGACCATCGGCTCCTTCAAAGGGATAGTGCCTGAGCTGAAGTTTGTGAAGCATATTCTTAAGAGTGCACTACTGCCGGAGTCTCTATCAGCCTCAGTCCGAGGAAAATGGTGCAGTGGTCTGCCATTGCCAATGAGCTTATTTTCTTTGAGAGGATGCATCCATAGTTGCACATAGAATCGCTTTAAAGCAGGAAATGAACTCGATGATGAATGATATAGATGTTTTGGTGATCTCTTTTGTAAAAATGAAAGTCTCAAAAAGATAGATATGTGTTTGACAAAAATGTCAAAGAAGGAGAAGAAGAAGAAGACGAAGGCGGAGGAGAAAAAAGAAAAACAACAAGAAGTTGCGCTACTGCAAATAAGAGGAAGAGATGTTAAATAGACTAGGGTTTTACACCTGGACAACGGGTCGGGTCGAGTCGGGTAGGGTTTTATATATATCTATATTAAGGTTTTATATTTTGCAGGGCTTTACGCATGTGTACACAAATCGACATGATGTTTAGACTTAGTAAAGTACAAATTGATTTAACTACAGTTTATGTATAGCGATTTGTATATGTGATGGCTTGATGAGACAATGATTTTCACTAATTGTATAAGCACTGGGCAAAGGCGATTTACCTACGGTATCAAAATTGTAGCTCTGTAGGCTAGATGAGACAACAATTTATACATATAAATGATACATATTATAACGATTTGTACATGTGAATGATACATTATTGAACAGAATTCACGTGCTTTTTGGATGAAGCCATTTTCATGAATGGTGATGCAAAAAAATATTAACAATTCTATTTTTGTGGCTCACGATTCATGAAAATGGATTCATCTCGAAACTCTTTCTTTGTGGATGAAATCGATAATAGACAACACATAATATCTTACACATCGATATACATATTATATAATATATTACAAATCGATACGGAAGTTCAGCCTAATAGCTTACAAATCGATGTACATATGGCAAAATATATTACAAATTGTGTCATATTACAAATCGGTAAACATATCGCATAATATATTACTATACCTAACCCAATACGCTAAACCCTAAACCCTTAATATCTTACTAAACCCTAACCCTAAACCCTAAACCTAAATCATAAACATTAAACCTAAACCCTAAACACTAAATGATGTGTATATTTGAAGGCTAGTTGAGACAATGATTTATTTGTGCACTTATATCACAATTTGTACTCATGTAAATTGCAATTTTCATCTAGTTGTGGCTGACATAGACGTCATTTTGTAGACCGCAATAGGACAATACATGGTATAACATCTTACAAATCAATACTAGAAAATACCTAATATCTTACACATCAATATACATATCGCATAATATATTAATCATCGATATGACAATTCAGCATAATAGCTTACAAATCGATACTACAAAACACATAATATCTTACAAATCGATATACATATCGCAAAATATATTATAAATCGATACAGAAATTTAGCATAATAGCTTACAAATTGATATTAACAAACAAAACAATATCTCACAAATCAGTAATATGTTACTACAACCATGATTACAAATAGATTACAAATCGACACTACAAAACACATAATATCTTACAAATCGATATACATATCGCAAAATATATTATAAATCGATACAGAAATTCAGCATAATAGCTTATAAATCGATATTAACAAACAAAACAATATCTCACAAATTAGTAATATGTTACTACAACCGTGATTTATGACACATTGCATATACTGAGTGAGTGAAGCCCAAATGTTAAAACGATATATACTTATGAAGGGTGCGATTTCTATATTGATTTGTACGTTTGAAGTAGCGATTTGTACGTTTAAAGCATTAACGGTTTATACGTAAACCCTAAATGTAGTGATTTGTACGTTTAACACAAAAGATTTATACGTTTGCAAAAGGACACACTATCAGTAATTTTGTACGGATGAAAGCACTATCTATTATACATTTACGTATGTCGTGGTCATGTATATTAACAAGTGCATATTTGTCGTAAACAGACTATACACGATTTCGTCATGTATATTCAAAGCAAGGGATTATCCATGCCGGTACGCATCGTCACCTCTTATTTTATGGTATATCAGTTATCTTATATGTTCATTTTCTTTTTTGATTTACTAATGTACCTATGTGTTTTAAACTTACTATTAATTGTTTCGTTCAATAGAGTATCGTCCGCCGAATGCCATACGCGGATGGATTTTTAGATGAACTATAATACTGGGGTGACGATGACCAAATGGCAGACTTCTCGTCAAGTGAAAAGGTTTATGACCATATCGATTTGCAAGATGTTAAATCGATTTAAGATATTGTTTTGATTCATAATATCGATTTCTATGGTGATTCTTAATATTTATTTTAAGCTATCAATAGGAATTTACATATCCATTTAAGATATTGTTTTGATTCTTAATATTGATTAAAGATATTGTTTTGATTATTAATATTGATTTATATGTTGATTCTTAATATCTATTTTAAGCTATCAATAGAAATTTACATATCGGTTTAAGATATTTTTCTAATTCTTAATATCGATCTATATGTTGAATCATAATATCGATTTAAGATATTGTTTTGATTCTTAATATTGATTTCTATGTTAGTTTTTAATATCTATTTTAATCTATCAATAGGAATTTACATATCGATTTAAGATATTTTTCTAATTATTAATATTGATTTATACATTGAATTCTAATATCGATTTAAGATATTATTTTGATTAGTAATATCGATTTATATGTTGATTCTTAACATCGATTTTCAAATATTGATTCCTACATTATGGCAATCAGAAAAACATTGGGTCTTATACGTGTTGGATGTATGAAAACAAAAAATATGGTTATACAACTCCTTGGACTATAACAATGGTGTAGACCGTGACATTGTGCATTCGGTAATTTTTTATCTATAAGATTACCGTATCTTCTATCGTGGCCCAAAATTTACTTGCTTTTGCATAAACCACAGGTTGGATTTTTCAGAAATATGTTGGGTGTCGACATTGGCTCGTGGAGGATTCACGTCGTCGAGGATGCTCCTTTACAAAATAATGGCATCGATTATGGCATCTTTGTAATGAAGTATATTGAAGTAATATACTATGGATGAGTACCAGAATTCACCACTGTATGTTGTACACTTAAACATATTTTATTATCCTATATTATTGTTGACTACATTTCTATATTGGTCTGACTACCGGTTTTTATTTTTTCAAGATGATATTTTTGGATTTCGCACAGAATTATGTAAAAAATTGATGAATTTTCTAATTGTGATGGATACAAAACCCCAGACTATAGGATTACCTAGAAAGCAATGAAAAATGTGAGGCCCCCAGAAGTAAGAGAAAGTCATTTTAAACATCTACCTATTCTCAAGGATAACATGAAGAGGGTTGCGTTCTACTGCTGAGAGAAAGAGAGAGAGCAATTTTTGGTTCAATATTCAATTTCTCGAACAGGAGAATTTTTTTGTGTACAGGCATTTGTAGCAGATTTTGTAGACTGTGTATACAAATTTTATAAGATTGTATAAAATTTACATTGATCCATAAACTAATATTATGCACTGGCACATGTGTGTTGAATACGCAAATCACCACTTCAAACACGCAAATCGCAACAATGTCAATTACACATGCACACATTTCAAAATCATAATACAATATCTTAAAAATCAAAACATCTTACAAAATTACACAACTGGCAGTTGTTAATATCGATTAGTAAGCTATTATGTTGTTATAGTGTCGATTTATGAGAAATTTTTTTGTTTGTTAATATCGATTAGTAAGCTATTATGGTGAATTATCGTATATCGATTTGTAAGATATTATGTGTTTTCTAGTGTCAGTTTGTGAGATATTGTTTTGTTTGTTAATATCGATTTATAAGCTATTACACTGAATTGTGGTATATCTATTTGCACGATATTATGTGTTTTCGAGTGTCGGTTTGGTGATATTGTTTGTTAATATTGATTTGTAATACATTATGTTAATTTGTCATATATCGATTTGGAAGATATTATGCTAAATTTTTGTAAATCGATTTGTAAGATATCAAGCCAAAGAGAAGTGAAAATTCTTACGAGCTTTCTTAAAAATGGTCACTTTTAGGTCATTAATTGATGAAATAGGGAAAGGTTCATCTGCAAGTTCAATCTTTGGCTTCTTAATGTCAGTCTGATTATTGTTTTTTGTCAACACACCCTCTCTTTTCTTGAGAAAATGAATGAGGCAAAATCGCATCTGCATCTGCACCCACCTTTTTTAGAATGAAGCTTCCCGATATAGTGTCGATTTGTGAGATATTTTTTTGTTTGTTAATATCAATTAGTAAGCTATTATGGTGAATTGTCGTATATCAATTTATAAGATGTTATGTGTTTTCTAGTGTCGATTTATGAGATATTTTTTTATTTGTTAATATCAATTAGCAAGCTATTATGGCGAATTATTGTATATCGATTTGTAAGATATTATGTGTTTTCTAGTGTTAGTTTGTAAGATATTGTTATGTTTATTAATATCGATTTGTAAGCTTATACGCTGAATTATGGTATATCGATTTGTAAAATATTATGTGTTTTTTAGTGTCGATTTGGTGATGTCGTTTTATTTGTTAATATCGATTTGTAATATATTATGTTGTTTTGCCGTATATTGATTTGGAATATACTATGCTGAATTGCCATAGTTTTCTTAGAAATGGTCACTTTTAGGTCATTAATTGATGAAATAGGGAAAGGTTCATCAGCAGGGTCAATCTTTGGTTTCTTAATGTCAGTCTGATTACTATTTTTGTCAGCACACCTTCTCTTCTCTCGAGAAAATGAATGAGGCAAAACCGCATCCGCAACCCACTTTTTTGAGAATGAAGCTTTTCGATATAGTGTCAATTTATTGATATTGTTTTGTTTGTTAATATCGATTTGTAATATTATGTTGAATTATTGTATATCGATTTATAAGATGTTATGTGTTTTCTAGTATCGATTGTTGAGATATTGTTTTGTTTGTTAATATCGATTAGTAAGCTATTATGCTAAATTATCGTATATCTATTTGTAAGATATTATGCACAATTAATGTATATTGATTTGTGAGATATTATGTGTTTTCTATGGATGAGTTTTATGATATTTGTAGTATAATTTCTATTGTAGAATTACAACAAAGAATTATAACATTATAACAAAGAATTATAGATTTACAGCAAAGAATTATAGAATTACAAGAAAAAATTATCGATTTACAACAAAGAATTATAGAATTACGATAAAGAATTACAGAATGCTAAACATTACAATGATTAACACTAATGAAAGTTAAATGCTACAAGTATTTTGTAGCTGAAGAATCCATACGAGATTTCTGTGTTGTGTTGCTCACTTTTGAATTGAACTGAGTTTGTCATTAAACAGAACAATATCAGGTACTACATTAAGTTCAACAAGAAATGCAAACATCATCCCAAAATTGTTACATACCAAAAGACTTGTCAAACTCATGCCATCGTTCCATTAAAACAGGTCGGGGAGATTGCAGGTTCCAACGTTGTAATGCACGTCTGTAGGGTATTGCTGCATGTTAAAATTTTCACAAATTAGAATTTGATAATTTGCACATAATATAATTTACATGGGAAGCAATATATTGTATTACATACCGGTTCATGTGAAGGGCTTGGTTGCTTAAGGGTTGGTTGTTTCTTACACATTTTCTTGCAAACCAATTTCAGTGCACCCTTTGTCCTCTGACGACTGTGATAAGAGGCAGGTTTCCTTTTCATACTCTTCGCTAGGTGAATATTTTCGTCATAATCTACAAGGTTTACTCCTGACTTGTTGAAGATGATATTGACGCTTCGGCGCAACTTGTCATAAGAGTCAGGGAAAATATAAATTTCACCTACGTTGTTCAATCCAGTTTCTTAGATTGGTCTTCATGAGCTGCAACGAACTCATGGTGGATTAACTATATTTTTTCAAGTAATTTCCTTGATAATTTTCTCATACGTACATACATAGGCTTCTTCGCTTTTTGATGTCAAATCTGCAATATGCATAAGTGACCTACATAGTTGTTGGTAATGGAAGGCTATGTTGCACTTATCATCAACACCAGTTGGACTGACATTATTTCTATCCAACAGTTCAATCTTTGCATTATATATGACTTAGGTATTACTTGTATTTTCTCTTGATTAAGTGCCTTTAATGCATGACGATATAAAATACCTTTGAATTCAAACATTTTTCACATACATTCAATTGTTCTATTGTTAACATTATACATAACATGTGTTTCTTTCCTTTTTTGTTGCTCTTTGCCCTCCCATACAACATGGTATTTATGTATAATCTCATATTATATGCGTCCTTCTATGTTGCAATTCATGTCTTGTATAACCACCTTATTAGTCTATTTAAATACAATTAGTATATACAAATCTGCAGGTAGCGTCAATATTTTTATGCCCAAAGTTACAAAGCGGGTGTTGAAGCATTTCATATCTTGTTCAAGCTCATTCTGTCTAAGACCATCTACAAATAATTTATACTGTTCTATGAAGTGAAACATTCTTAACATGAATACAAGGCTTTTTTCAATGTGGCATGCATAGATTCAGCTCTTTGTGTGCTTATCATACTTGCACAAAAGTATTGTCTTCCATATGACAATGCTCACTTCTCTTTATCTGCATATAAATTTTGTAACCACACACAGTCTTCAAGGTCGTACATCTGAATCATTTACTCTCAATTAGACAGAAAAGTGACCTCGTTCATGCTCTCAAGTATACACTCTCTAAACATTTTATCAAACCCTATCTTCTGATTAAAAATGTGTCATATGTTCTTTGTTGCATTTTGAAAGATATGCCACAAACATAGGCGATGATGTGCATATGGTCATACATGAGACAGTTACCTTCTAACACTGAAGCCAAGTTTTAAGGCATAATCATTGTACAATTTGTATGCAGCTTCCTCATTAATAAACTGCATTCCCTCTACGGGAACCGAGTCAAGTGTAATATCATGTAGACTTGAGGTGATTGCACCTTTGTCAAGTGCATTGTCATGATCTTCTACCTCATTATCGAATTACATTTTGTCTGATGGAATATCATTATCGAATTGCATTTTGTCTGCTGGAATATTCAAGTCTAGAGTGAATCTAATGTTTGCACCCTTCTTATCATGTGCATCAATAGTGCACATATTCACTTCTTCAGGTGCGTCGATAGTATGGATGTCTGTTGCTCCATGACTTTCCAGTGATTGAGACACATCATCTTCACTGCAACCAGTTGATATGCTCAACACTGTCATGAGCAAAACATCAATTTGCGTTAGCAAGCACATACGTTTACAGCAATTCAGCGAAATATATTACACTTCGATAATAATAATCAAAACAATATCTAATAAATTGACACTGGAAAACAAATAACATCTTACAAATTGATTTACAGAAATTCAACATAATATATTACAAATAGAGATTAACAAACAAAACAATATCTCACAAATCGACACTAGAAAATACATAATATCTTACAGATCGATATACGACAATTCAGCATAATATATTACAAATCGATATTAACAAACAAAACAATATCGCACAAATCGACACTAAAAAACACATAACATCTTAGAAATCGATATACAGCAATTCAGCATAATATATTACAAATCGAGATTAACAAACAAGATAGTATCTCTCAAATCGACACTAGAAAACATAAAATATCTTACAAATCGATATACAACAATTCAACATAATAGCTTATAAATCGATATTAACAAACAAAATAGTATCTCACAAATCGACACTGAAAAACACATAACATCTCACAAATCGATATACGGTAATTCAGTATAATATATTACAAAACGATATTAACAAACAAAACAATATCTCACAAATTGACACTGGAAAACACATAACATCTTACAAATCGATATACGGAAATTCAACAAAATATATTACAAATCGAGATTTTCAACCAAATATGGCAATTCAGCATAATATATTACAAAATGATATTATCAAGCAAAACAATATTTCATAAATCGATACTAGAAAATACATAATATATTACAAATCGATATATGGAATTTCAGCATAATATATTACAAATCAATATTAACAAACAAAAAAATATCTCACAAACCTTTATACGTGTTACTACAATCGTGATTTGCGTTACATTGAATATACTGAGTGAATGGACGATACCGGATGGGGTAGAGGCCCTTGCTTGCATCTGTAACCAAGCATTCTTGTCAACAGGTCTCAGCATCTTACAAATGTCTTCATGTTTCCAACCATTAAAATGACAAAATCTACCTGCAATAACAAAACAATGCCTTAATGACACTCACGACGATATATGTTCTTTAACAATAGCATGATGACATGGAAAGGTACTCACCATGATTTAATGGTACTTGTTGGAATGTTTGTGCGTCATTGCTTTTTTTCATACTGCCTAACGAAAATGAAGAAGAAGAGAAGACTGAAAAAAGAGATGGCCGCTAAATCCCCCTATGACGCCCACCAATGATCGAACCAGTCATTCGATTTATAGTTATCTCCACGAGGTAGGAATGAACCCAAAAAAGTTTTTTATCTAACACAAGGCAGGAACGAGAAGGCGGCCATGTGTTGTAACACAAGCTAAAAACAAAGGCGGAACGTGCAAATCTATTTACGGGGAGCAAGAGAACATTTTTTGTCCAACGCATATCTAGCTTACGGGAGGACATTTCTGTCAAAAGCATATCTACCTTTTTTATATGTTATTTTATTATAAAGTCATAATGGGCAACATTGGCATATGAATTATCACGTGTCCCAAGATATTCCTCCGTACACACTGGAACACGCAAATTTGTGTTCCGGGGGGCAACCTCGTGCAGTTGCACACTCAAAGTGTGCAATGTGATTGCACCTGATCCATTGTCTCGTAAAAATAAGTTATGTTAATACCTAGATAACATGCAGCCGATTGAAACAAATATTAATCTTTTCTGTGTTAGAGATTCAGCACAATCTCCACCAGCTAGAGTGACATAAACCATGGCGTCCCTTCTTATCTCTAGGTGTCTTTCCAAGCCTAAGCACTTTGAAGCTGCATCATAAGGTTTACATCTTTATTCTTGTTCCAACAAGTTCCAAATTCTTTCAATACTTAGTTCCAAGTTCCAAGCCTAAGGACTTTGAAGATGCATCATAAGGTTTACATCTTTATTCTTGCCACTTAACATGAGAGCAGCAGCCGCTACATGCATATCAGAGTATTAATGATTTATCTTTTCAGTTTATCACCTGAAAATGTCTGGGCTCGAAGACCTGGTCATCACTAAGCCTACGGATGCCGAATTTGTGGTTCGAGCTCAGGGTATTCGAGAAGCCTCTGACAGTTGTTTCGACCATTTAGCCAGGTGAGCGGGCCCCTGGTAAGCAGGAACAAGTTCATTTGGCTCTTCATCAGTGGAAATGGGTCATTTTAGGAAATACTCAATCATTTTGTCTTATTTGCAAAATTGTGATAGTGATTTTTTTTATTTTTTTACAATTAAGAAACCTTCACCAAGAAATGGGTCACTTAATGGGCCCAACCTCACGTACCCCAACCGTGATAAAGCAACGGCAGCCCCATGCGCTATCGGGATTCAATGCATAATTGTGATAGTGATATATTCTTTGAATCACACAAATTGATATGTGGGTAAAGAGAAGGTCTTAAGATGGATTAATTTTCTTCTCTCAAACAAAGAAAAAAGAAAAAGAGATAGTTGAACTTTCAGCATGAGAGCCAAGAGAGATATGTGACCAATGTTCCTTCCATGAAGGTGGAGCATGAGGAGATCGAAAGGAATCAAAGGCACCCAATTGATTTTTCCTTCTTTCCAAGAAATGTACGTGTAACACAAGAAGGTTTGTAATAAAGCCATCTAACAAGTTTGCATTCCTACCTATATCTAACAAGTTTTACAATCAGTTGTACCTATAATCTAGTTGGGCTCTCCTCATGCAAGTAGTTTTGACTCAATCTAACCTTGTAGATACTTTCGACAAGGCCAATTTAGTGGGAATCAACCTTTTGCATCATGGTTTTTAATGAGAATATGTTTTGCATTCCTACCTATATCTAACAAGTTTTACAATCAGTTGTACCTATAATCTAGTTGGGATCTCCTCATGAAAGTCGTTTTGACTCAATCTAACCTTGTAGATACGTTCTGCAAGGCAATTTAATGGGAATCAACCTTTTGCGTCATGGTTTTCAATTATTATATATTTTTTGAGTTGAATTTTTTTTGGTGCATTTACAGTTGTTTTTACATCGCCAAAAAAACTTGTGTACATGTAGGATAAGAGATTGAAACTATATCCCTACTAAATAAAAGGGCCACTAGAATATGAAAATTAACTAGCGTGTGAATTAAGCATTTCATATACTTTTTATTCAAATCCAACCCTGCAGATATTTTCAGCATGGTCCATTTGCTAGGAATTCATTGTTGGATCATGTTTTTTCTACCAAAAACAAAAAAAGATTTTTAGATGCTTGAATATTTAAGACAGTTCTGACCCGTCCATTTTTCAATCATTAAAAAATCCCGCTTATGGCAATCAGATGACTAAAGAGCTGATCCTTTTGAAACCAAGCATGTAGATCACATCCATATAGTCAGATTTAAGAAAAAAAAACAAAGAAAAGAACCCATGAAATTCTCAGTTCATACTCTAGTTCTCATATTCTAGTGGCCCCTAAACAAAGTACTAGATTACATCTGTAAGGTAAGATTTAGCAAAAAGACAGCCAAATGAGAAAACAAAAAAGGGTTTGTGCTAAGTTGATAGTGTATATATCAACTTATTCATGCCAACCTGCCCACTAAGGCAGTGGAGTTAATGAACAAAGACTCAATCGGTTAAACATTGTAATTAACTACTTCTATTAATATACGATCAAGAAATTATATGGAGCATTGATCCAGAAACGTTGAGGGAGTATCCCTTTTCTATGATTAATCTGTACTTAAATCTTTTTTCCTCCCTATGTGATATTAAAACCTTGTCAATTAATTTAACGTCAATGGTGCCTTCATGGAATTATAAGTAGGCTCTTGAAAATTCAGCATGTTTAAGATGTGTCTATTTGCGGTAAGAAGGAAGAAAGCTCTAATCTCTTATTTTGGGGATAGTGATTTTATCATGGAGTGCTTCATTGGAATATGAAAAATGCCTACTTCTCTATGAAAGTTTCATGTTCCACTTAGGGATATAATTCTTGGCTGCTTTATCAAAATGAATACTAACAAAAAGTTATTTGCATGGAGGTGTTTTGTTTTGATAATTTGGCAGTCAATCTGGCTTCAAAGGAATGAGCGCTGATTAAATCGATGCCAAGTGCTTTCAAAGATGGTTCTTCGAGAACTACGTCAAAGCATCTCGATCAAATGGCCAAATCTTGAAGACTATTTCATCCTACAGTTTGAATCTCTTTTGTAATCTCTGTGGCCTGACTTCTGGTCAATCCTATATGATGTATAGTAATTCTCTGCTGAAATAAAGTATATATTTTTCCTTAAAAAAAAAAGATTTGTCCGTCTGCGTTTTGGCCTGGATGTTAACAATCAACAATCTATCAGAGATATGCTTGTGGCACATGATTTCCAAAAGAGGGTAGCAAGTGGGTCTTAGTTAATGCTCTTGATATATATCCTTGGAGGTTAGTATATATCGCTTGAAAGAAGCAATAGGGCCTTCAATGGATCCTGCAAATCGTTGGGGGCCATTTTGATCATGATTCAATGGAAACTCAAGCAGCGATGCAGACTTAAGTGGCCTGAAACTGACCAACAATGGCTGGGAATTTCCAGAACTGGAGCCATTGAAATCGAGTAATGCTTTTACTTTTTCATTTTATCTTTTTATTTTGCTTTACTGAATGCTATGGGTGACATCTCGTCCCCTGTGAATGTGCTACAATTGCTGATTTATAGCCAATTTAGTGAAATATTTTCTTTAAAAAAAAAAAAAAAGATGTGTCCATTTGCGTCGAAATAAAGCCTTAAAATTAAAATTCCATCACCAAACCCTAATAAACTAAGTGAACTATATTTAAAAGGGCAAAAGTTTTCTCTCTCTCTCTCTCTCTCTCTCTCTCTCTCTCTCTCTCTCTCTCTCTCTCTCTCTATATATATATATATATATATATATATATATATATATATATATATAGTAAAATTATTTTTAAATAATAATAGATGTCGACAAGGAATAGCATCTACATGCAATGGCGTATCTTTTGCTCCATGGAATTCCTGTGTTGCTTATTAATGACAACGAACACATTCTTGAGTTTATTCACGAAATACTTGTTTAGCTTTATATCACGTACAACAAAGGATGTATAGCTGGTCATTTTAAAAGGTGAAGACCTACTATTCGGTTGGCAAGTTCATTATTGATCACATTCGACAGCAAAGACTATTGTTATCTTATCATAAATTATGAATTACATTCTTCCCATCATATAAATATTGCAGTAATCATTGTATATATTGTATGGCATGTTGCACTAAGTTAATCCAGTGCGGTTCCATGAGCGCTTGTTGGTCTGCACTTTAGGTTAAAATGGTTATAAAAAATGTTTTGTAAATTCCTAGATGTGGAGAATATCCATATCTCAAATCCTTCTCTACATCTAGGAATTTATATATTCATAGATGTAGAGAAGGATTTGAATTTTGGATTGGTAGATGTAGAGAATATCCATATCTCAAATCCTTAGGAATGAACCACCGCGGAGGTCACCCGTATGGTCAGCGGGGTGGTTGTGAAGGTGCTGAGATGAAGACACAAGATCAAACCCTGCTGGTGCACGGGTGCATTCATAGCTTTCCGAAGTGGGACATGTGAGGAAGAGTGGTCATGGGGTCGCACCCGGGGTTTTCCTCGCTTTGGTGAGGGTTCGTAGTCATAAAAAAAAAGGAAAATACTTGGGAATGACAAGTCCTTGAATCTAAAAAATGCTCATGAATTCTCGATCATGACAGCCAAGAGTTTCTGATATGAATTACAAATCTGGTTGTGGGCACTGTGACAAATATCACCAAATTTTTTGAAAAAAATATGCAAAAAATGGTGAGAAATTGAGTTGTCTTTTTAAACGGAAATTTCTTGGGAGATTTTCAAAATATCGTGAGAAATGCTTTAAACATAAATATCACGTTTATATCATGATACTTATGTTTTTAATGGCTAATTTTCATAAAAAATGTGTGATTTCAGTTTGTTTCTACATAAAAACTAATTCTTTATTCTTTTAATTTATTTATTGTTGCCCATATTTTTTTCAAAAAATTAAAATTTTCAATAAGAGATCTGCTGTTTTAAACGGTTTGTCACCATGGTTGAGCGAGTCTAAGCCAATTCAGACCTTATTGAAAAGAATAGTTCCCACCTAAATATACATGAAAAGAATAGGTCCTTGTTAGAATCTTGGATCTGGTCTAGACTTATTGGTAACCAATCCAGGTACGTATAGGTCCAATTAGAAGTCTTAAGGAACCTATGTGAGAACCATAGTGACAAACGTTTTAAACGGAAATTTCTCGTTTTTCAAAAACTCGCAAGAAATTAGAAAATTTTCATAAATGTCACATTTTTCTAGGCAAAATCTTGGCAATAAAAAAATAAATAAATAAATTAGTTTTATAAGAAAATATTAATAAATATTATTTAAAAATAAAAGTACACATTTTTTCGTGATAAATAGCTGTTTAAACGTAAATATCACATTTAAATCACAGTATTTACGTTTTTTCATAAATCTCGCGATATTTTGAAAATCTCTCGAGAAATTGCCGTTTTAAACTTCAGGCAATTTCTCACGAGATTTTCATAAATCTCGCGATATTTGTCACTATGGCAAGAACTGATTAGAGTCACTTAATGATCCCACCCGTGCGAGGTAAACCCAAGGTGGCCAGCATAGGCGGAGCTGGGGGGGGGCAGAACTAGGCTCCGGCCCAGTTATTTTTTTTTTTTTAAAGCCGAGTCCTAGCCCAGCCCTGATTCCATATGAAATAGATTTTTATCCATTTTTGTAGCCCAGTCCTAGCCCGGCCTTGACTGCAGCAAATAGTTTGATTTGTCCATATGAAATAGATTTTTATTAATAATTGTAGCCATTTTTTATTTTATCTCAAAAAATATTTTTCGGGGGCGCTGCCCCCGAACCCCAAACTATCACACCAAATTTTTTTTTTTTGCTACACCCCTGTTTGCCCCCCCCCCCCCCCTCCTCACATGAATCCTAGCTACGCCCTTGGTGGCCAGCCATTGCCCTTTTTTTTATTTTTTTCACATTTTAATAGCTGGCTGGCTATTTTTCGGACAGCCACCAGTCGGAAAATGGCCGGGCCGGTGTCACCCTTTGTTTTTCATGACCAAAAAATAAAAAACTAGATTTTTGGTCACCCAAACAGCCCAACAGTGCTGGGTTTGTTTTTTTATGGAAAAATCTGGATCGAGGCAAAACATGGGTTGGCCGCTGCCATCCAAAGAGATCCTTAGCGTTTAGCGGAAGAGAAAACAAAAATGAGAAATTGTTTTCAAAGTGGGCCCAACATGGACAAGGAAAGGTTTGAGAATGACTATTTCTTGCAGGGTCCAAAATATATAATTCGTGATCCAGACTCCAGAAGTCACCAAAATAGGCAAAAGTAAAATGCATAGTGCTGTAACAGTGCTTGTTCGTACTCAAAACCAAAATGAGAGGACACGTTTTAGTATATATGTATAATCACTCAATTATATAAAACCCATATTCTCATCAACAAGGACAAAATCTCTCCAAATTTCAACCACCGGCAAGAAATAAAAAAAAAATACATATTGGCATCTAACGCATGGCACATTTATGTATAAGCTACCTTAAGTTTTAGTTTTCAAATATATATTTAAGATGGACACGTACTCTGCTAAAAGATTGCTTTGTTGTTAACCCAACTCTAGCTAACTCTTGGAAATGACAATTCTAACTTTTTCCTTCAAGTATTGAATGTCACTTTTATAGTCCTCTATTCTTGTATCATTTTTTTATGTCAAATTCAAGAGATGGAACAGGCAGAAAGGTGGTCAAATCTTAAATATTTAAAACCTGAGGCAGCTAAACATAAATTTATTATATGTTAGACATCTATACGTAAATTACCCTAGAAAAAACACCTTATCAATGGCTTTTTTTATGATTTTTATGTGCACACACAAGAAGACATGTGCACATGCAATAGCTGTACACTCATAGAGATTGCTATGAAGATTCATGCTTTCTCTCACTAGCAAGGTCCCGCTATGATAATAACACTCAAATGATTAAATACGGCCCATGGTGTAAGGTCTATATCTCATGCTAAGAGACAGCGAAAGAAAGCAAAGATACATTGCCATTAATAACAATAAATTTAAACAAATCAAAGCCATGTGAACGAAGAAAGAAGCAAGAAATCTTCTGGCTAAAGTGAAGAGTGTCAGTACCACAAGAGGGAGATCTCTGAGCCTGAGGGATGTTGGCAAGCAAGTGACGTGCATGAACCCCAGCCCACCATGCAGTGCATGAAGCCCTCTTATGCCAACCCCTTGGGAATCCGGCTAAAATCCTTCCTGTGGATTTGGCTCCTGTAAACAAGACAAACCAACAATTTTATCACTCTTATCTAGGTGAAAAATTTATTCCAACACACTGTATTTTTCCTTGGGTTTAGTGAACCAACGAGAAAATGATTTCCCACTCTCGCTTGAGGACCAAATAAGCATGTGTTAGATGAACATTGATCAACCACACGCGCAGAAGCACACGCTAAAGGGTATAAAAAAATAAGTGTCCTGGTCTTTAGCTTTTAAGCACTATTCTAGAGTTCTTCCCAATTCTCTCTCTCTCTCTCTCTCTCTCTCTCTCTCTCTCTCTCTCTCTCTCTCTCTATATATATATATATATATATATATATATATATATATATATATATATATATATATAGAGAGAGAGAGAGAGAGAGAGAGTAATGGGTCGGTGCTAAACCCATTTGGGGATAAACCGCATGCTAAATGGGTTTTTTTACCTTTTTCATTTTATTTTAAAATTCTAACCATATAGATGTGATCTATGTACTTGATTTTATAGAAATCAGCTCTTGATGTGTTTGATTCCAAAACATGAGTGGGTTTTATAAAGTTCTAAAAATCAACAGTCCAAAATCTTTATATATATATACCCCAAAAAAAACAAGCCTCTATATGGATAAGCTCTGCACTTATATTATATACTTCCTAATTGTGGGCCACAAGATCATTAAATATTGATAATCAGATGGTCTTGATTCAACAGTATTTTGTGGGAGTTTACTGATGCAATCTATATAATTCACTTAATGGAAAATGTTTTCTTTTTTATTTATAACTCCAAGAAAACTCACCTGGCTGCCATACCTGCAGTCATCGTACTACTACGGCATAAAACTCCAAGGCTAAGACGTATTATTTGTGTTTAAAAGTGTTTTAGGAGCGATAAAAAATCAATGGCTCATATTGTGCTAAGACTTTATGATGAAAAATCGGTTTTTTCTGGTAGAACTGATTTGATTTAAGGCAGGATTTCAATAAAATAAACAATGATAAAAACATATACATGTTTGTGTAAAGAGAAAAGTGTTTGTAACTATGTTTTCTTGAAGTGTTTAAGGCGTTTAAGAGCTGCATGCTACTCTTATATATATATATATATATATATATATATATATATATATATATATATATATATATATATATATATATATATATTATGTATGTATATCCTAAGAAGATTTTTGAGGATTTGATGAAGAAACCAATGAGAATCGAGGAGATTTCTAGGGTTTGATTTAAGGGTTTTGAACATGGCGATAGGCTAATTATCAAGCAACTGAAGTTCGGTGAACAAGGACTGAATTAGAAAGGTTTGTTTTGTTGGAGAGGCTTAGCCACATAATGGGAGCTCATTAGGGTGTGGAAGATGGTCAATAGTGCAGTATAGAAATGGGCCAACAATAATTGGAGACTGTGCTCCCTCTTTTGACCTGTCCACATTATGTCAAACCAGTTTAAAGTTAAAAAAACTTTTTAAAAGGATGATGGTGTAACCAACGATGTAATTTGAACTTGATAGTTGTAAACTTCACATATCCTTCTATCTCGAAATTGTCCCTAATTTTTTTTTACTAAAAACTTGGCCCCCAAGGTAGAATTTACCTATTGTTGATGGCCGACTAGGATAACGTTCAGTCCTGCTGGTCAACAATTAGGGCATAGTTCACTGTTCTCATGGTCATCATTCTTACCCTAAAATTGTGGGTGGAGATTAAACCCTATGGCTAGGTCAGAGCAAGTTGATTGAAACCTGAGGATAAGGTTGGGGAAATTAAGAGAAACCACTAGCACAGGAATTAAGTTGGTAGAATATAATTAAAATTGGGTAATCATGCTTGCTCAATTGGTTTAGTGAACCTAGCTTCATTTGGTCAGGATTAAAAGCTTAAACCAAAATAATGCTAGCTTAAAAAATTCATGAACTTGGCAGCAAACTTGAAGAAAATAGCTCACTTTAAAGAATTTGGGCCCATAAAAAAATTCAAATACATGCAAATTAGTCCTTGCAGGGACAACTTGTCCGGCAAATCCGACATCCAAACCCTGGCCTACCAACCGTGAAGGACCACCAATTATGCACCCCAAGTGGTTGGGTTTTGATATTGACAGTCAACAAAAGCAGTTAAAAGTACAATCTACTGAGCACCTTGGTATTGGACAATTTACACTTTGCAAGGTCCTCAGGGTGCCAGAAGAATCTAGGAATTACTGTGCTGATTTATTTTTCTTTCCTTTCTTTCTCTTTGAGCAGGAATGTAACCGGGTCTGATTCAGATTTGAATAATCTGGCCTAGTGAAATACTGGCTATTGGGATTCGGTGTCAAGTTTGAATTTGGATGGAAAAGGGTAGTAACCAATTTGGATATATATAATTGAAATCGAATTCAGTCAGATGCCGGATCCAAATCCGATCCGATGGCATCCTTATCTGTAAGCCAACCAAAGTTTCTCTCTTAGGACTAGGAAATTCTGAAGTTCTAGATAAACATTTAGTAAATTCCACAAAACCCACAAAACACACAGAATTCCATGTTCTGCAAGTACTATACTAGCAGATGCAAAATTTGTGAATATTCCTTTCTTTACCAATTGAAACGTCTCTCTCTCTCTCTCTCTCTCTCTCTCTCTCTCTCTCTCTCTCTCTCTCTCTCTCTCTCTCTCTCTCTCTCTCTCTCTGAGAGCGCGCTTCCTTGCTTGGCTTATTCTGCAAGATCGGGTGCAGACAGATAGCTTCCTCAAGTCTATAGGTTTTTGTATTGTGAGTAGATGTGCTATTTGCGAGGGGGGCGAGGAATTTGCGCTGCACCTATTCTGGGAATGTCAAGTCTTTCAGAATATCTTTAAGATTACCTGGAATAAGCCGGTAGTGTGTGTGCGTCAGGAGTCTTTCGTTGTGGACCTCTTGTGGCAACCCCAACCAGTTCGTAGATGTAAAAGTTGGCGGATCATTTGGAGAACTTGGTTGCTTTCTTCCTGATGGGCTATTTGGATGTCGCGAAACAATGCTATTTTCAGGTAGATCCCAGTTAATTTCAATAAGTTAGTAAATTATATTCTGGCGGATGTATATGCCTCGTTACGTATCTTTCTTCCTGATATTCAGTGCCAATTGCCGCTAAGGCCTCCCCCGGATCCGGACTGATCGCCTTGTTTCTGATTTGTATTTTGTGCTTTTTTGGCTTATGTGTTCTTTGTCGGTCTGGGTCCTGTGTGTTTTGTTTGCCAGTTTCAACGTCTGTTGAACCTGTCGTAATGTTGATATCTTTGATTTCTCTCTCTCTCTCTCTCTCTCTCTCTCTCTCTCTCTCTCTCTCTCTCTCTCTCTCTCTCTCTCTCTCTCCATATTCATGCTTGTTTCATTCAATTGATGGAGCTTCTCCCCACATTCTTTTACACATAAGAGCAAAGCCTCAACGTCAGTTAACCCACAAGTACTGTTGACTGATCAAGTGGGTCTAGGAGGATGAGCTTGATCTAATTTATATTAAAGCGTTTCCGCATATGTGGCTCCTAACACATAGCAAGAATCCAGTCAGCTTTGCCATAGGTGGGCCACAACAGGCCATGCCCAGCAGCCTCGAATAATAAATTCCAACTTGGGATCTTTATTTAAAATAATTGACACCACATTGTCTGCAATTAAAATATCACCTGCAAATTTCTCGTTTTTATGGGCTCTTGAATTCCCAGTTCAGAACAAACAAAAGTGACACAAAGAAGTTTTGCTTTTATGTTGAATTTCTCAATATGAAAGGTTAACTCCAGGCCCAGGCTCACATGAGAGTGTCCCTACCATCCATGACTGCATTGATACTACTGAAAGGTGTGCTCTATTTGCCAGCAGTTCTAGTTTGATACCTGATAAAGCAAATCTTGGTTTTCGTTTCCTCGGCGGCGACGGAACCCAAAGACAGGAATCGGTGAGATTGCATAAAAGTATCATTGCAATCAGGTTGCTATTATCATTTTTAGGGGCATTTGGGATGAGCAAAAACACCTACAAGTTTAGGACCAAACACAACCTTGGTTCATCTCAACTAACAAAATTCATCACCTAAGCCTATCCTAGGTCAAATATATAGGTGAGGTCCATGCTCACTATCACTGACATAAAACTGGAAAAGCAAATATCTTAAACAAGCATCAGAACCTGCAAGTGCAAGGCTTGCATGTGTTGCAAACGTAGCCATTTAAATAAAAAAAAGTATGGATCTCATTTTTGTCGTTGCATTATATAAAATAAAGGGAGAAAAAGGAAGAAGGATATGTTCCTCACTTTCCAACCAAGGGATAGTTGAAGAATGACTGGGTAAACAACCAAAAAAGGGGTCTTGACAGACCACAACTTTGGGATGGTGCCGGAAAGTTCATCTGTGGCCGGAATCTCGTCGCTCCAGTGTCAGAGTGGCAGGAATTCTCGTCTTATAGTAAATAATGGTGCAATTTTTTATGCAGCGATGACTACTGCTGACCATCCATCTCAATATTTCTCGAGATGGACAGCGTATCCATCTCAAAAAATGCCAAGATAGATGGTTGTCAGGCAGGTCTCTGCATGCCCACCATGCAGCTATGCTGCATATCGAGTGTTTTAATTAAACATGTGTTTGTTTGCGTCTAAATGTGTGCATGAGTATGGTCTTGTCACTTGACATGATGGATTCATCCTACATTCAATCGTATTCATCCAGACAACGGCTATGATTAATCTTAATTCTCACCTAGATGAATCAATTGAATGCTTAGGATTGTCATAGGATCTTCTGTATCATGGCAGAGGATAGGATTTTTTTTCAATTTGTGTGCTTGGGAAGAGAGTGAAGGGTCTCTTGATGTCAATACGTTCATATGTTGACCAACTTCATTGTGGGCAGCACTTTAGAATAATTGGGATGGTGTTTGATCAGGAATTGCAATTACTTAGGGTGTGTTTGCTTGTCGTGGAAACGTGGGAGATTCCTTGAAAACTTATGATACTCGATGCATTTTCACAGGCCTTAACTCAGCAATGCAAACAGGGCAACCCTTTTCTTCGCGGAGGAGGAGCCCAATTCCAACAAGGAGCTCTTTTGGTGTCCTAGAGGGTTTCATACTCTCTATTGGTCTCATTGATTTTAAAAAAAATTGTATTAAATGTTTTGTGGATTCGTTTTACCATACAAATGTCATCTTCATAGTCTTTTTACGGTGTGTTTGGATGTTGGTGGGAAGAAAACTCAAGATTGAGAATTCTCATGGGGCCCCACAATTCTATTGGTGTTATATCGAATTCGACTTTTGCCATTGTCCTTTGTCTTTTTTAAAAGATGAAAATAACCTCTCTCATTATAATTCAATTATCAGCCATTATTGAGGATGAATTCCTCTCAGTTTCACTTTTTTCATATGGCACGTTACCTCACAGTTCACACCCTAATGAATAAACATTTATTCGCTCAGCCATAAATCCAAATCTTTGTTACACGGATACTCCATTTTGTCCCCGTATCGTGTCCTCTTATATACTAATCATATCGAAAACTTTATAAAATGACCGTATCCCACTTATCTGCAGCCGTATCCATGTTATATAATCCAAATGCATCTTTATTAGTGAGAGCATTAATTAGATTCAGAGGTTTTTCACGCGTTAGGTTAAGAGGTTTTGATGTGCAGACAAGTTTTTAAAATAAATTAAAAACTAACTAACCCTCATGATACACCAAAATTTAATAGCCAAAAATCAAATTTTTATATAAAAGCACTTTTTTCACTAAACAACTATGACAATACATTACAAACTTTTTGACTGATGGAACGGCTTCGTACTAGAGAGTACATTACACTCGAGAGTATACTTATAAAACACAGATATTGGTGTGGTCGTAGGGCTAGGGTGGTAAGCGAGAATCAAGCCACCACTACCCGATCCATATTAGGATTAGGAAGGGCAGTGGATCGGGAAGAGGGTGGGGGACAAGGTCTTCACCCTTGCCCCGTCTCAAATTTCTGCCCTCCATCCCTGCATAGGTTTTGATTTTAACCTGCATCCCCATTTCATGTCCTCTATTTGATTCCCCTCGGTCCATTGTCATCCCTAGAAAAGGATTGGGGATGGGATGGTTTGAGGTGGGGCAAAGTGGGGATCGGAGATAGGGCAGGGTGGGAGAAAGTGTAAGTCCATCCCCACCTCCATCTTTGTTTCATGTCCTCCATCCCCAATCCAAATGAGGTGGGGGCGGGGCATGTTTTCCCCCAATCCACTATCATCCCTAGTTAGGATGCACATTTGAATTGAACCAGTTTGGTTAGAAGAAGAATCACGGCACGTTATTGAAAACAAACTAGAGCTAGTTGGCTCAGGTCACATGAGTGTGCATAGATTTGTTCGATCAATGGACTTGAGTCAAATGACTCCAAGAGTCTGGAGCCTAGGGAAACAATGATACAACACATGAGAGAGTGAGCAAACCATTTGGTAGAACTAAACGGCTTGATCTCCATTGCCTCAACACAAACAAATTCAGGTTGAGTATTGGTGTCCCAAATCAAGCCTTTGGAATGGGCATGTTCAGTATGGAGCTCTACTGAGTGGAAAATGCATCGAGTGCAGGAACGTGCGGCATGCATTGGCTTGATCGGTGACGTGTGGTGATAGCACAACATGCGATAAGCAACAATATCATCATTAGTGCATTTTTATGTGGTGGCACAGACGTGGAGCATTGTTTGATTAAGTAGTGTCAGCAGATCAGAGGATGTTGCTTTTGGAGACTTGGTTAAGGACCTCTCAGCTTGCAAGAGTTTTTCACACGTAGTGGTTGGACGCATGGGAGCACGTGTGGGTTAAGGCTAATTCCCCCAAGGATCACCTTAGGTGATTTCAACCGAGTATGATGACTTGGAGCTAGGCGAGTGAATGCCTAGGTATCGACGAATGAGTATGGGTGGTACTCTTCACTATGGTGCTTAAGCATCACTAGTCTTCGGAATGGGGGCCGCAAAGTCTTATTCCTTCAGTGGCAAGGTTTTGTTATAGCATGTGCATGGAGTCATAATACACTATATGGCACACAAGGCTAAGACGAGTTTATGCCCTTTTCGAAGGTAATAACTGGTATGAAATGGCTATGCACTAAGTGACGTATATTAGATAGAATACGCATTTGAAGATGCGCTTGATCAGCTTCTGCTAGATAGTTGTGCAGGAGGTGGTACACAGGGCCAATGAAATAATTCAGCATATGAAAAAGTATTGGTATGCAACCTTTGGTCGTTAGGCTGGGCAGTCTGGCACGTTGCGGGTTTGCAAAAAATTTTATACCCATAACAAATTGGTATCAAAGTAGAAAGATTCATAAAGACCTTGTTGTTCAGTGTGTGCGACGCTGAAGATGATAGTGATGGTTTATCTTGGTTACATAATTTTGCGCAGCTGAAGTGTGGTTGACCGAGTACAAAAGCAAGATATTGGTAGGTTGGTATGGGTCATCTTGTCGATGATAAGCATAAGTGTAAGGTTATTGTTTAGTTGGTTAAGAAAATGTAAATAAGACAAAGATTTCTACCAGTTGTGCATTAGGCTCGTAGGTGAAGCGTAACATTTGCCTTGTACATTCAGAGAATACATGTTGAATTCGGCTGGATGGATTTGCACCTTTGGGTATGGGAGACTCAACTAAACTTTTAGATTCTCTTATAAGATTGTGGGTTAGCGGAGTGCCCTTGTTGAGCAGAATGCTCATTATTTTGGGTCCCTTGAGTTAACAATTCCTTTATGGATTGTGTGTGGAGAAAAAGTTATTGTTCGTGGCTTGTCGGTTTGGTTCCTACGAAAATATTTTGCTGGCTCCAGATGAGAGTTGTAGCATGTTGGCTCTGGATGAGAGTTGCAGCATTAAGTCATGTTGCCCCTTATATGGACGAGTGTCTATGAGGATTCTTTGAAAGAGTGCTTTGGGGTGATACATAAATAGGCATCCCTGACTTGAGAACTAGTTTGGATCGTTGAAAAATCATAAGTTAGTGCTTAAAGGAGTTGATATCTTTGTGGCACATGTTGGTGGTCATCACGATGAGCTTGAAATTGCTCTTACTGGAGTTGGAAGGCACTCCAACCATGAGCTTGAAGACAATAAATTTGTTGTGCGGGCAAGGATAACCTGCTTGTATATGAGACTGCACTAGGGTCTCACGAGCAAAGAATACTCGATGTTGATAAAGCAGAAGGCCGTTGTCTAAGTGATCGGAGACACGTTAATGAATGAGACTTGGCGTGTTAAATGTTATGGCGATGGTGGATGAAAACCAGAACAAGTTAAGTAGATTGAAGAAAAAAGAGTAAATCAAAGATAAGTATAAAAAAAACTGATATATCAGTGAAGACTGTGTTCTTACCTACACCGGCATTGTTGAGGACGACAATGGTTTGAGTGGGAGAGAATGTCTCAGATCGAACCTTCAGAATTGGACATGTGTAGTGCAGAGCTCTACTAAGTAAAAAATGCATCGAATGCAGGAATGCGCAGCATGCATTGGCTTGATCGGTGATGTGTTGTGATAGCACAACATGCGATAAGCAACAATATCGTCATTAGTGCATCGCTATGTGGTGGCACAAACATAGAGCATTGTTTGATTAAGTAGTTTTAGCGGATCAGAGGATGTTGCCTTTGAAGATTTGGTTAAGGACCTCTCAGGTTGCAATAGTTTTTCACGCGTAGCGGTTGGATGCACAAGGGTGTGTGTGGGTTAGGGTTAATTCTCTCAGGGATCACCTTAGGTGATTCCAACTGAGTATGGTGACTCGGGGCTAGGTGAGTGAATGCCTAGACACTGGCAAATGACTTTGGGTGATGCTCTTTGCTATGGTGTTTAATCATCAACTGGTTTTCGGACTAGGAGTCACAAAGTCTTGTTTCTTCAATGACGATTTTTTTCTATAGCGTGTGCATGAAGTCATAATACACTCTATGATACGCAAGGCTAAGACGAGTTTGTGTTATTTTCGGAAGTGATAGCTGGTATGAGATGGCTATGCACTAAGTGACATCGACTAGATAAAATACACATTTAAAAATGTGCTTGATCAACTTCTGCTAGGCAGCTGCGCACGAGGTGGTGCGCAGGGCCAATGAAATGATTCAGAAAAAGTATTGGTGTGCGGCCTTTGACCGATAGACTGGCCAAACTAGATAGTCTGGCGCGTTGCGAGTTTGCAAAAAGTTCTATACCCGTGACAATTGGAGTGCTCCGTCAAAATTAGGGTTACCAAAAACTTTACTTACATGTGAAAAACTCATTTCAAATACTGTTTATGAAACCAAAAACCTTCCATTTTTTAAACATCTAAAAATGCATGATTTCACATCACATGGGAAACACTCATGTGCCTGTGATATACATGATGGGAAGCACACACATGAATGGACTGTAGTCATTGGACATGAATCACATCAAATCTATAGACACCGACACTAAAATTGGGTCCACCAAAATAATTGGGCTCTCAGCTTTCTAGACCCAACCAAATTAGACTTTTGGTTCAACCTAAACTCCGCTACTGTGTGAGCACGATGTTTTTATACGAGTTTGCAAATCCCACTATGTAGGTATGTTTGGCATAGTGAATTTTGTAGAAATCAACTGTTATTGATTTTTACTAAAAAATATATATATAATTTTTGAATGCTTAAATATTTATAAAAATTATGAGCAAATATGTAGATCATATCCGTATGGTTAGATTTAATAAAAAATAAAATATTTATAAAAACAGCCGTTCACACGATAGTTCTCGTATTCTACTGACGATGATAAGAGTTTTAAGACAACTTCAAGGAACACAACTGTCAATACAAAAATTTCTCATATTCTTTTCGTCCTTCCACATAAACAGGAAAGCCAACCAGAAGAAATTCACAGGGATAAAAGGAGAAGTGAGTAGAAAGTAGAAATCAAGTAGGAGACTGCCGGTAAATGAAATTCCCGGTAAAAGAAGGGAGGAAAAAAATTCCCCCACTTCCTGTCACAGTCGTTGAATCTCGGCTCGTTTCTTCTTCTCAGATCTCGAGGGCTTCCTCCTTTAAAACTTTTTCCCCGCCTTCATTTTCTCAGGAATGAGAGAAAAAACCAGAAAAGGAAATCCCGTCGATTTACCCCCAATCCGAGTTGGGTCGCTCCTTGTCGGTGTTATGAATCGGATTATCGGTTCGGTGATTCCGTGGAAAAACCCAAGGTCAGAAGTTGCCTCATTTATAACCCAAACCGTTCTTCCTCCCTTCCCTTCTGATTCATTGATTCTTCTTCTGGGAATCGTCTTGCTCCCAGTTGTGATTTTTGCCATTGATTTTGGCATTTGGTGGTGTTTGAAAGGTTAGAGTTAGGTTTATGGTTTGTGGGGAGATGGGGATTTTGGTGTTTGATTGAGCGGGATGGGGGAGAAAATAAAGGAGGAGGAGAGGTTTTTCGACTCGAGGGAGGAGATAGCCTCGACGCCGGACTCGGGGTCGGATTGCGGGGAGGGTTGCGATTTGGGGAAGCCTGATTTCCTCCGATCTGGTTTCGAGGTGTGGATTGGGAAGCCGGATAGTGTCCGAGAGCGCCGCGAGCGCTTCCTGCGGCAGATGGGGTTGGACCGTAGGGAAGATGAGGAGGCGGATGCCGCCGGCGAGGGTTCGGATTCGGCGCGTTTGGAGAGGGTGGACGGCGGTGGTGGGGCAGCGGAGTCGGGGAATTTGGGTTCCTGGAGGGAATTCTTCTCTAGCCGCTCCTTCGGGTCGAGTTCGACGGATGAGAGCCCGAGTTCGTCGAGAGACGGGACTACAGAGGAAACTGAGGGTAGTGGCGAAGAATTGATGCTTAGAATTAGGAATCTTGATGATGGTAGTGAATTCATGCTGGACGACAGGGATCGGGATGGGGTTCTGGGAAGGATTAGGGAATTGGGGTCCGATCGGTTGGTGTCGATTGATGAATTTTATAGGTATCTTGGGTATTCTCCGATTGTTCAGAGGCTTATGCGGAGAGAAGCCGATGAAAGTGCCAATGTCGACATCGGCTTCGCCGAGACGGTGCTCAGGAGAAAAGGGTGGTTGGCGAGTTTGATAACTGTTATTGGTAGGAGGCTGGGGGAGCACAAATCCATGCCCAGAGATCCGGAGAGTATTGCGCAGGATTCTCACTGTGGGAATCTGGAGATGGGAAGGCTTCAAAGGGTTAAGGTGCATCATGGTAGGAAGAATGTTAAGGAGTTCTCGGCGGTCTATCAAACACAAGAGATACAGGCTCACACTGGTTCGATTTGGACCATGAAATTCAGTTTAGATGGCGAGTATCTTGCGAGTGCTGGCGAAGATGGCGTAGTGCGTGTTTGGCAGGTGATCGAATCCGAAAGGACCAATGAATTGGATTTATCCGATTCCGACTCTTCTTGCCTGCACTTCATATCGAACCATTCTGCTGAATTAACTCCCATCTCAGTCAACAAAGACAAAGGTGGGAAATTCAGTAGGAAAACCTTAAACGCTGTTTGTGCAGTAATCCCTCCCAGGGTTTTCCGGCTCTCAGGGAAACCGCTTCATGAGTTCCAAGGACATAGCAGTGATATACTGGACCTCTCATGGTCAAATTCTAAGGTATTTTATTCAGATTCATTGCGTTCTTATGTGCATTGAATGTGTTTTTCTTTTTTCCTTTTCTGTTTCTCATTGCATATAATCACAAGGCATTGCCAATTTCTCAATGCAGTGCCTGATCTCGTCATCCATGGATCAAACTGTTCGGTTATGGCGATTGGGATCGGACAAGTGCCTTAAGGTGTTTCTTCACAATAACTATGGTACACATCCGATCTTACTCCAGAATTTTCCCAGTTTATAGTTTTCTGAAACTTTTTTGGGTATTGAATCCATCCAATATTGAAAATGAATGTTGTTTGTTTACATTTTTTATGTGTCGTCTAGACTAGAGGACATTAGTTTGAACAAATGTTTCTTGAAGCAGTAACTTCTGTCCAGTTCGACCCTGTTGATGAAAATTACTTCATCAGTGGTTCTATTGATGGGAAAGTTCGGATTTGGTCCATTCCCAATTGTCAAGTTGTTGATTGGACAGATATACGAGAAATAGTCACTGCAGTCTCTTACAGTTCAGATGGGCAGGTTTGTTTCTCTGCTTTTTTACAGTTGTATTGTCATTAGGATTATAGATTTTATGTATCATTCATCTGTGGCAACCATTCTAATGTCTTCCATGCCTTTGTTTGTGCAGACAGCAGTAGTTGGCTCAATGACAGGAAATTGCCGTTTTTATGAAGCATCAGGTACTTTCTCAGAATCCATATTTTTCTCTTTGACATGAATATTCTATTTTTTGTTATTTCTCTGTGATAATATATCATGGTATTATGCAGTCTTATCCCTTTGTTGACCTCTTTTCTCCTGTGAACTTTTGCTTGTGTTCTGTATCGTTTGATGACTTAACATGTGGAAACTTGTTGTCACGATCATTAATAATGATAAGTAGCAGTTCCAATGATGCAGACTGCAGTTAGGTTTGTTCCGAGAATTCTGGGTCTTCTGATCTCTGTCTAGTTAATTTTGTGTTTAGGATGACAAAACAAGTAAATTTGCATTACTTCGTTATATTTTCATATTGTGGAAGATACAGTCATCATAACTCTTGAGAGAGTTAACTGGACATGGCTGTCCATGATATTGATATTTTGAAGGTGGGACTGTGGTTTCTTATGAACCGTCAAACTTCCACAATAGGTTAATGGCTAATGCTTTTCTGAGATGATGCCTTGGTTTGCTTTCCCTGTATGGTATATCACATACATCTTCCTTTTACTAAAATGGCAGCAATATTTGGATGAACGCTTGAATGGATACCTCCTTGTTACTGTTCATGGTGCCATAGACCTAACTTTATCCAGATAATCAGGGAGAAGTCATGGCAGATTTTTTGTGCCACCTGACCTCTTTGGAAGCGGTTGGTCTAACTTGCAAAAGAATGATGGTTACTATCCATCTTTCCTTTTCCCTTTCTCTACGTTGTAATTCCAGAAGCTGAGACTGAAGCCAATGGGTTGGGCAGGCTCCACCAGTTCATTGATAGTTCAAAGAGAACTGCAAATCGTGAACATGAATGTTTCTTTCTCCAAAATGATGAACTTCTTAAATTTCACATTCTAAAAAGTTTCTAAGTAATTCCTTGAAAATTCTACGAATTGGAAAATATATATATCCAAAAAATATTTCAGAAAAGCAGTCATTCCCTGTATTATAACTACCTGCCTCCCAAAGTTCCTTTTGCCATCTTTACATCATCCTTCCTAGTATTCATTAATAATCTTACGACATTCTGAAAGAAATTCAAGGATGTCTGTTCGGATGTGATAGTTTCCTCTCCTCTCTTTCTCCCATCGTCTTGGCTATTTGGCTTTTTTTCGTTTATGTAGAGTGTTAATATATGATGTCCATAGTCTGATGTATTACTGTTGTGAAAATATAGTGATATAAAGGATTGATTCTTGTGAGGGGTGGTGATAGGAATTAAGGACTGAATACAGGATAAGGATTAATCAGTTGTGATGTATCTGCCATAAAATTTTGTGTCCTATTATTGATGGCATGTAAAGCTATTTGTAGAATTTCTGTTTTTTGGAGCATTTTTAAGAGCCATTTTTCTAAATTTGATCTGTTTTGTTGGTCTAGGTCATTGTCTGCAATTGGAAACTGAAGTTTGCTTGCAAAGCAAAAAGAAATCTCCAGGCAAAAGAATTACTGGCTTCCAGGTAATACATTCATCCATGATTATATCCAATTCTTCAAGTGCTTGTCATGAGGATCACCTGTTTTATCCACACCTTTTAGCTTTTTGTTATTTCTGTGACCTGAGAATGATTTTTTTCTTATATTTCCTGCTGTTCAGTTTCACCCAGATAATCCGCAAAAAGTAATGGTAACTTCTGCTGATTGTCAAGTTCGAATCATCGATAAATTCAATGTAGTCTCCAAATATAAAGGTATATAGTTGTCTTTTTTTTTAATTTTATATTATGCAATTGCTGTTGCTTCACGTCTTGCATTTTTTCACATTTCTTATATTCATCTCAATTTCATTTCCAGGATTTAGGAATGCATCGAGTCAAATATCTGCCTCATTTACTTCAAACGGGAGGCATATTATCTCTGCAAGTGAGGATTTTCATGTCTATATCTGGAACCATGATTCGCAAGAATCTCCCGTAACCAAGCCCGCAAAAAGCATTCGATCTTGTGAACGCTTCCGATCTAGTAATGTCTCTGTTGCAGTACCCTGGTGTGGTCCAAAAGCTAGACTTTCCACATCAATTTCATCTGGTTCTCTTGAGTCCCAGTATAGGGCTTCAAGTGACTCACTTGCCAGCTCAGAAAATGGATGCCATGGCTACTGTGATTCTTGTGAAAGCAGTCCATTGACATCGTCATCATCTCCCAACAGAGTCTCGATGGGTCATGGTTTTTTTGCCGATGGTATCCTAAAAGGGTCCTCAGCCACATGGCCTGAGGAGAAGCTGCCCCTGTCCACAATAACCATGGGGTCAAGCACCGGTAAATCCAAGTACAAGTGCCTCAAGAATGCTAGCATTGACAGGGCTATGGCTCCACATGTGTGGGGTTCAGTGATTGTTACTGCAGGCTGGGACGGACAGATTCGATCATTCCAAAATTTTGGGTTACCAACACGGCACTGATCCTGAAGTCTTGCAGATCATGTTCTGGTTTACACAAGGGTTGTTGGACAAGTAAACTTTATCCGCCTCTGAAGTTTGTATCCATGGTGAAGAACATGAACGGCTAACTGCTAAAGCTGCAGGAGCTGTATGGTGAGGACGGGATTATGTGATAGACTGATAATTTGTGCAGCTGGTTATTCAGAAGTTCATCAGCAGGAGCAAGCCAGGTTTTGTATCACTTGCTTTCAGAAATATGAATGAGAAATTGAAAACCGACTGCTCTCTGTTCAGCCCCAATCAGAGTCAGATGTGCCGAGGACCAGACGAGGCGTTTGATGGGTAGCCCATTTGGGGATCATCCCCTTGATTAGAAAAAGTTCCCCTTATTTACACAATTCTTTTATCCAATATAGAGTGAAGAAAAAAATGAGATTTTGTATAGAAAATGTCCATACTTTGTAAATCAATATTTTCTTCGTCTTTTACTTTCTCCACAAAGTTGTGGGGAAAATATATATTAAGGGATCTGTGGATAAGAGTTTGTGTTTCTCTTGTGGTGGAAAGCTTGTTGCAGTGGGACTTGGAGCAGTCTGTTGGTTAACTGCTGGGATTTTCATCTCATGCTGATGAAGGCCCTAGCCCACGTGGGTCAGATAGCAGTGACCCAAAATTATCCAGGATCTTTTGTGAATGGTTAGGCCTTCACTCACCTGAGGGTCTGGTTGAGCGTCATACAGCCTTGTAGTAACATAGTTCTAGGTGCTAGGCACACCAATCCCCTTCAACTTGCAGTTGTTGGTAGCTCACCCCACCTACCCTTGGTTTTGCTAGCTGTGCACTGGCTTTTGGTGGGAATGTAATCTTTGAATTGTGTCACCCACCATCATGTTACTACTCAAGAATATCAATGGGGATGATGCACAACGCTTACAAAGAGCATCGGCCCACGCTTATCAGAAATCTGCATCTTGATGGATGCTGTCCACCATTAAATATAGTGTAGGCCCACATTTATTTATGATATTTTTTATTCTTTTTTTTTTTACTTTTTAAATTTTTGACAGCGAGAGTTCTTCCAAATTCAGTTACGACTAATGAAAGTCTAGGCACATAAAAGATATTCTTCTCAGGTTGTCAATGTGTTTGATGAAGCGCCTTTGGGACACCACAATGTATTAAAAATTCCTTGCAATAAGTACAAATTGTGCAGAATTCGAGCATAAAAATATCCCAGGTGACCTTCTGCAACGTCGCTTGTGCAGCAGGCGCACCATGCCGTGGGCTTACCCCGACTAACATTCAGTTGACATACAACAAGTTGCCTGCTAAATCCTACTGCGCCAATGCAGCTGGAAGGGCTAGTGGTATAATGGTGCCAGCAAGCTGTCCTATTTTTGGTGGATGTCACGTACTGTTTATTGTAGCGCTACTAGACTGGGGTCTTCTTGTAGATCGATCCCTTGGGTTGGTTGGCCTTCGTCGACCCTAGCACACCCAACTAAAGAATCTACACAACATGACTGTTCTAGCGTGAGATGAAACTATATTAGACAAATCTAGCTGTACCATCCATTGTTTTGCAAGGTTTGAGCTCTAGTAGCTTGGAGGCTCCCTTGGAGGAAGTTCAATTTTTTCTTTTCCAGAATGCAACACACGACCGTGCCAAATGGCCCTACCTAAAGGTGAGTGGTCCAAATCATTTAGGTTAATCTTGTGCTCTTGTGTTACCACTTATTTTTTTTAACAAAACTGTAAGAGCATTTATCTTTTTTTTTTTTGTCTTTTTTGAAAGGCAAGCTGGGTAAGGCTAGGGGTGGCAATTTCTGACACGACCCGCCAACCCGCATCTTAGGCGGGTTCGGGTTGGGCTTAAGCCAACCCGTTTAATAAACGGGTCGACCCGTGTAACCCGTTTATTAAACAGGTCGGGTTCGGGTTGGGGGTATGCCAACCCGCCAACCCGGCTGACCCGTTTAATAAACGGGTTAGGCGGGTGGGTCAACCCGCCAACCTGACCCGACAACCCGTCTGCCCGACCCGTCAACCCGCCAACCCGACTACCTGCCAACCCGATCCGTCAACCTGACCCGCTAACCTGACCCGCCAACCTGAAAACCCGTTTACCCGACCCAACCCATTTATTAAATGGGTTGGCGGGTCGTGTCGGGTTACCCGTTTATTAAACGGGTCGGGTTTGTGTTTGCCACAGCCGACCCGTTTAATAAACGGGTCGGGTTCGGGTTGAGGTATGCTGACACGCCAACCCGACCCGATTGCCACCCCTAGGTAAGGCAGACCCCTACCAGTTACACAACTATACCATTGGGTTTTGAACATGCAACGTTCCAACACAAGGTAACATGCACTAGCTGCTCCTACCAGACAAGCGGAGCCATGGTCTTGACAAAATAAACTCATGCAGTGTTACATAAAAAAAAGTCATTTGTTTAAAAAAAAAATCCTGAAAATAAGAAATACCTTAAAAGGGCACGTTTGGGAGGAGGAAAATGCTAGGAAAAACGGAACTCAAAAAAGGAAAGATGACAACTTTTATATTCATTCCCACAACAGAAACTTTTTGAAATAAAAAGTTTTTTATTTTAAGTTGATTTGGACAGAAAATCAGGAAATTTTTCTAAGAGAGATGGACAATTTTTTCCTACAAAAGGTTTTCAGTTTTGAGGGCAGCCCTCACCCTAATCAGAATGTTCTAGCATTTTTTCAACTTGATTTTCTCATGTCACACAAAGAAGAGAAATGTTTTCATAAAGAAAGTTTCTCCTATGAAAAATTCACATAGGAAAATTTTCCCTTTCATATGGGATTTTTTTCCAATTTCAAACATGAGTGAG
Organism: Nuphar pumila; assembly: GCF_984573655.1. Taxonomy (NCBI): domain Eukaryota; kingdom Viridiplantae; phylum Streptophyta; class Magnoliopsida; order Nymphaeales; family Nymphaeaceae; genus Nuphar; species Nuphar pumila. Next base: position 115,872,345 of record NC_143255.1, on the reverse strand, counting down.
TATTTTTTCGGATACATGGAATTAGGGAAAATTGCAAACCAGTTCCCCCCAACTCCCTTTTCTTATGTTCTTTTGCAAAATGACAAATATCAAAGTTGCCAAATTTTAGGATGATTATAAGGTATTTTACATTTGAAAAATGATTCGTATTGTCAGCCAAACATGGCACGTTTTTGCATATGCCAAATTTTTTTGCATACCCAAAATCATTGATTATTGGCTTATTTAGGATCATTTTATCACTCACATGTAATTTAGGCAGACCAGCAGACATTCACACAATCCGAAAGATTAAAATCAAACTAAGGAGATTTATATGATATTTGTGTGGACCGGTGGACATTTGTACAAATATCTTGCTAACCTCTAAAAAATTAAAATCAAATTAAGGAGATTTTTATGATATTTGTGCGAACCCATTGACTTTCAAACAAATATGTTGTGAACCTCTGAAAGATTAAAATCAAACAAAGAAGGTTTGAGCACAAATATATTGCAAACCTTCAAAAGATTAAATCAAACTAATGAAATTTGCATGATAAATGCATGGATCTACAGACATTCGTACAAATATCTTGCAAACATTTGAAAGATTAAAAATCAGACTAGAGAGATTCAGATGATAGGTGTGCAAACATGTGGACTACCTTCAAAAGATTAAAAATCACAAACTAAAGAGATTCACGTAATATTTTTATGAATTTGCTGACATTCTAAAATTATCTTGCGAACCTCCAAAAGAATAAAATCAAACTAAGGAAATTAGTATGATAGGTGTCTAGACCTGCAGACATTAGACATTTGCACAAGTATCTTGTGATCTTCTCAAAGATTAAAATCAAACTAAGTGTGTAGACATGCGGACATTTGCACAAATATCTTGTGATCTTCTCAAAGATTAAAATCAAACTAAGTGTGTAGACATGCGGACATTTGCACAAATATCTCGCAAATAAGGGTAGCCATCTGACAAATGTACCAACTCGGAGTGGTTGGTAGGAGCTGTCAGTGCACCTCTCCTCCTGGTTGAACGTTGCTGGTTCAAACCCCGGTGGTACTTTGAATAATAACTGGTGGGGGTCTGCCTAATCTCAGCTTTGCCTTAAAAAAAAAAACCCTGACAAATGTGATCTACATATTTTGCTTAGTGAGAATCAGCTCTTGGATCATCCAAGTAGACAGGGTTTACTAAGGCTTCTAAATCAACAGCACTCTGCTTTTCTGGTAGGAGCAGTTAGTGCAGGTCACCTTGTGTTGGAAGGTTGCAAGTTCAAATCCCAATGGTATTGTTGTATAACAGGTATTCAATTGCTAGCATTTGGATCATCCTCAATCCAATCCATGTATGAGGTCTGATTGGATCAAAACAACCTGCAATAAGGTGTTCTAGAGATGTTTTTATTTCACGTCGCCGTGACCAAATACTAACGTACCTATAAACCCCTCGTAGTGTTCAAGAAAAAAATAGCCTGATCAAAGCAGCCTAAGCATGCTTTTACCTTGTTCTGTTTGTTGAGATAAGATCCTGAATGCAATGTGCTCATCCTTGTGCAGTGCTGCAGTGTGCGTCAGTGTTGTAATCAGCAGCCATCCATGTTGAGTTTGATGGAATCGGTGGTGCAGCTAAGAGATTTTTTTTTAAAGAAAGTTAAGAGAAATTAAGAGCTGAATGATACACGTGCATCATGAGATGGATGGTTTGGTTACAGCTCTGCCACTGCAGCACAGCTAGGGGTGTCAACGGGCCCGGTTAATTACCCGGACCAAACCTTATAGGTTTCGGGTATGGTGACAAATCAGAAGACCCGATTAAGACTTGGGTCTGGACTTGAAGGCCCGATTAATACATGGACCCGGGTATAGTTTGTGAAATTTTATATCAGACCCAGGCCTGATCCGAGTTTCGATTAAGACCTACAATTTTTCAATGTAAAAATGATAAAAAAATATTATTTTGCCGGGAATGGTCTGGGTCTGATTCATGTAGTTCTTATCGGGTCCGGATATTGTTTCTCTTATAATAGACCCAATTAGACCTAGGTCTGAACCCGATACCGTACCCAAAAATCTGGTTCAAGTCTGGTTACACCTGGGTCCGAACCAAACCCGACCAGTTGACACCCTAAGCACAGCTACATAACCAACCAATCATTTTCAAATTCAAGCTTTGAGATCACAAGTGATGCATGCAAGAAAACAACTCGAGGCATTCGGTTTCTAGTGATTAAAATGTCTTCTCTAGTAGACTTTTCTTAGGAGGGCATATGTCCATACGTCATTCATGGAATGGTCCTTGTCTAATGCATCCTCTAAGAGGCAATGGGATTTGTTCAACTCATCTTTTTCTAAATCCACCGCAGGAAAATGAAAGTCCAAATGTGGGTTACATTTAGGGGTGTCAACAGGTAGGGCTTACCTGAACCCAACCCGTACCAAACCCTATAGGGTCTGGATATGGTGATAAATAAGAACCAATTAAGACCCCGGTCTCGACCCAAAGGTCTGATTAATACATTGAGCCAAATATAGTTTGTGAAATTTTATACCAGACCCAGGGCCGACCCGAGTTCCGATTAAGACCCATAAAAAAGAAATATTATTTTACCAGGTATGGCCTCCTCCGTGTAGTTTCTTATCGGGTCTAGGTATGGTTTCTCTTATGGTGGGTCCGATTAGACCCGAATCCAGACTCAATACCATACCCAAAAATCGTTTCACCTGGGTCACACACCCTAGTTACATTTGCTCGCCTGAATGGCCGGTGGTATGATTGTGAGGGTGTTGAGATGAAGTGGATCAAACCCCCTTGGTGCACGAGTGTGTCCCATAGCTTTCAGAGGTAAGCCACGTAAGACATGGTGGTTGTGGGGCCCCACCCAGGGTTTTCCTCGCTTAGGGACAGTTTCTCGTCATAAAAAAAATGTAGTTACATTTGAACTGTAGTTCGTTGGGCACAGTGGCGTAGCTAGGATTCATGTGAGGGGAGGGCGCAAACAGGGGTGTAGCAAAAAAAATTTTTGGTGTGATAGTCGGGGGTTCGGGGGCAGCGGCCCCGAAATTTTTTTTTGAGATAAAATAAAAAATGGCTACAATTATTAATAAAAATCTATTTCATATGGACAAATCAAACTATTTGCTGCAGTCAGGGCTGGGCTAGGACTGGGCTTTTTAAAAAAAAAATAACTGTTTCGGGAGCCCCCCACCGCTCCGCCTCTGGTTCGGCATGCATCTCACATTCATATTGATTATTAGTTTACCAGTCTGAGATGGTTGTTTTCATTGGAACTTTTGTTCGTGATTTTTCTCTACCTTCTAGAGCCATGTATACTCAAAGGCGTGGCTAGGGGGGGGGGCAGGACTGGGCTGTAGTCCAGTCCTGCCTCCCGACACAGTTAAATTTTTTTTTTTTTAAAGCCCAGTCCTAGCCCAGCCTTGATTTCATATGAAATAGATTTTTATCCATTTTTGTAGCTCAGCCCAGTCCTAGCCTAGCCCTGACTGCAGTAAATAGTTTGATTTGTCCATATGAAATAGATTTTTATTAATAATTGTAGCCATTTTTTATTTTATCTCAAAAAAAAAAATTTCCGGGGGCACTGCCCCCGAACCCCCGACTATCGCACAAATAAATTTTTTTTGCTACACCCCTGCTTCCCCCCCCCCCCCTCACATGAATCCTAGCTACGCCCCTGTGTATACTGTACGTTATACTTTGTTCATTTTATTCTTATTCTCTTCAAAGTTGAAATTTTCCTGATATGCTAATATCCCATTCCACAGCATTTCCCTATTTATAAAAACAGTCTAAAAGTTTTTTGAATTCAGATTCATACCCAGAAAATTTGGTAATTCAAAAGCATATCTCATTTATTATATGGTTAACCTAAAGTATATATGCATGTCATCAATTTTTAAGTTGGGTTTTCCTATTTTCACTCAAATTCGTGATTTTATCTTAAAAAACTTTCATTTTGTTCTTCTTGGGAGAGAAATTAATGAAAGGTAACATGGGCAAATTAAAACATATTTCATGAGGTTCTTATACAACTTTGAAATTTACTGTTAGCCATGGTTAACGAGCGAGTACAGTACAAACCAGCAGGGGCATAGCTAGGATTCATGTGAGGGGGGGACAAACAGGGGTGTAGCAAAAAAATGGTGTGATAGTCTGGGGTTCGGGGGCAGCGCCCCCGAAAAAAAAATTGAGATAAAATAAAAAATGGCTACAATTATTAATAAAAATCTATTTTATATTGAAAAATCAAACTATTTGCTGCACTCAGGGCTGGGCTTTAAAAAAAAAAATTAACTGGTTCGGGAGGCAGGACTGGGCTACAACCCAGTTCTGCCCCCCCCCCCCCCCCCGAGATATAGTTTCTTTAATACTCAAAATAGACCAAACTATGTGGTAAATAATCAAAGTTAAAATTATCAACCATTGGTTCAAAGAACTCAGTTTTCTAGACATGTATATCATGGTAGAAATATATCACATCATGGTAGTTCCAATGCATATAAGCCTAGACATGATTATCCATCATATCATTATAAAAATGCTAAATCATTTTATGATAGAAAGAGTAATTATTCTCAAAGAAAATCAAAATCCAAATGTATTTGGGTTCCTAAGACTAACTCTCATGGACCCGAATATAAAAGGGGTCAAATGCTTTGTCTTCCAATTTTGTTGTAGGTACACAAAATAAGGAACAAGTGGATCTTGGACAGTGGTTGTTCCAAACATATGACTGGAAGGCCGAAGTTATTTTTCACCCTTTAAAGTAAGGATGGAAGAACCGTCACCTTTGGTGACAGTAGTAAGGGAAAAGTAATCTGTATTGGTAATATTGGTAATCCAAAATTTTTCTTGATTGAAAATGTTCTTTTAGTAGATGGATTAATGCAGAATTTGTTATCTATTAGTTAATTATGTGACCGGTTTTCTTGTTTCTTTTAAACTTGATTTATACTTAATTTCTGATTCTTGTTCTAAAAAAATCATCTTTAAAGGAAAAAGAAGAAACAATGTATATGAACTTTATCTTGATGAGTTACCCACCTTCAATGAAAAATGTTTTATTGCTTCAAATGAAATTCAATGGTTATGGCATAAGAGACTTGGACATGTTAACTTCAAATTAATTTCTAAGTTATCCAAAAATGATCTTGTTAGAGGCCTACCTAGAATATCATATAAAGAGAATCATTTATATGATGCTTGTCAAATGAGTAAACAAATCAAGAGTTCTTTCAAAGTAAAATATATAATTTCAACAAATCGTCCTCTCAAACTTTTACATTTAGATCTATTTGAACCATCTAGAATTTAAAGTTTGAATGGTAGTAAATATGCTTTTGTTATAATAGATGATTATTCTCATTTTACTTGGGTGATTTTTCTGAAAAGCAAAAATGATGCTTTTTCTGATTTTTTTAAACTCTGTAGAAGAATTACAAATAAAAAATTTACCTCTATTATTACTATTCGTAGTGATCATGGAGGAGAATTTGAAAATGAATCTTTTCTAAAGTTATGTGATTTACATGAAATATCTAAAAACTTTTTTTTTCCTAGAGCAACTCTCCAAAATGGAGTTGTTGAAAGAAAGAATAGAACATTGCAAGAATGTGCTAGAACTATGCTTCAAGATAAAAATTTACCAAAATACTTTTTTGGATGAAGCAGTAAATACATGTTATGTTTTAAATTGCGTTCTTATTCGACCATTTTTACATAAAACATGTTTTGAATTGTATTATGATCGTATACCAAAGATCTCATATTTCAAAAAAAATTGTAGTAAATGCTTCTTGTTAAATACCAAAGATAATCTTGATAAGTTTGATTCAAAATCAGACGAAGCAATATTTCTTGGATATTCTTCTAGAGGCAAAGCTTATCTTGTTTTTAATAAAAGAACTTTTTGCATTGAAGAGTCGTTACATATTGTATTTGATGAGAATCGTAGGCAGGTTATACCTCTAAGCGAAGAAAAAGAAGTCATACATCAAGGAGAACCTTTGATAGAAAACACTTTACAAAAAAACATTCATCTTCCACCAATTTGGAAAGAACTTCCTAATCATCCACATAAGCAGATTATTGGAGAAATAAAGAGTGGTATTCAAACTAGAAGGCAATTGGAAGAATATATTACAAAATTTTCTTTCATATCAAAAATAGAACCAAAGAATATCAATGAAGCTTGTGATGATGAATTTTGGTTTTTTGCCATGTCTGAAGAACTTAATCAATTCACTCCGAATGATGTATGAGATCTAGTTGATAGACCAAAGGATCATTCGGTAATTGGAACGAGATGGGTCTTCCGGAATAAGCTGAACGAAAACGGAAAAGTCATTCAAAACAAAACAAGGCTAGTAGCACAAGGCTATAATCAAGAAGAAGGCATAGATTTTGATGAAACCTTTACACTAGTGGCTCGATTGGAGTCAATTCGAATGATGTTTGCTTTTACTAGCTACATAAATTTTAAGTTATACCAAATTGATATTAAGAGTGCTTTGAAGATGAGAAATATCCAAAAAGAGTCTATAAATTAAAAAGTGCTTTATACGGACCCAAACAAGCACCAAGAGCATGGTATGAAAGACTATAAAATTTTCTAGAAAAATCTGATTTTTCTATAGGTCGGGTAGACTTCACTCTATTTATTAAAAATATAAAATCAGATATTCTTATTGTGCAAATTTATGTTGATGATATAATATTTGGTTCTACTAATGATTCTCTTTGCAAAGATTTTGCTAAAGCTATGTAGGAAGAGTTTGAAATAAGCTTGATGGGTGAATTAAACTACTTCCTTGGACTTCAAATAAAGCAAACTGAAGAAGAAATCTTCATCAACCAAGCCAAGTATACAAAAGAACTTCTTAAAAGATTTGACATGGACTCTTCTAAATCAAGAAGAAATCCTATGAGCACAACTACATCTCTTGACAAAGATGAAAATGGTAAAACTGTAGATATTAAACTCTACAGAGGTATGATTGGATCTCTATTATACTTAACTGCTAGTCGACCTGATATAATGTTTAGTGTTTATATGTGTGCTAAATTTCAAGCTAATATGAAGGAATCTCACTTAATTGTTGTAAAACAAATTCTTTGATACTTGAAAGATACTTCAAACTTTGGTTTGTTTTATCTGAAATCATCTTCCTTCGATTTAGTTTCATATAGTGATGTAGATTTTACTGAAAGCAAATATGATCGCAAGAGTACTAGTGAAACTTGTCACTTCTTAGGACATTCCTTAGTCTCTTGGTTTAGTAAAAAGCAAAATTCAGTATCACTCTCAACTACTGAAGCAGAATATATAACGGCTACTTTAGCATGTTCACAAGTACTATGGATGAAGCAAACCTTAAGAGATTTTGGTTTGAATTACTCCACAATAACAATTTATTGTGATAACACTAGTGCTATAAATCTTTCAAAAAATCCTGTTCAGCACTCAAGAACTAAGCATATTGAAGTGAGACATTATTTTTTATGAGATCATGTTTTAAAAGGTGATATTTCTTTAAATTTTATACTCACAAATGCACAACATACCGACATCTTTACTAAACCACTCAAAAACGAAGATTTTATGAGAATTAGAAGAGAACTAGGCATTTGCTCATTGTTAGATTTATAATTTGTTTTTGAAATCTTTGTTTTACTTGAAAAAATTTAAAACTGAACTTTTCAGCCGACTGACATTTGACGATTAGTCGACCGATAGTTAGTTATTTTTTTTAGGGACCCGATAACTTATATGTTTAAAAAAAAGAGAGGGGGGGGGGGGGGGGCAGTCGACTTATGTTCTCAAAAACCTGCCCGTGTGTTTCTTTCTCCTCTACAACAGTTGAACCCTCTTTCCCTTTTCTCTACTGCCTCTTCCCCTCTTCTAAAAATCCTCAGTGAATGGATACCCTTCTTTTCACTCGTTGAACCATCTCTGTCGCACCAGACAACCTCTACATCACTGGATAACGTCTGCAACGCCGGATGTCACCACTGCAATGCTGAATTCCTCACAGCGTATCGTCCTTCACTATGGCAACACCATCTTCTACATGTTCCATCTTCTTTGTCTCCTCTTTCTTGACGATGATGCCTCGTCATAAAACCACCTTCGGACATGCTTCTCCTGCCTTATCCACACCCACAACCAAGGCTTGCCATGGATTCTCTCTTAACCTTCTTAGAAATCCTCTTCTTTATGACACATTTGGCTCTATTTCTGCCCTTCCCATCTTACCCAGTAGAAGTATTTTTTCACATTTATTCATGATATGATCTCGAGGCATTGTTTACATGGATTTTACATCTTTTTGATGCTTCTTTCGATCGTGATTATTATCCTTTATTGATCCATTTGTTTTACACAAATTTGCAAATAGATCATGATATCAATTTTCTTTCCTCTCTCATTAGAGATATTGAAATCGAGTTTGATTCCAAACTCCTTGGATAAATTCTTGATGTTCCATCTTTGAGAACTCTTTTCAATTCCATTGACCTTAATGATGAAAATATTTTTGAACAAATTCTACTTCCAGGAACTTTTCATTGTCCTCCTTTCAAAAATACAAACCTTCAACCTCGCGCTCGAATTGTAGGAAGAGTTCTTGCTCATAATGTCCTCCCAAAAACAGGATCTTTTGATTATTTTTCAACTCATCTTTCTACTGCTCTATATGTCTTATTTGGAAATATATCTGCAAATTGGGCATGTATTTTTTACTATGTTATAGGAACAAAAACCTTTTCTTCCGTATGGGTGTATCCTTACCTGAATCTTCAAATATTTAAAAGTGCCTCTGAATAATGAAAAGTTTGTTTCTCAAAAGGAAATCTTTGATGAAACTGTTTTTAAATGAATGAAACTTTCCTATCCAGTACCTTCATCCTTTGGATCTTCTATATCTCCTGAACCATCATCATCTCTTATATCACCTTCATCTCAAGGCAAAAGAAAGAAATTTTGTGCTAAAAAAGATGATGAAATTCTGAAACACATTGAAGCTTTGGAACTTCAACAACATACATTTTGTGAGGATATTACTCAACAAATTTCATCTATTCAGTCTGATATAGCTGAAATCAAGGAGATGATCAAACAACACTTCTCTTGAACTTTGTTTACTGATATTGCTTTGATAACATTTTATTTGGGTTGTAATATTTTGAACTTGTATCTCCACTTTTTTTTATACTCTGACTCCACCTACTCCTTTTGATCATGACAAAGGGGGAGAAGAAAAACAATATCATGAGAAGAAAAACAATACTTGTTAACAATGTTGATATTATGCTAACTTCTTATGTTTTGACAATATATTGATAGTGAGAGTAAGTTTTTTATATGTTTATCAATGCTCTATCTGTGACTAGTTTGTCATCATAAAAAAGGGGAAGATTATTAAGACAAGAAAATTGTACAAGATAATTCAAGTACAAGATTTTGATGATGAACAACTAGAACTGAATTTCAGCTAAGGCAATAAAGAAAGATGAAAAGAATTGAAGAATTCGTTGAAGAATCTGTGATGACAAGTGTGCAAATATAAATCTCTCTAAAAGTCTTAGATTCTTGTAAGAGCCTTACTTTGATTGCATATCTTACTTGCATTTCACCTAAAAATACTTAAGAAAAACTTTTCTAAAATAACCCTTAGCGAAAATCATTTTAGAAAGCTCTGTACCCACATTTTCAGATTTATCAGTCGACCAATAGACTCATCAGTCGACCGATTTTTTACACCAGTTTTTCAAAGCAAAATGTCAACTTTATGATTAGTCGATCGGCCAGAATGTTTGATTTCTGAAAATTTTAGCAGGAGTCGATTGAAAGTTTTTTTTCAGTCTACTGATGATTTTCATCGACTGACTTTAACTGTCAGTCTGCTAATATTTGATTTTGGTTGACTAATAACTATTCCAGTCGACTAATATAGTCATTTTCTAAAACTTTTAAAAGGTGCATCTTTTCAGTTTTTCAAATGATTTGACCATTCAAAACTGACTGTTTTGACACCTTTTTGTACCACCAACATATGAAATTCTTCGACTATAAAAAAGAGTATGATCTACACTCAAAATCATTGAATTAGATTGAATTGAATCGAATTACATTGATTTGAAAGATCAAATTTCTTGTTTTTCACTCTTATTCATTCAAGTATTCGTTTTCTCACTCACTGAGTATTTTCAATCTAGTTTTTCACTCCAATTCTTTTTGTGAGTCAGTAAAATTGTGAGTTGAGTATTTCAGCAGCCTTAGAAGCCTATTTCACTCCATTTGCATTCATAAGAAATGCTCGTAGGTTGATTGTAAGTTGGTTATTTCAATTTTTCTGTAAAAGGACAGAGTCTCCTTGGTTTAAAGAAGAAGTTTGCTTTTAGCAGAGTTGTTGCTGAAAGTGAGACCGGTTTTGGTATGTTTGATCTTGTGGTAACACAAGTGTAATAATGAAAATCTCAAGTGTGTTTTGCTTGGGTACTGGATGTAGATCTGGAAGACCGAGCTAGAATAAAATTCTTGTGTTCTATGTGTGATTGTTTTGCAGTATTCAAATTCCTTCAAATTTCAAAGACAAAAATTAAAAGCACTATTCACCTCCCCCTCCTAATGCTTGTTGCATCGATCCTATAGTACTTTCAGTCATGGTTAAATTCTCAGTTCGAAATGAAAGACATGCGAGAAACATCCTATTTTCTTGGAATTAAAATCACTCGAGACGGAAACTCTAGATCAAATACTCAAGAAATTTAAAATGAGTGATTGTAAGCCAGTTAGAACACCTGTGGTAAAAAGTGTCAAGTTGAGTAACAATGATAGTCCAGGTGATAGATAAGAAAGAGTAAATCTCCCTTATGCTTAAGCTGTTGGAAGCTTGATGTATGATATGCTATGCACAAGGCTTGATATCAGTTTTGATGTTGGCCTCATTAGTCGCTACCAGAGTAATCCTGGTTGGACACACTGAAAAGCAGTAAAAAAAATATTTTGATATTTAAAAGAGACTATAAACTTGATACCATGTTTTCAAGCTGATTCTTTATAATTAACTGGATATTCTGATACTGACTTTGCTGGCAGCAGAGATGGTAGTAAACCAACTTATGGATATGTTTTCATTCTCGGATGAGGAGCAATTTTTTGGTCTTATAAGAAACAAGATTGTGTAGTACAACATACTCAGAAAGCTGAATATATTGCATGCAATGCAACTGCAACATTTGCTGTTTGGATAAGCTGCTTCATTAATGATTTGAACCAAAAAATAACCAATAGGCCAGTCTAAATTTATTATAATAATTAGGCTGCTATCTCCCTTATGAAGAGTGAAGCTGATAATTCAAAAAGCAAACATATATTGGTAAAGTATCATTATATTCATGATATGATTAAAATGAATGAAATCAAAGTTAACTATTTACCTACATCTTATATGATTGTTGATCTTTTAATGAATGACATATAAGAAAAAATGTTCTCAAAATATGTATCATGTATGGGATTAAGATAGGTCTAATAAAGACATATGTCTGAATAAAAAACTCAAAATATAACTCATTCCAAGAATGTTGATGCAAGGGAAATACTCCAATAGTGAAAGGCTAAATCTTGTATCTAGTTTTTGTTTCACATGGCCAGGTAGGAGATGTTGATCTGTTAGAGATCACCGTGATCATGTTTCACGAAGGATCTCACCCGTTAAAGAAAGAGGTGAGCTCACTCTCTCTAACGGGTGAAACCATCCTGATTGAGGGTCAGAATGAATCCTTCATTCGATAAGCTCTATGTGAAACAACGTAACTTCTATGCTGGGGTAAACAACTACCCAAGAGAAGGTAGAAGAGAAAGCTCACCCACCGAATACACATTGAAGTGAGATAAAACCCTCTTGAAGAAGGTGGTAAACATCAAAACTATCCTGAGACTCCACAATCACGAACCATCATGCTAGTCATTGGGTGTAAATCAGCATCACATACTCTGGTCCTGGCCCCCTTTTTTCCAGATTTTATTCAAACATGCATGGCTTGATATATATTTCCATCCACTGACTCTTTGGGATGCTTCAGGCAATTGGTGTTAGGCCCAGCCAGGTTACAGTCATCTGCGAAGTGGATACGAATTTGGAGATGGTGGTTTTGCTCGGCATGGTGGAGAACTTGGGAAGAGAGAAATAGGAGGGCGTTTCAAAATAAGACATCCTCTCCCCAAACCATACTACTATCTATACAGGGAGATGTCCTTCTTGCTGCTATGATGGTCTGCCCAAATCCAATACTCACCGGATTGGTGCTCAGAGAATTGGCCCTCGATATTCATCTGTCTAAATACTTACTCTTATGTTTGTAACTGCTATGGCTGATGACGCCTTGTCATCATCTAGAACTTGCTCTGCTTATTTCTTTGATTTTAAAGAATTTCTCTTTCCTTAAAAAAAAAAATATAAACTTACTACTTGCTAGGCAAACAGTACTTCGACCATCTACACTTTATGACATGAAATTTATATAAAATGCATTTATTATTAGCTAACGAGCCTATACGAGTCGAGTCGAGTCGAGTCGAGCCGAGCTAAATATTGGTTGTTCGTGTTCGGCTTGCCAAGCCTATTTCACGAGTTCGAACATGCTCTTTGCAAGCCGAACATCCGGTCACGAGTGGCTCATCTCGTTTCCCTGTCCTACCGACTAGAAATACCTGGATTTTCCTTGTTTTTGAGATCTCATATCCTCAAATCTGAGGGTTCGAGATCCTCCATTTAAGAGGTTCGATCAGGTGCGGGCTTCATGCCTTGATCCGCGCGTGTCCATGGAAACTCTGGTTGAGCGATCTGTGGCACTTAAACACAACTTCAAAGCGCTTGTTTTTAATCTTTTTTTTTCATTAGATCTAGTCTTACATATATATTTCGGATCTGAATCCAACCCTAAATCATCAAATGCCATTGGGATCTACTCTTTGAATCTCTCGTCTCATTCGACCCGAGTATCCGATCCGTTTGCATCCCTATTACACGAGCGCCGCGGATTAAACATGCGTAGGCGGGTAGGCCGCTATTTTATTCTAATTTTGAAGTCTTTGAGTTCCATAGATTTTGGTCTCTAACCAAATGGCGGTGGTGCCAAACTCCTCGTGGAAGCAACTGCTATTGGACGCACTGCAATCCAACGCCCACCTCAAGCACTCCTCCTTCTTCCAATTGGTACCATCATCTTTTCCTACACACAAAACCATATGTTTGTTTGAAATTTTGGTGGGCTTTTGGTGATGGGTGTGTGTAAACATCAGGCTACAGTTGGTTGTAACGGTAGACCTGCCAACAGGACCGTTGTTTTCAGGTACCCATTTGGACTATTTGATGTTGATTATCAATGCAACCGTATTTCTTCAGTTTGGGGATTGTTTGATTTGCAGAGGATTTCATGAAGGGTCACACAAGATCGAAATCTACACTGATTCCAGGAGTCATAAGGTTGGTGATTGAGGAACTTCCTTTATCATTTTTTTTTGTCTTCGAATTTGTCAGAAGGAAGTTTATCTAATTTGAGTTTTGTCATGCAGGTTGATGATCTTAAACGCTGCCCATTTGGGGAGGTAGTCTCTTTCATTACTAGATAAACTAAATTCTTTATGTTGGGATTGTATACTTCAACCTGTGTTTGCAGTGTTTTGTGTTTCTTGCATATTTCTATTTTCTTTCTTTTTCAATTAATTCCTTTAGTTTGGGATTATGTCTTGCCTGCGTGAAGTTTTTATTGTGCCTTGTTAGATATGCTGGTACTTTACGGACACTTGGGAGCAATTCCGGATCAATGGGAAAATTGAGATGATTGATGCTTTGAATGCTGATCCTGTAAAGCTGCATGTGGGTAATTATCAATATTTCTGGCTTTCGATTTCTTGGTTCCTTTTGATATTAGTGGTTTCACTAGAATTGGTGGATCATCATGTCTAAGCTTTTCGTTCATTTGCAACCACTGAATTTTTATGGAAATTGTAATGCTTTATGTGATGAGGTGTATCTTCATGATTGCTGATGGCATTGATAAATGGTCTTGCTTCCACTTAGGTGGATCGTTATCTGACTTCTATTCACAAAATTGTCTAAAATGCCTCTTGTTTGGTGGACCTTTTGTTCACAATGAGGTTTTGCCAGTTGGCTGTGAAATTTGGGATAATCAATATCAGATCTATGTCTGCTCTCATATGGGTCAGTTCAATTAAATTTATTCATATATCTATTTGAAGAATTTCAGTTAATGGGATAAATAAAGAATAATGTTGGAAACAGAATTCCTGCCAATGGTTAGAATGTGATAAAGCTGATGGGAACAAGTCATGAAGAGCTTTAATCAGCACATATCAGATGTGTTAATTGACATTGTGCAGATCAGATTAATTCTGTGTGTCCTAAACCTAAATGAACTTTATTGGAAAGCAAACTAACCACATTAAGATAATGAGAGGGAGATAAGCGGTAGGCTAAAGCTTGGAAACAGATCTGCACTGCACATCATCAAAATCTGCTGATTTTCATCTGATAACTAGTTATTCTGATATGTAGAATTCAGTGAAGAACATAGGACTAAATGTGTTAGTAGGTGTTGAGAATAGGTGGTTCTTTGTTTAAGTTATTTTATATTAGAGGTTTTCTGAAATTCTGTCCTCATAAGGACTTAGATGTAATTTCCTGTTTTGCCTCTCTCTATTTAATATAGAGAGAAGCCCTAATTAATTAAGTTATCGAGTTCTATTCTCACAACCGTCTCTCTCCCCTTCTCTCTCTCCCTCTCTCTTTTTCTCTCTCTCTCTCTCTACCTAGGGTTCGGGTCATCTCTTCTCTTCTTGAACATGGTATCAGAGCTGGCGATCTCAGGAGCGTGATCGATCTGATCTCAGGAGCGTGATCGATCTGATCTCAAAAGCGTGATCTACACCAAACATCAAGTACTCGAACCAGGTGTGGATTAAATTTTTGCTGAGATCTGATGACAGATCTGGCCTAGATATGTTATCAGACCTAAAGAGCATCGTGGAAGTGAGCCCTCAGGTCTGCAATCGTAATTTTTTTTTAGTTTCATATGCCGTGACTTCTGGGTGTAGCAGCTGATAACAGATCCTATCTTCGTATGGCTATGATTGCTGCCATAACATCGTGTCCCTGTCGTGGCTGTTTTTGTCCTTTGAAGAAAGGAACTTCCTATTTGTGGCTGTCGTGATTTACAACATCTGTCCATATGATTTCAGCAACTGCTGTCGTGATTTCAGCATGCTGTGCCGTGATTCTTCATGCTGTCGTTATTATTTTTTGGCGTGATTGCAACTATTGTCGTGAATTCAGCATCAAACCCACATCCGCCGTGATTCTTCATGATGTCGTTATTGGTTTTTCATGCTGTCGTGATTAGTTTCAGCATCAGAAGCTCTGTAGTGGAAACAACAACCTTGTTTTTCTCTGCTATGTTGAAGATCATCATGTTTCTGTGAATTTTTTTTTTCCTGAAGGAGTCTGTGTTGAATATAGGTGCTGGTTGTTGGTTCTGGCTAATGCTTGATTGTTATGTGTCTGGGCTACTGTCCAATACTGTCGTGGAAATTGCAGGCTTGATTCCTGCGGTGCTGTCCAATCCTGTCGTGGAAAATTCTCCTTTTGTGGGCTGCTGTTCCTTTCTGTCGTGGTTCCTTTTTTGTGAACAACTGCTAGGTTGCTTGAAACCTGTCCAGATTTTTATCTCTGCTGAAACAGAAATATTTTGTTAGTATGGCTGAAACGTCAAAATGTGATTCCAAATTAGAACATATTGGAGAATATAAAGCATTTGCCAACCCCTTCTCGTATGGCTCTTCCGTAAGGTTGAATGAAACCAACTATGACAGGTGGTCCAGAACTTTTATGATGTCGGTATCTGGACATCGTCGAAAACATATTTTGTTGGAAGGCGAACCCACTGAGAAATTGGGAAAATATGTTACTTGGGATGAAGATAATGACATAGTTATGTCATGGATCATGAATAGTGTTGAACCCCATATTGCAGATGGATTGATCTACTATAATACATCCAAATTGATGTGGGACAATCTTCGTGATACATACTCTCAAGAAACAAATGTGAGTCGTATCCTGCAAGTCGAACAAGAAATATATAATTTGCAACAGGGAGATCAGACCTTGGCCCAGTACTATGCCTCTGTCAAAGCTGTGTTTGAAAGACTTAATGCTCACAGGCCCCTTTGTTGCTCGAAGCAAAAGGATCATCAAGAACAAACCATGGTTGCTCGTTTTCTTACAGGTCTTTCTTCAGATTTTTCTGTTGCAAAAGTTCAAATGTTGACTGGATCAGATGTTCCCACTCTTGCTGATGCTTACAATCGTCTGAGTAGACTTGTGATCTCTCTGCCACAATCTCAGTCTGTGACTCAGTCATCTGCTCTTGTTGTTTCATCTAGTTATGGGCGTGGAAATATTCAGAATATCAGAGGACGAGGACGAGGACGTGGTATGGGAGGCAGAGGAAAGCTTCAATGTACATTCTGTGGAAAATCTGGACATTTAGAAGATCGTTGCTGGGATAAGCATGGTCGGCCAACCTCTTCTTCATCAAAGTCATATACTTCTAAAGCAAATGTTACTACTATCGAGGCAACAAATGTACAAGAGAATATCACTACAAATGAAAGCAGTATCACCCTTAGTCGTGCGGAATATGATGAATTGATCGCTCTTCGACCTTTGAGTTCCACCCCTCCTGTAGATGGTGTTGCCTATTCAACCGGAAATCATCTTCATCCGACTGATAGTAAGTGGGTTATTGACTCTGGTGCATTCAGACATTTGTGTGGAAATTCACGTGTTTTTTCAGATCTAAAGGAAATTAAGGCTCAGCTTGGAGTCTCATTAGCCGATGGGAGCTCCTCCCCGGTTGTTGGTCAGGGAAATATTTCTATATCCTCCTCATTACAGTTGAAAAATGCTCTTCATGCTCCAAACTTTCCTCAAAGTTTACTTTCTGTTAGTTGCCTTATAAAAGAACAAAACTGTAGAGTAATATTTGATCCAATGGGTTGTCATTTTCAGGATTTGCTGACGGGGAAGAAGATTGGTGGAGGCTATGAAGAAAATGGAATTTACTACCTACATCATCCAATGGGTTTTGTTCATGCTGTAGTGGAACATTCATTCAGTCCTGTTCAGTGGCATCGTC
This sequence comes from Nuphar pumila, assembly GCF_984573655.1. Lineage (NCBI taxonomy): Eukaryota > Viridiplantae > Streptophyta > Magnoliopsida > Nymphaeales > Nymphaeaceae > Nuphar > Nuphar pumila. The sequence goes on along the minus strand of NC_143255.1, from coordinate 115,855,106 downwards.
GACTTGGTCATCCTTCATTGTCCAAGCTTCGGTCGGTATTTCCTCAGATTCCTTCCACCACATCATTTCAGTGTGAAGCATGTCAGTTGGGCAAGCATCATCGAAGTTCGTTCCCTTCGAGTCAGAGTCAGTCTAGTAATAAAGTTTTTGAACTTCTTCACGCAGATGTATGGGGTCCTAGTAAGATTCCTACTAGGACTCAGTGTCGTTATTATCTTGTTATTGTTGATGATTTCTCTAAGTTATCATGGGTATTTTTAATAAAAGAACGATCTGAAGTTCCAAGTCTTATCAAATCCCTCATTCTTGAAATAAAAACTCAGTTTGAATCTATTGTCAAGATTGTTCGCACTGATAATGCTCTCGAGTTTAAATCAAAAGGTCTGTTTCAATTTTACCAAGATCATGGCATCCAACCCCAAACTTCCTGTGCCTATTCATCTCAACAAAATGGGGTGGCTGAGCGAAAACATCGGCACCTCCTTGATGTTGCCAGGACCATTATGATTCAATCCAATGTTCCTGCGTTATACTGGGGTGATGCGATTACCACTGCTTGCTATTTGATCAACCGCATGCCTTCGTCTTTTGTAGGTGATCAAATTCCATTACATATCCTAAAACCTAATGCCCCACTTTTTTCTTTCTCACCAAAAATATTTGGATGTGTTTGTTTTGTACACAAACTTGGCCCTGACCGTGATAAATTAGCCGCTCAAGCTACAAAATGCATATTTATCGGTTATCCAAAAAATCAAAAGGGCTATCGATGTTATGATCCTATTTCTCGCTGAGAGTATGTCAGTGCGGATGTATCTTTCCTGGAATCCTCTTCATATTACTCTAGTTCTGGTTCCCCGCTGCAGGTTGATTCAACTGAGTCTTTTCCATTACCTATATCTCCTTTTCCTTTGGAATCTGTGCCCTCCTTATCGAACCAGACTTCATCCTTTTCTAGATTTAATAATCCTCCATTGGTATATATGCGTAGAGCTCCACTTCCGCAAGAGCCTTCATCTTCTTCTTCTCCTGAGGTAAGTTCTACTGACAATAGTGATCTTCAGGAGGATGATAGCAGGCCTATTGCTCTACGAAAGGGGACACGACAATGCACCTTATATCCCATATCTCATTTTGTCTCCCATGCCAGAATTGGACATCAGATGAAGTCTTTTATTTCAGCCTTGTCTGCTGAAACCATTCCTCTGAACTACCAACAGGCAGCACTTGATAATCGCTGGAAGCTGGCTATGCAAGAAGAAATGACAGCTTTGGTATCTCAGCATACCTGGGATCTAGTTGATTCCCCAGCAGATGCTGACATTGTTGGATGTAAATGGGTATATACAATAAAGTACAAATCTGATGGTTCTATTGAAAGGTACAAGGCCAGATTAGTCGCGAAAGAGTATACTCAGACATATGGAATTGACTTCTTTGAAACTTTTTCTCCTGTTGCACGGATGAGTACCATCCGTCTTGTTCTCTCAGTAGCTGTTCAGCATGGTTGGAGCTTGTGTCAATTAGATGTGAAAAATGCATTTCGATATGAGGATCTATCTGAGACCGTTTACATGCAACAACCTCCAGGATTCGAGGTTGAGGGGGAGTGTCAGAAGGTGTGCAGATTGAGAAAGACGATTTATGGCTTGAAACAAAGTCCCCGTGCATGGTTTCAAAAGTTGTTTGAAGTGATGTCCAACTTTGGCTTTAATAGATCAACAACAGATCATACACTTTTTATAAAGAAAACTAGCTCTGGCATAATTGTTATGGTGGTATATGTGGATGACATCATTCTTACAGGAGATGATGTGAAAGCTATTGAAGCCACAAAGGCTCATCTTCAAAAACACTTTGTTACAAAAGACCTTGGTTCACTCAGGTATTTTCTGGGTATAGAAGTTGCTAGAAGCCGTGAAGGGATGGTTTTGTCTCAACGGAAGTATGTTCTTGACTTATTAAAGGAAACAAGCATGTTGGGAGCTAAACCAGCAAATATTCCCATGGACCATAAAGTTCAGTTGTTTGAAGAAGGGTCAAAACCAGTTGATAGTAAAAGCTATCGCTCCCTAGTAGGGAAGTTATTATATGTAACTGTGACCAGACCGGATATTGCTTTAGCAGTAAGCAAAGTTAGCCAGTTTATGGACAAACCAACTGAGGTACATTGGAATGCAGCCATAATGATTCTCAGATATCTAAAATCCTCTCCTGGAAAGGGGTTATTGTTCAGGAAAGGTGAAACTCTGGAGATAGTAGCCTATTCTGATGCTGACTATGCTAGATCTGTAGTAGATAGAAAGTCTACCACAGGATTCTGTGTGTTTTTGGGAGACAACTTGATTTCATGGAGAAGTAAGAAACAAAATGTGGTTTCCAGGTCGAGTGCAGAATCAGAATATCGGGCTATGGCCCAAACAACTGCTGAATTGATGTGGGTTTGCACTGTCCTTCATGACCTCCAGGTGAAGGTCCCCTCTCCAATGACTATGATGTGCGATAACAAAGCAACAACATATATAGCAAACAATCATGTCTTTCATGAGAGAACAAAGCACATTGAGGTTGATTGCCACTATGTAAGAGATATGATTCAAGCTGGTCATATCACTACCAAATACCTAAAGTCGGAAGACCAAGTTGCAGATATGTTTACAAAGCCTCTTGCTAGGCCAAATTTTTCAAAGTGTTGTGACAAGCTGAGCATGATTGATATCTATGCTCCAGCTTGAGGGGGAGTGTTGAGAATGGGTGGTTCTTTGTTTAAGTTATTTTATATTAGAGGTTTTCTGAAATTCTGTCCTCATAAGGACTTAGATGTAATTTCCTGTTTTGCCTCTCTCTATTTAATATAGAGAGAAGCCCTAATTAATTAAGTTATCGAGTTCTATTCTCACAGCCGTCTCTCTCCCCTTCTCTCTCTCTCTCTCTCTCTCTCTACCTAGGGTTCGGGTCATCTCTTCTCTTCTTGAACAGTAGGCATGTATGCACTAATTAGTTTGAACTCTGATGCTCAAGTTGTTGGAGCTCTTTGAGTTGCAGATAATAAATCTAACACGTACAACAAAACCAAGTAGCTTGTGAACCAACTTGAATCCAACTCGAAAAAAAGTTTTGAGTTCATAGCTTTACAAGCTGAGCTCAAGCTCAAAACCAAGCTCGTTTTCTAAATTAAGTGAACTCAAACTTTTAACGAGGGTATCATTTCTATCCTTTTAAATTATCAAGAAAAAGAAAGTCTTAACCAATTATTAAACCAAGATTAAGGTTGGCTATTTAAGCTTCTTTAGAACTCAAACTGAACTCAAGCCTGGTGTTACAAACTTGTGCAAAGCTTAATAAACTGAACTTGAACTAGCAAGTTCAACTCATGTGCAAGGATTAATAAAATGGGCTCTTTCTGTAATTTTACTGGTCTATTGTACAGAACGAATGACATAAACCCAAGTCCCCGCACAGAATGAAGGAATTGAACAGACGAGCTTGAAAGGTCAAAGCACGTTCCTTTGCACTTATGTTACTAGAACACAGTCAAATTACAGTTACAAAGTCATGCCCATGTTCAAAATTGCAAAGGATCTAGAGAATAGGCCATTTTTCTGAATTGAATTACTGTTAACCTCAATACCTGTGTTCCTAAATTTAATTAAGCACTAGTAAATCATCAGTTGACGACTTAGTTGTCAAAAGCGGAATCTAGGTGCTGCCTAGGCGGGCTAGGCACAGGACCATCGCCTGCACCTAGGCTCATGAGAACCTGCAGTATGACCCTGTTTTCCTGCCTAAGCCACCTAGGTGGTGACTAAGTTGTCTCCATACAGGCCGCAAGGATATGGTTGAACTTTTTTTCTTCTTCTTCTTTTGTCCCATTCATTTCTTTCTTTTTCTTCACTGTTATGCAATTTTACAAATTTTGTGATATGTTATACTGAATTACACACTTATATTTCATTCATAGCTACAATCATATGTTTGTTACTAAATTTAACTATTTATAGTAATATTCTTGCTTTTCTTGATGTTTTATATTTTTGGTCTCGCCTAGGCCGACTAATCCTTTTGTTGGTCTTCCGCCTAGGCCCTAGTAGCACTTTTGACTACTAAGGTTCAAGATGCATTTCACAATTATTACAGCCCCCCATAACATGTGATATAATGCAATAATGTCTTTCAAAGTGTTCTAGACTTTTGTTTTTATTTGATTTGGGAATTAGTGATGGAGAAAAGAAGGCATTAGAACATCTGTGGTCTCAATAGGTGTTATGAGGATCCTAGGGAGATTTCTAAGTGAGGAAACTTTTAAGCGCATGAAGATTTTATTCTTCAACTTTCCTTTATTTTTGTGTTATCATTAGTATGTTTTAGCTGAGTGATTATTATTGAAATCAATTTATGCAATTAGCATTTCAAGTTTCCTGTAGAAGATTTTGTTTCGTTTGGGTTCCTTTTGCATTTTGCAAAAATATTTGGAAGAAAAACCAAGTGGGATAAAAAATTTATGGAAAAAAATTACGTGTCCCTACATCTGACTTTTTTATTCCGGATAAATGAGCCAAGACTGTCTAAAAAGTTCAAGTTAAATTTTTTTTCCATGTTTGTCCCACCATTTTGGCGAAGTTCTACCTTCTTCCAAAACTTTGTCCTACAATCAAATGGGGCCTTATGGATTGAGATGTGACAATCCTGAGCATTCCTTGGTTTGCATGGTTAAATTATGAAGACCGTCACTGGGTTTATTTTTCAATTCAATGAGTCTGATATATTTTCACGTGTGATTCTGTTTTCTGTTCTGTGCAGGCATGTATGTGTGTGTTTATATATATATATATATATATATATATATATATGAAAACACGTATCATCAAACACCCAATCCTCGCAGGGTCGGACGCCCGCTGTGTGTCCGATCCTGCCTTTTTTTGCTTTTTTTTGTCTTTAGCAGTGGGAGGAACCGCTGCTAAAGACCCTGGGCAGAAAACACCCTTAAGCTCTGAAGGGTGTTTCCGCCCAGGGTCTTTAGTGGCGGTTCTGCCTGCCGCTAAAGACATTTTTTTTAAAAAACAACATTTTTTCTGCTGCTGATCACACAGTTCAGCGGCGAATAGTCATCCAACCGTCATCAAACACTTTACATGTCTGATATGTGGTCTACTATATATATAGAGATGGGTTATTTACAAAACCACAAAATCATACCCAAAAATTCTTGTAATTCAACTGCATACCTAGTTCATTTTATGGTTAATCGAAACATACTTGAGGTTAGTTCCAAATCTGGTGGTTCCTATTTTCACTCAAGTTCTTGATTTTATCATTGTAATTATTGGGAAAAACAAATTTATACTTTACAATAAAAATCAGTCTTTCCCTCCTCCACCCACTTCTTTTTCTTTTATTTCTCATTTCTAAAATATGTCTTCTCCAAGCCATTTCATAAATCCTCCATTTCCCATTAAAGATTCTCTGCCTGCCCACTTCCGCCAACACGCCCCCCCGCCCCTCTCTCTCTCTCTATATATATATATATATATATATGTTAAGAAGTAGTCGTCACATATGGGTAGTTTAGTAACTACTCATATGTGACAGGGGCATTATTGTAAATAAGGAGTGTCTAATCTCTCTAAGTGAGAGATTAGACCTAACTATTGAATGAAAGATACGTTTTTTTTTCTTTTAAAAAAAAAAAAATCTGCATCTAAGCAAAAACATATATGCACAGCCGTGGGAGGTTGCGGGTGCAACAGTCTGCCATTGCTGCTTGATAACTAGCTTTGCGGCTCGTACGCAAGGGCATTGTCGGTGTGTGGCATGAATGGAGGGATGGACAGGGCACGTGTGAACTGTGATAGTGGTCCGAACAGTGGTGGACACATGCAAGTCAACAAGCCAAGCCCGATGGTGGTGTGGACATGAGCTTGGACTGACACCATGGACGGTGTGTTGGGACTCTACACCCAAGAACGGGGTGAATTGGGTTTTAAAACTTTTTGCTTCACACAAGAGATATTGCTATTGATAGAAATAAGAAGATAATTCAAGACACCAAATTTATAGAGGTTCGACCAATCCCGACCTACGTCCTCTTAGCCTCACACTTAATCTAATAGTTTCACTAGCTTAACGGTGCTAGTAACCAATACAACCGTTTCACACCTCTTGTGAAACGTGGACTTTCCCAACTCACGGTAGCTTAACCTTAAAGCTTACAAACAAAAATAAGGTAAAACTGTAATGAAATACAAAAATGTCACTTATTGACATACACAATCACAATGACCACTTATGAGTAGGGGTGGCAATCATGTCGTGTTGGCGGGTCAGCATACCTCAACCCGAACCCGACCCATTTATTAAACGGGTCGGATGTGGCAAACACGAACCCGGCCCGTTTAATAAACGGGTAACCCGACACGACCCGCCAACCCATTTAATAAATGGGTTGGGTCGGGTAAACGGGTTCTCAGGTTTGCGGGTCGGGTTGGCATACCCCTAACACGAACCCGACCCGTTTAATAAACGGGTTAGGCGGGTCGACCCGTTTATTAAACGGGTTCATTTTTTCCAAACCCGAACCCGCCTAAGAGTCGGGTTGGCGGGTTGGGTCAGGTTTTGCCACCCTTACTTATGAGTCAATTACATAAACACAAATCCACACAGATTACCCACTTAAGGGCACATAACAAACATAGAAAATAGGATTTGTATTCACTAAAATGCTCTAAGCAAAAACATTACATGATGTGTTGTTTGAACCCCTTTATATACACAAGGGAACCAAGAGGGAGTTGTTGGGATCTCCCCAAAGACTAGAAATGTAGTCGTTGGGAGATCCCAACGGCTCTATGGTCAAAAGACCATTAAGCCCAACCCTAATTTAGGATTTATAAAAATACAAATAAAAGAAAAAATTAAAATAAAAAAAATGTACAATGTATACAATGCAAAGTTGCCAGTCGGGGAAGCGATTCGAGAAGCGGAAGCGGAAAGCGAGGCACTTCCAAAATTTTAGAAAGCGGGAAGCGCAGGACGACTCAGAAGCGAATCAAGAATCATCTTAGAAGCAACCTAGGAAGCGAGGGAGAAGCATGCTTTACAAATTTTTTTGGCGCTTCCCCTCACATTTCGAAAGCACCACGTTTCACGCTTTCAAAAAGTGCTTGGGAAAGCACGCTTCCCCATATGCTATGGCGCTTCAGGTAGCCCTGGTACAATGACCACAATACCCTTATATTTACAAAATGGTTTCGAAGCAAAAAAGGTCTTCTCTTGATAAGGAATGGATTTCATCTTTGCAAGTATGCAGTCAGAACATTAAATTTTTTTATTACAATTTTTTCTTAAATGAGATACATTTGACCGTTTAGCAATACTAGGATGACCTAGTCTTTGATGCCACAAAATCAAATCCAATTTTTGTATATTGAGACAAAGTGGTTTCTTTTGAATAATTAACTGATCCATGTAGTAGAGATCACCTTGTCTATGTTCTTCCCCAATCTGCTTCCCTGACTGGAGATCATGTATTGAGCATTGGTCAGATGTGAAGGAAACACTACAACCTTGATCGGTGACTTGAGAAACCGAAAGTAAGTTTAAATTAAGTTTTAGAATAATTTTTGTTTTTATAATACAAAAATTTGGAGATTTTTCAAAATTTTCAATTCCTTTGACTTCAAAAGAAGTTTCATCTGCACTAAAAGCATTCTTCCTACTTGAATCGATAATATGGTCGGCAAACATGGAACTGTTATAAGTCATATGAAATAAAGCACCATAGTCTAAAACTCAATGAGTCATACCAAGGGGTGATGAAGTGGGGACGGCGGCACTAGTTGTGGAGGAACCTTTGAAGAGAAGTTGCAAGGCTTTCATCAATTGAGATAGTGACTTGTTCCCTATGGATTTACTTGAACTTTCCTTGTCAACTTGAAAAGTACCAACCAAAGCGATTTCCCTCTCCTCTTTAGCTTTAAATTTCGAATATGGTTTGATATGTCCCGGTTCCCCAAAATTGTAACAAATTTTTTCTTTCCATCTCTTTTTTCTTCATAAGACCAAAGTTTTCTAAAATTGTTGTTTTTTGTAGAAGTGTGGAGACATATGTATGAGAATTAGCACCTGGTCTTCAAACGGCTAGAACATTATCCTTGAACTCTTTTGATTGGGTTGGGGATTTTAACTTCGTTTCTTCCATGTAAACTTGATCCAAAACTTCATGAATAGGTGGAAGTTCGTCTTGCTTTATATGGAGGATGTTACTCCTCATTTCTTCAAATTTGGGTCGTAGACCTCTCATAAATTTAAAAAATTGTTCATTCACAATTTCTTTGTCATATCCTATGAAAATGAACCAATATGAGAATTTCGTTGGGGCGTTCCCTACTGAGCGACGCGCTGTACTCTCTAGGCCCGAAGGCAGTGATAAATGTGCAAGGGTTGCTAGGTCGTCGCCCAGAAGCGACGCGTCACACCGGCGCCCGGGTGTGGTGTCAAATAGGCAAGGGTTCCCTCACTTTGTTGGACGGGTGGGGGTAAAGAAGTTAGTCCAAGACCATAAAATTAGATTAGCCACTTGGAACATAGGGTCTTTAACTGGTAAGTTGGTAGAGTTAGTAGATGTTATGTGTAGGAGAAAGATTGATATTTTATGTCTTCAAGAGACCAAATGGGTAGGTGAGAAAGCTAAAGTGATAGAACCTTGGGGATATAAGATTTGGTATACAGGAATAAATAGGAATAGGAATAGAGTAGGGATTGTTATGAGTCGTCAGTTTATAGATAATGTAGTTGAGGTCCGTAGGAAGGGTGATAGAATTTTACTTATTAAATTAGTATTAGGTACGGATATTATTAATATTATTAGTGTTTATGCACCTCAAGTAGGTTTAGATGATTCCATTAAGCATCAATTTTGGAAAGATTTAGATGGAGTAGTGCAAGAGACATCCTATGGAGAAAAGCTTTTCATCGGCGGTGACCTTAATGGACATGTAGGCATTAGTAGGGATGGATTTGAGAATATCCATGGAGGCTATGGTATAGGAGAAAGAAATGAAAGTGGAGAAAGGATTTTAGATTTTTGTTTGTCCTATGATATGATCTTAGCAAACACTTGGTTTAGGAAGAGGGAGTCTCACCTAGTAACATTTAAAAGTGGGGTTAATACGAGTCAGATAGATTTTTTCCTACTTAGAAAGAGAGATAGGGGTTGTTGCATCGATTGTAAGGTTATACCAGGAGAAAGTGTAGCTACACAACATAGAGTCTTAATTTTAGATCTTAGAATTAGACAATGCCGCAAAAGGGATAGACATAGGATAGATCCTAGAATTAAGTGGTGGGCACTGAAAGGAGCTAAACAAGGAATGTTTGTAGAGCAGGTAGTTAAGGAAGTTGATTGGTGTCTCGAGGAGGATTCAGAATCAATGTGGAATAAGATAGCGGGTGGTATGAGAAAAGTAGCTAAGGAGGTATTGGGTGAGTCTAAAGGCGGTGCACCACTAGGTAAGGATACATCATGGTGGAACGAGGATGTCAAATTAGCTATTAAGGTTAAAAGAGAGTGTTATAGAAATCTAAGTAAGAGTCGTGATAATGAGAATTTGGAGAAGTATATGATAGCAAAGAAGGAAGCTAAAAAAGTTGTTCGAAACGCGAGGGCTAAGGTATATAAGGAGGTTTATGACAAGTTGGATACCAAAGAAGGCGAGAAGGATATTTATAGGCTTGCAAAGATGAGAGATAGGAAATCGAAGGATTTGGGTATGGTTAGATGTATCAAAGATGAAACGCAAAGGGTTTTAGTCAAAGATGAGGAGATTAAGGAGAGATGGAAAGATTATTTTGATAAGCTATTTAATGATAGGCATGCTCAAGATCTTGGAGACTTCTCCATTCCTTTTCATGAGATAAATCGTGACTTCATGCGCAAGATTCAAAAGAAAGAAATTGCAGAGGCTTTGAAGAAAATGAAATCAAGAAGGGCAGTTGGCCCAGATGGTATACCTATCGAGGCTTGGAAATGCTTGGGAGATAAAGGTTTAGAATGGTTGACAAATCTTTTTAACTTGATTTGGCGAACAAATAAGATGCCTAATGAGTGGAGGAAGAGTACTTTGGTGCCTTTATATAAGAATAAGGGTGATATACAAGATTGCACAAACTATCGTGGTATAAAACTCATGAGTCATACTATGAAACTTTGGGAGAGGGTGATTGAGTCTAGGTTGAGGAAGGTTGTCATGATATCGGATAATCAATTTGGTTTTATGCCTGGAAGATCAACTATGGAAGCTATACATCTTCTTAGACAACTTATTGAAAGATATAGAGAGAGGAACAAAGATTTGCATATGGTTTTTATTGATTTAGAGAAGGCATACGATAGAGTACCTAGGGACGTTCTCTGGTGGACAATGATGAAGAAAGGTGTTTCTCTCAAGTACATTAGTATAATTAAAGATATGTATGAAGGAGTAGTAACCAATGTCCGCACTTGTGGAGGGGTGACAACCAATTTTCCGATAACGGTTGGGTTACATCAAGGATCTGCTTTAAGCCCTTTCCTATTTGCGATAGTGATGGATGAGCTTACGAGATCAATTCAAGAAAATGTACCGTGGTGTATGTTGTTTGCTGATGATATTGTTTTGATTGATGAGTCTAGAGCTGGGGTTAATGCTAAGTTAGAATTATGGAGACAGACATTGGAAGCTAGAGGTTTTAAGTTGAGTAAGAGTAAGACTGAATATATGGAATGTCGGTTTAGTAAGCAACGAAGTAGTGATGGGAGTGTAGTGAAGCTTGGTGAGCAAGATATACCGGTGAATGATTATTTCAAATATTTGGGATCCATCATTCAAAAGTATGGAGAAATTGATGGAGATGTAAATCATAGGATAAAGGTTGGGTGGATGAAATGGAAAAGTGCTACTGGAGTGCTGTGCGATCGTAGAATGCCATTGCGGTTGAAGGGAAAGTTTTATAGGACGACTATTAGACCCGCTTTACTATATGGTACGGAATGTTGGGCTGCCAAGAGACATCATATTCAAAAAATGAGTGTAGCTGAGATGCGGATGCTTAGATGGATGTGTGGAAATACAATAAAAGATAAGATTCGGAACGAAGAGATACGTAAGAAGGTAGGTGTTGCACCCATTGAAAATAAGATGCGAGAGAATCGTTTACGGTGGTTTGGACATATTCGGCGAAGGCCTAATGATGCTCCAGTTAGAAGGTTGGAGAAATGGGAAAATATATTAGTTAAAAGAGGTCGGGGTAGGCCTAGGAAGACTTGGATGGAGATGATAGGAAAGGATATGAATGCTTTGAACCTCACCGAGGACATGGCGTTGGATAGAAATGATTGGAGGAAAAGGATTCATGTGGAAGACCCAAAATGAATTTCTTTTTTGGTTCATATCGCTGACCCCAATTGTTTTGGGATGAAGGCGTAGTTGTTGTTGTTGTTGTTGTTGTTGTTCATTCACAATTTCTTTCTTTCTTTCTTTGTTGGGCATTTTTTTGGGTTTCTCAAATAGGTTTCATTTTTTCTATTTGATCCCACAACCTTTTAAGAGTCCCATAAAACTCTCTTACGCTCTTTTTTCCTTGCTTGCAAGTGTGAATTTTGTCTTGCAACTCCCATCTATATGCGGCATCACTTTGAGTATATGTTTGTTTAATAAAGTGTCAAGCTTCATCGACTCTTTAAAATTCTAATATGGTCTCACATATGTCCTTACTCGTACTTTCCGTAAATAAGGAAAGGATTTTTGCATATCCAATCTTTCATTCTTTCATAGCTTTCTTATAGTTCAAAAGAGACTTGTTTTTCTCTTCTCCTTTAAGGACCTCTTCTTTAGTAGTTTCATCATTTTTGCTAAAAGTCTTTGTGAGAATATGTTGTGGTTCCATAGAGGAACGATCAACATATTCCCACAAGCCTTTTTCGATTAGGATTCTTTTGATGGTTGTGGCCCATGAGTTATAGTTATTTCCATCAAACTTAATAGATGTTAAACAGTGTGAGAAATAAGAGGAAAGAGGTTAGGGTTAGAGGAGAGACAACAAATAAAAGGAGAAAAAAAATTCATTATTGTGTACTCCTTTGAGAGAACTTTCTCGTACATATTAAAAAGGGTTGATCCCCTTTAGAGTACATCAAAAGAAAAGATAAAAGACAAGTATACTCCCTTCCTAATAGGGCATGTACATAATAAATTTATAAACTTACTATACGCATGTTTATACTACTTTATATTACATATATTTTCAATACCCCTCTTCAAACTTGGAAGGATGTATGGGAATCATTCTAAGTTTGAAAAGGAAAGAACTGAAATACAAAGGAGAAAGACTTTTTGTAAACGCATCTGCTATCTGATTCCTTGAGCTGACATACTCCAAAGCTATAATGTAATCTTTATAAGCCCTTCTTGTATAATGGCAATCTATTTCAATGTGTCATCTAGCAAAACAAAACATACACAACCAAACACTTTCAACATATCATAGTTTGAAACTTTTTCATATAGCTATGAAAAGGAGATATGCCTTTAAGTATTCCGAAGGGCATACGATTTATCTGATAAATGCTCAATTGAACTGCATCTGCCCAAAGTACTTTGGGTACTTCTCTACCAAGCAGAAGATATCTTATTGTTTCCAAGATGTACCTATTTTACCTCTCAGCTACACCATTTTGCTCAAGAGTACAAGGAAGGACATGACTTTTGGTGAACCACACCCCTCTCTTGCAGGAATCTTTCAAACACATAGCTAATGTACTCACCACCAGAGTTATCATTTCCTTTAAATTTGGCTTAATGTGCCCCAGTTTTCCACAATTATGGCATATGATCTTTTTTCCTCATTGATCATTACATTGCCTACCAAAGTTGGGTCTTGTAAAGTGAGCAGGCATGTAAGTGTTAGTGTTGGCACCGGGTCTTTGGACAACCAATACATTATCTTTGGATTCTTTGGACTCGGTCATGGTCTTTAAACAAGTCTCTTCTATACATACTTCGGCCAAAACTTCATGAAGAGGTACAGGCTCATCTTTCTCACAATGAGTAATGGTTGTTAAATTGTAATCCATAAGACAATGTATTTTATAATATATATTTTATACGTATAAAAGAAGATACATGTACATATATATGAAGGCATCTTTCTACTTCTCTCAAATCTTCGTAGGTTTTCATCATTTGTTGAATTGGACCCACTAGGTTCACTGAATTTTTCAATTGCACTCCTAAAACTGTTTCTATCTCTATGGGTATATGTTATAGGATCTCTCAATGCTCCTTCATTTCTATGTTGGAGATAGGTGGATGGGAAGAGTCATTTTCTTTGTCATTGACGTCATTATGAATGAAATCGTCATCACTATGATCACTATCATCATCATGTTCTAACATTTCAAATAAAAAAGAGTAATCCATGTTTTCTTCAAAGGGTTCACTCCTTTCAAAACCATTAACATTTTCCAGAAAACTCACATTTCTAGAAACATATAGCTTGTCATTCTTAATATCATAACAACGAAACCCTTTTTGGGTTTCAGAATATCTAAGAAAAGCGCAGGCAATGGCTTTTGGTGAAAGCTTGTCATTCTTGTCAGTAAGAACAAATCATTTACAACAAAAAAATCTCAACCGACTATAGTCGGGTTCTTTGGTATACAATTTTTCAAAAAACGATATATTGTTCAAGTTTTTAGAAGGTAGCCGATTTATAAGATAGACAGATGCTAAAGTCGCTTCAGCTCAAAAACCTTTTGGGATGTTTTGAGAAACAAGTAATGTTCGAGTTGTCTCTATTATATGTCTATGCTTCCTTTCGGTTAATCCATTTTGTTGAGGGGTTTTCAGACAAGATCTTTGGTGAAGAATACCATGACTTTCAAGATAATTTTTTGATTCACTTGAAAGGTATTCTCCACCAGAGTCAGTTCTAAAAATTTTTAGATTCCCATTAAATTGATTTTTAATCATCATATGATAGGTTTTAAAAATTGCGAAAACTTCATATTTGTGTTTAAGAAAATAAATCCAACAATACCTCGTGTAGTCATCAAAAAAAATGACATAATATGCAAAGCCTCCATTTGATAGGACGGGTGCCGGTCCTCATACATCCAAATAAATAATTTCAAAAGGTCTTGTTGTAAACATAAATCTTTGACAAAAAGGCAATTTTTTCATTTTTCCAAGAATACAGTCGTTACAAATGAAATCACTTTTGCATAGACTTTTAATAAAAGGTAAATGAGAAATTTTTGCAATATTTGGATGTCCAAGTCTCTTATGCCACACATTAATATCCTTTTATTGGACAACATTACAAAATGAGTTCTTTCGAATTTGAAGAGAATCGATATAGTATAGATCACCCTTCCTAGAGCCTTCCCCAATCAATCTCCTGGATCAGCGATCCTGTATCCAACATTTGTTAGATGAAAATTTTATATCACACCCATAATCCGAGAGTTGAGAAACGGAAAACAAATTTAAGTTTAATTTGGGTATAAATCTAATTTTTGGAATAAAGAACCCTTGTTTTTTAAAATTTCCTATTCCTTTTACTTCAAGAGATGTTCTATCTGCGGTTGAAATAAAAGATAGAGAGCGATTTTTTGAGTATTCGGAAAAAGAACTAAAACTTGAGGTCATGTGAAAAGAAGCACCCGAATCTAAAAGTCAAGAGGTCTTACCGGGAGGAGAAGAGGTTGACATGACGACTCTGGAAATAGCCCCTTTTAGAAGAGGTTGAAGTGCATCTACGATTTGTTGCAATGAAAGAGCTCTATTTAAAGATGACAAACACTCTTCCTTTTGAGGTTGGGATGTGGTAGCCATGGCAAGTAACTTTTCCACTTTGGGCAAATAGGCTTGATATGCCCCGGTTCCTTACAAAAATGACATAAAAGCTTGCTATAATCCTTCTTCCCTCCTTGACCACTTGAGTTTTGATTCTTGAAGTGAGGAGGCTTGTAAGTCCTTAAGTTGCTCCCCAGAGACGACATTAACTCCTTCATTTCCTTCATTATTGAAAGGTGTAACTAGAACACTTGGGTTGTTTTTGCTTATACCCATACGAGTCTCCTCCCCATTTAGTTTAGTAATTACATCTTTAAGAGATGGGGAAGTGAAAGCGGATAAAAGAGAAGACCGGATTTGTTCGAATTCAGGTCTAAGCCCATTTAAAAAATTAAAAAATCTATCTTCTTCCAATTGTTTATGACGAAGTTCTATGACTTCTCCACTCCACTTGGGTTCGAGCATAGCAAGTTCATCCCAAATAGAAGAGAGTTCGACAAAATACTCCCTTATAGTCATTTCTCCTTGATGAAGAGTTAGCGCCCTCTTTTGAAGGTAATATTTATAGGACAAGTCCCTAGAGGTGTACATCTTCTCAAGGTACTCTCACGCTTGAGAAGCTTTCTTAAACTTGATAATATTGGCGTTAATTATTGTTTCTACGGATGAGAAAATCCATGAGAGGATTTTAAAATTTCTCATCTCCCATTCTTCATGCTTTTTTGTGTAGTCTTCAAGGATTTTTATTTCTCCTTTCTCCATCAATGTTATCTTTGGCTCCGGTTCGGGAATCGAACCTTGGACATAACCCCAAAGCCCTTTTCCTTTAATATGAGCCTTTATGTTTCCGGCTCAAATGTGATAGTTGGATCCATTGAGTTTGAAACCGAGAGAAAAATGAGTATTTTTCACCCATTAGAGAGGAGAGATGATGAAAAAGAATACGTACTACAAAGGATTTTTAGACCTTTCTTGATAGAAGAGTCTTCTAAAATATTGGATGAACAAGCGGATCCACTCCAATCACAAAAAAATCAAGGGCACACTTTTCGAGGCACCCGAAAATTTGAGAATCCACACAATCTTTCTTTCTCCAACCAATACTTTGATACCATGTAAAGAATCCTTGCAAACAATCAAGTTTTCAAATAACTTGATAATTCAAATACTCAAGACACAAAATAAATGCAGTGTTTATAAGCTTTACACCACAAAAGAAATGCAATAAATGCACAATGTTTATAAGCTTTACACCACAAAAGAAGTGCAATAAATGCATAGTGTTTATAAGCTTAAGGAGACAACTCCTTGCTGAAATTCTATGTATCTTCTTTTATACATATAAAATATATATTATAAAATACATTATCTTATGGATTACAATTTAACAATGGTGACCCTCACATGTTCAAATTTTTAGGCCTTGCATAAATTGAAAAACTTGTTCTTCTAAGATTTGTTTCTTTCTTAAACGAGCATCCTTGGGTGTGTCCCAAATAGATTCTAATTTAGCCATTTGATCCCAAAGCATTTTTAAGGATCCATAATACTCACACACTTTTCTCACCTTGGGTGCATTTATTGATCTTGTTACATATTTTTCATTTGTGAATGGCATCTCTTTGAGTATATGTTTGCTTGATAAAAGTCCAAGCCTCATCCGCTATTTCAAATTCCAAGATGTTCTCACATGGTTCTAACACATGCTTTACATGAAGAGTGAAGGTAGGGCTGGTAAACGAACTGAACAAACTGAATTGAGGCTATTCGGGCTCGACTTGTTTACAACCATATAGTGTTCGGGCTCGGCTCGTATGGCTTGTGAAAGCTGAGCCGAGCTCAACTTGTATGGTGCCGAGCCAAATGAGCCAATCCCGAGATGGCTCGCCTAAATAAAAAAATATTTTTTATCAAAGGGTTCATAGTGAGAATGGAACCCCTAACTTGCTGGACACAAGTATACCCAACCACCCAGCTGAGCTGACATGTTTTTTGAATACATATTATATATAATTCTATATAAGCTAACTAAACGAGCCTATACGAGCCAAGCCAAGACAAACACCCCTTATTCGTACTCGACTCAACTATATATAACGAACAAGCTTGTGCTCGGTTCACCATTTAAACGAATCGAACATGAACGAGCTTAGAACGAGCCAAATCGAGTCGAGCCACGAGTTGTTTGCTTCGTTTACCAGCCCTAAGGGCACTTTAGCATGGCCTACTTCTCATGCTTTATAGCTATTTTGGTAATCTAAGAGAGCTTTATCTCTCTCATTTCCTTTAAGGGTCCCTTCTTTCGACGTTCCATCTTCTCCCACTACAACTTTAGTAAGAGTAGGTTGAGGTTTCGGAGTGGAACCATCAACCAAATGTCACAATTATTTCCCTACTAATATTTTCTCCACCTCAGTGGCTCACATGTTGTAGTTGGTCCATCGAATTTGATGAGAACGGTTACAACTTCCTTGTTGGCCATGGAAGAAAAGAGAATATAAGAGAGAAAGAGAAAATAAGAGGGAGAAGAGAAAAAGATGAAGATTGTTGATGGCACACTTCCCGAAGCAACAAACCAACACTCCTATGATCTTCATGGTCCACCACG
Source organism: Nuphar pumila (assembly GCF_984573655.1). Taxonomy (NCBI): domain Eukaryota; kingdom Viridiplantae; phylum Streptophyta; class Magnoliopsida; order Nymphaeales; family Nymphaeaceae; genus Nuphar; species Nuphar pumila. The sequence goes on along the minus strand of NC_143255.1, from coordinate 115,837,664 downwards.
CTATCTTCAAATACAAAGAGCAATCAAGGAGTACCAAGGCTCTGATACCATGTAATGAAAGAGCAAAAAATACAAATAAATACCTCTTATGGGTGTTGAATATAATAAGAAGAAGGATAGAAGCTAGGGTTAGAGGAGGTACAACAAACCAAAGGAGAGAACAAATGTTCTGTCTTCATATCGTGAATGAGAGCTCTTTAATACAATACAAGGGTCGATCCCATTTAGACATCAAAAAGGAAAATAGATGAAAAGACTAGTATACCCCTTCATTATAGGTTATGCACATATTAGCCTAATAAGTTACTTTTCATAACTCTATGATACACTATAGTATATAGACTTTCAATACTCCCCTTCAAACTTGGAAGGATGTAAAGGAATCATTCAAAGTATGGAAAGGAAAGAACTAAAATGCAAAGGAGAAAGACTTTTTGTAAATACATCTGCAATCTGATTCTTTGAGCTAACATGCTCCAAAGCTATAATCTCATCTTCATAAGCCCTTATTGTGTAATGACAGTCTATTTCAATGTGTTTAGTGCGCTCATGAAACTCTAGATTCTTTGCAATATGAATAGCACTGGCAATATAGCTAAGTTTTCTTTTCACATGAAATTCTCAATTCCTTTAATTAATAACCGTCAAATCCAAACAATCTCAACCACAACTTGAGTCATTGCTCTGTATTCGGATTTTGCAATGGACAATGCAACTCTTTGCTACTTCTTGCTCTTCCACGAAATTAGGGAGTTTTCAAGAAAAACACAAAACCCCATAGTGAAAAGTCAATCTCTAGTAGAACCTCCAAAATCAGCATCACAAAAGGCTTTTAACTCTTTGGCAAACTAAGATGAGAAAAACATGTCATAGTGCATAGAATCTCTGACATACCTGATGATCCTGACACGACTATTAAGTTAACCAATCTAAGAGCATTCATAAATTGTCTCACTACATAAACTGCATGAGTTATATCTGATCTGGATATAGTCAAATATATAAGGCTCTCGACTAACTATCTATATACTACAGGACCCTTTAGTTCAACACCATTAGTTGCCCACATCTTTAAGTTTGCCTTCATGAGGGAATTTACTTGTTTGGAATCATCTGTCAATCTTGCTTACACAACTAAATAATGTAGCATACTTATGTTGGGATAAGTACAGTCCCCTAGGAGAGTAGGCTATCTCAAGCCCAAAAAAATACTTCAACCGCCCCAAGTCTTTCATCTTAAACATATTTGCCAGCTTCTTTTTGGTCTCTTCAATCTTCTTTATATCATCTACAGTGAGAACCATATCATCTACATAAAGAAGTAATATACATCTTCCAAGATCAGAGGAAGACACAAACAAAGCAGGATTATGATGACTGTGCTCAAAACCAAGTGACCTCACTGCTGAATTGAACTTCTCAAACAAAGCTCAAGGTGCTTGTTTGAGACCATATAGAGCCCTGTGAAGCCTGCACACTCTGCCTTTCGGATTTGAGTATCCTTGTGGTAATTCCATATACACTTCTTCTTGTCAATCCCCATTTAAGAGTGGATTCTTGACATCTAACATACAAAGATCCCACTATTGCATGGCAGCTACTGCTAGCCGTGTACGAATTTTGGTCATATGATCCATAGGAGCAAAACTTTCTGCAAAATCAATTCCAAAACGCTGAGTGTACCCCTTAGCTACCAATTTGGCTTTATACCTCTCCATTGATCCATCTGCCCTTGTCTTTACCTTGTACACCCATTTGCTGCCAATGATATTTTTCTTTAGAGGAGGTTTTATTAGCTTCCATGCCTGCATTCTTTCAAGTGCATTCATTTCATCAACTATGACTCTTTGTCATTCCTTTCCTGCTAACTTTGCATAGGACTTAGGAAACATAGGAATAAATTAAGGCTAAGAAAGCATGGTGATGTGGAGCAAAAGACTCATAGGACACAAAACGAGACAGAAGTAGAAAATGTCTAGAACTTTTACTTATCTGAGAAGACGCAAAAGAAGAAGATGGTAACTCTAAGTTTTGTTGTTGTTATCCCCGATCAGCTGTCATAGGAATGAGATCAAGATTGGCTTCTTCACTTCCTTACTGTACCTGAGAAAGTCCTTTTAATTTGGTACATTCAGATGTATGGGATCCTTCTCTTGTTGTGTCAAAAGAAGGATCATTCTATTTCGTGACTTTCATAGATGATTATACAAGGTTTACATGAATATATTTTATGAAAAATAAAAGTGATTTTTTGAAATCTTTAAGATCATTTGTGCCATGGTTGAGAATCAATTTGCCGCTAAGATCAAAGCTTTGTGGGCAAGCATAGATGCATCGTATGAGGATAAGAATGAAACCAATGGAGATTCCAAATCCGTTGAAACCATGTTGTCCCAATTAGTGGAGGCTCTACAACCGCTTCTCAAAGGCTCATTTTCTTCCGTCACGGAAGTTGCGGTATCTTCTTCCGTTTCAGGTAAAAAAAATTGTCTCTTGGACTCCGATGCTTCTTTTCATATGCCCCCCCCAATGATCATTTACTTTTCAAATGTTTTCACCGTCGATAGTTCATCTCTTGACATAAAAGGGTTTGATGACTTTAAAACTTCTTCAATTTTTTCTATACCAAAAAATAGATTTGTCCCAAAACTCATTTTAAATCTTCTTTCCGTTTCTCAAATTGTCGATCTTGGTTGTAGAATCTTCTTTTCATCGGACCAATGTTTGGTGTAGGATCTCCAGTCTGGGATGCGGATTAGGGAAGGCTATAGAGAAGGAGATCTCTACTACACGGATTGATTAATAATTCCTAAAAATATTTTTCGTTATAATGTACATGATTTGGATATTATGTTGTGGCATCAAAGGTTAGGTCCTCCTAGCATATCTAAATTGTCTAATATACCTCGTTTGAGTAAATTTTGTAATGAAATTTTTGATCTAAGGATGGTTATCTTTGTTGATGATGATTCTCGTTACACTTGGATTTACTTTTTTAGGCACAAACATTAAGTATTTGAAATTTTTACATCCTTTCGTAACTTAGTCAAAAATCTATTTAAATCTAATATAACTATTTTTCGCTCTGATTCGGGGAGAGTTTATGTAAAATGATTTCAAAACATATTTGGAACTAAATGAAATTGTTCAACAAAGATCTTGTGCTTATACCCCTCAACAAAATGGCTTAGCTGAAATAAAACATAGGCCTATTATACAAACTACTAGAACCCTTCTCATTTCAAAAAATGTCCCCAAGGAATTTTGGATTGAAGCCTCCCTTACCGTTGTTTATCTCGTAAATCGTATTCCCTCTGTAAAGCTTCAAAACATTATCTCTCTTGAAAAACTTTATAAAATCTGTCCTGATTTTTCTAGACTAGAAACTTTTAGATGTAAATGCTTTGTTACTAATAAAAATGACAAATTGTCTCATCTTGCAATTCCTTGTGTTTTCCTCGGATACGGAGAAACCCAAAATGGATTTAGATGTTATGATCTTCATAATTCTCTTGACATGGATATGTACACTTTTGTATTAAAAGGTCAGGTATGTCTCTTGACAGTACACTTTTATATTAAAAGGTCAGGTATGTCTCTTGACAAGCCGATAATTCTACATGGTCTAACCTCATCATGAATCATTATAGACAATCCAAGCAATCTAGATGACACTATATTTCTGGCTACAGCTGATTACATTTTTTGTAGAAACAAAAATCTGTAGTAAGGAATCATTCACTATGATAGTGCCTAAATGAATAAAAGATGATGGTTGATGCAAAAGATTCAGGTAGCAGGTGTCCCTTTTCTATGCCAGTACAAAGCTGTTTATTTGGATGCACATCATGTGCATGATGACACCCATTAGGTGTGAAAAAGATATAATTAGAACTCTTGATTTGACTAATAGATAATGTTCATGGGTGTATCTGGTATGGAATGAATGGTGGAAAGAGTTAAGCTACTTGCAGGCTTGGGTAGTGATGTTAGTATGGGAAGTAATATAAAAGCAATCTGCCACAAGATTGCAGTCAATGAAAATAGCTATATTTGGGGATATATGGATGAAAAAAATCATCATCTTGTCTGCTTTTCATCAATAGAAAGCTTTCTCTTGAATTGTTTTTTCAGTGCTTATGTTCACGATATCAAGTGAGAATACTAAAGCTTGCCAATTTGAATTTTTGCTTATTAGGAACATTTTTCTGCTCAATTTAGCTACTTAAACTCTCTTTTTTTTAATACCCTGATGTCTAAACCCTTTACTGTTCATTTTTTAGCTAAGGGAAAAGGCTTGGTTTGATAGTTCCCTAAAGTCCAGATTACAGTACTTGGGGCTTGATCCTGGTCGTCCATATATATATTCTGAAGCACCCAAGGAGTACACGCTAGAGCCATCTGCTGGCCCTGTTGATACATTTTGTCTTTTGGTACTAGACCCTGAGCAGGTTTGACCTTCCTAATGTTTTCTTTTAGTTTTAGTAGTATTTTCATTTCACAAGGATTTCATGGAGGTGCTATACTTATTCTCCATGAGAAAATGCCATGTACATGCAAAATAAATTGTTCAATTAAAGCCTTTGAGCCTTACTCATTGTCAGATGAATACTAATCTTTTTTCAGAAAAATATGCCTATATTTTCAGGTTGATTACTTAAATTTGAAGAGAAATGAGAGAGTGCTGTTCACTGTCAATCCTAACAATGATGAGGTGCGTCAATGGATCCAGGAGAAGATGAACCCATAATTTTCAGCAATGGGAGCCAGACTTCTTGAATCTGCCATGAATGCATGTCATGGACATTTGTGTGCTTTAAGTGTACCTTTTTGTCATTTTAATTGATCATGGACATGATGCATCTGACGGTTGATACATACAATATGTACTCAAGTCTAAAACATCTCAGTTTCATTTCTTACCATTGTTTGAAATGAAATATATTGACACTTGTAGATATTGTTTATTTCAGTATGCTATTTGTGTGATCTCTAAACATCCAATGCAACAATTGTAAAATGTTGATCTTACAATACCCTACGATCAACTCGGAACTTGTGTCCCATCCAAGTCTCTGAAAATGAGACATCAAGGAGAAGTAACGTACAAGAGGCAATGGAGATGGCGACATTAGATCATCCTTACAGATTGCTTCCAGTCCTATGCCATGTTATGGCTGGCTCCCACGATCTCCCAGACAAACCGAACCCCAAGCTGGCCCATTTTTATAAAAATTCATTTTTGTGAGAAGCCCACAGTAAGATGTGAACTGATAACGTAATGAATACATGCAAAGACCCAATCATGAATGAGCTCGGAACAAGCCAAACCGAGCTGAGCCATGAGCTGCTTGGTTTGTTTACCAGCCCTAACTTATGTACATGGATTCCTCTCTTTCTGTTGCCATGTTTGGATCATGGTCTCACTTTTGCTCCATATGAATCATTTAGTGGTACTTGGTAAAGATTTTTTGCTTGGAGCTGTTGTTTTTCCTGTCTATGTTTGGACTTAGCAGAAAGTGGGTAGTTCTGCCGGAAGATAATTGTTGGTATCATGGTCATCATCTGTTTGAGTGGCATTTTCATTTTGTTTTGGAGGTCTGAGAGGATCAATATTTTTGTTGTCCCCTACTAGTCGGTCATTATATTTGTAATTTGTCAATTTCCTCTCTTTTTTGAGAGAAAAGTTGTCAACTTCCTCATTGGGGCTCCAAATTACAGTGTTATGGTTTTGTGTGTTTAGTGTCACGTGGATCATGATTCATGGCCAAGTACATGTAGTCCAAACACGTCATTTTTTTTTTTGAAAGGCAAGCTGGGGTTAGGCAGACCCCTACCAGTTATACAACTATACCATGGGGTTTAGAACCTGCAACGTCCCAACACAAGGTAACGTGCACTAGCTGCTCCTACCGCACAAGCGGAGCCCCCGTTGGTATAGTCCAAACATGTCATGTTCTCAAGTGATGCCAAACATACTTTAAATTGACACGGTTGCCCAGGAAATGCTTACTTTTTCTGCACCGTAAACTGGCTTTTTGATCTATGAGCTTTGTCATGTTTCAGGGTAACAGTTGCTCAAAATGTATTGGCTATTCATTCACTGGCTTCTTTAAAGAGATTGCATGAAACTGAAGCGTGATTCTTACTGCTCTGATTGCTCAGTGAAACCCAGGCTGCCTGGCCAAAAGGAAAAAAGAAAAGTTTCCTCTATCAAAGTATGGATACATTTCTTGCTTACACATCCATACCTTTTAGATTTTACCAGATTCATCGTGTAATAGAGTCAGCATCCTTTTACATCCAAGGACGAATTTATCCAAGTGCTTATAAGCAGTAAATTACTAGAAATGAACATGAAATTATGTAAAGAATGCTAAATCGAATATTAAAAGAACAAAAACTTGGATGTTTCAAAAACATAGTTAAAAGTTCTACCTGAACACTTGAATGAGCAGCTAGCTTCTAACTTAATATTCTACCTTGATGTCAACTACCACTCATGAATATGGATCTGTTGTTCAAGAGCCCACATCTTAAATGCTGGGAATTACAATATTAGATGTTGTCGCCTCTGCATGAAGGATCACCTAAACTACCGAACTGTTGCCCAAGTCTGCACTTTTCATATGCTCGTGCATGTTGTAAATAAACTGAACTGCTTTCTTTTTCAACAGATCCCAGCTGTGTACAAGATGAGATTCTGTTGTACAGTTTTTGGTTTCACACTTTATGGTTCAAAAAACGAATTAGAAGCTTGATCTCATTTAACCAGAAACCAAAAAAAGTACGAAAAAAGACGAAGGGGGGGAGGGGGTTGCGGCTGCATGTAGAGGCAAAGGAGTGTCTATTTCTCCTTTTTTCATGAAAGGAACATCACAAGGCTTAAGTTAAAGTTGTCTATAGAGAAAAGATTCTCGTCTATTGTGATTTAAGTATGGTGGATGTGCTTTGGCATCTCTTTTTTTCTTTTGTGTCTAGAAAGAACCAGATAATATTGTTGCAGGTGCACTGGAGCATTAACTCCCACTTCCCATGTTTTATGAAAATCTTCCAGGATGTTTAGATCATTATCTAGATTCACTTGCAAGAAACTAGCAAGCGTGGCAACACATTAATCTTTCTTTCTAAAAGAATTTAATAAGAAGATATTAGAAAAAAAGAAAAAATATTCTCAGGATGTTTACTGATGAAAATAGAATTTGACTGTATATCTTGCCCTCGCCTCCTCTTGGAGTCTTTTCCAAAGCAAAAGGAAAACTTAAGCCAACTTTAAACTAATAAGAGGCAGTTTTAGGTATTATCATTTTGATAAGACCTTAAGAACAGATACATAGGCTCATTCATTTCATGAATAGTAGCTAATAATTACATGGTAGACGAAGAAGAAGACTCGTTCATTTCACCAGTGCTACCTGCTACTGTTCTCACTTCAGTAATAAGTTCTTTACCTGCTCCACTGATTTCAACGTATGAATTGAGACTACTTGGGCTGGTAAACGAACCAAACAGAGGGTGCTCGAGCTTGCTCGTTTCTTGTGTCTATCTGAGCAGAGCTTGAGCTCATGAAAAGCCCAAGCTAAACAAGCCGAACACGAGCAAGCTCATTTACAAAAAGAAAAATAAATAAATAAAGTTAAAAACAATAGAATTTGGACCCTAAACCTACTAACCCAAGCTCAAACAAGTTCATTTACAAAATAAATATATAATTATTTCAAACTTGTAAGCAATAGGATTTGAACTCTAAACTTGTTGCTTGCAGGCCAAATAATTCAGCCATCTTCATTCTATAATATAAAAATATATTGTAAAAATATGTATTATTAATAAACGAGCCTGTACCAGCTAAGCTCAGATAAACATTGATTGTTCACGCTCAAGCTTGTCAAACCTATTTCAAGAGTTAGAACGAGCTCTTTACGAGCCGAACATGAGCCATGCCACTAGCGGCTCATCTTGTTTCCCAGCCCTAGAGCCTATAAACATGAGGGTTGGCCACAACCTCCACCACCTGACCTGGGCTGTGCTCGTATAGATGCTAATTGCCAGTCGAAAGTGTCTAGAACTGTAGGAAAAAAGATTTTCTTTCCTTTTTCGTTTTTTTTATAATTAAAACTTTTCGGCCATCTGTACTTCTCCATCAGCTGTTGTTTGTGTGCGTATGAGAGAGAGAGAGAGAGAGAGAGAGCTTACAAGTTGCACCCAAATGCAAGGAACTAGTGGAGTTTGTGCCTTTCCACGCCAGGCATCTTGCTGCAATGAGTATTACACCTTAAAACAGGCCAGAAGACATCAGAAACAAGCATGCAACCATCTATTTTCTAGTGGTTTTGCTCTTTCAAATATCGGGACTTTCGAGTGGAATACTCATTTGAGCAAAAGGCCTGCCATGGAAGGCTTCACATTCTAACTCTTCAATGCTCAGAGACCAGCCTCAACCGCACTCCCATATATACACACGCCCCCAAGCATATGTAAGAAACATACCCTCTTTTATCTTTTTATTTCCTCTTCCTTTTTTTTTTACCCATTTATCTCATACTAAAGCCAGTACAAGAAAAGTAAACGTTTATTTCTAACTTCTAACGGCTAGCTTTCACTTTGATAGTTTGGTACATCCACCCTCAAGATTTACTTCCTACCATTCTCCTGGATCATGATGAAATTGGTCTGTTAAAAATAACAATGGTGCTACGTTGGGACTTGAAAAGGCATGGATTGAATATTCAAGGGGACCAAAGGATTTAAGCATGTGACCTGTTGGAAATAAATGTGAAAAATACCTAAAATGATACGAGAAGAGTGTGGTCTACGGCATTTCTTAATCCATTTGGTTGGCAGTGGTCAGTGAAGAACACCATTGAGGACTGAAAGTTTTTTTTTTTTTGAGTTGTGGGTCCCACCAAAAACTTCTAAATGCATTCCTAGGGCTAACCTGCACCCATTGGTGTACTTTTACTGATAGGCTTCTTTTCACCCAGTGCATTAGAATCCCATTTGAATCAAGTAAAAGACAGGAAAAAATTTGGTTACATTCCCCTAACTCTCTTCTCCATTATATAGTTGTTTCACCATAGAGGAAAGCGTTCACTTTAAGTTTGTCCGGCTAAGTTTGCTATGCCTTTTATTCCCATCGGTGACTCCATGCTCAACTGCATGTGGAATGGTAGTGCATTGACGAATAATGGATGAGAGAGAAAAACGCAGGGGCATTTTTGCCACAAAAGAAGGAAAAATTTTATGGCTGTTCCTGAAATTCTAGAGTTCGATCTGACGGCCTTGATCGGCTGAACTGGTTTGACCGACGGACTAACTAACATTCAATAAAAAATAATCCGCACCCTCACAACAAGCGTCCATCTTTTAAGATTCAATTCCTGTATTGGTGGCAAGCGCATGTTTTTCAGCAGCAGCACTCAAAATGTTTCTTTATTTTATTTTTCTTCTGAAAAGCTTGGACGCCCTTAATCTCAATCAGCAATTTTTTTTTCGTTTAGGAAAATAAGATGAGAGAGAATCGTTAACGGTGGTTTGGACATATTCGGCGAAGGCATAATGATGCTTCAGTTAGAAGGATGGAGAAATGAAAAAATATATTAGTTAAAAAAGGTCGGGGTAAGCCTAGGAAGACATGGATAGAGGTGATAGGAAAGGATATGAATGCTTTGAACCTCACCGAGGACATGGCATTAGATAGAAATGATTGGAGGAGAAAGATTCATGTGGAAGACCCAAAATGATTTTCTTTTTTGGTTCATATCGCCGACCCCAATTGTTTTGGGATGAAGGCGTAGTTGTAGTTGTAGTTGTAGTTGTAGTTGTTGTTAGGAAAATTCTATATAGGGTTCAATCTTTTGTCAAGCTTTTCTTGAAAACAGTCAAATTAGGACCTCTGGTGTGTCACTGTTGTAATTTGACTTGTGATTAATTAACTCCAGTTAAAGGATAAAAATAAATGCAGGTCCTTCACAGCTTCCAGGAAAACATAGGCTTATTTTCAGATGTAGAATTATGGGCAAAAGGTTGAAACCTAAATGAAATATTTCCTTTTTTTCTATATATAATAAGGAATCCCAACAGATTCCAGCCACAATATTAGGCTGCATCCCAAGTGGTAAACCAGGAAAGCGAAATTGGCGACACTCAGAGGTGGGCATCGGGCCGGCCCGTTAGCTAATGGGGGCCGGGTCTAGCCTGTTATATTATAGATAATATAATGTATATTATTTATATAATATATTATGTTATATATAAAATAATGGGCCCGCCCATGTCAGCCCGGTTCGGGCCGAGCCAGGGACAATTATACTGGCCCAGGCCCGGCCCATGCATGGCGAGCTGGGCGGGGCCGGCCCAGTAACCAATTCTACCCCTATACGCATCTTCTAGTGGTTAGACGTGGAGATTAGGGTTGTAAGAGGGTTGGGTTTGGTGGGGTTTTTGGTCAGGTCAGGTTTTGTTAGACTTGTTTTTGAATCGCACCAGTTTAAAATAAAAATTAGACTCGAACTTGATCTAATTTTAGTTGAATCTGAATTTGGGTATGTATATAGCTAAAAATTGAAAACTCATATGGTTTAGGTCAGGTCGAAACGATTTAGGCATGAAGTAAACTGGCTTTTGATCGGGTCTAACAAATAGACCAAAACCTGATGCAGTTTGACTCAAGTCTAGGTTCAGGTATGACTGGAAATTGTGGACTGTACGGTTTAATGGGTTTAAGTAAAAAAGTGAAATAGATCCAAATAGGGCGGGTCTTCATTTGATTAATGGGGTTTAAATATTACTAAAATTGTAGACCTGTATGGTTAATCAGTTCAGGTGTAAATTAGGTCAAGCATGAATTAGTGGTTTTGTTAAGATTTTTAACTTGACATAATTATTATTAATCCAATAGGTTCCTTTTATGATCATAAAGGAACCTATTGGGTTAATAATAATTATGTTTGTATTAACAATAACTATATTTAAATTTCTCATAATCAGTAGGTTTCGATTAGGATCAGTTTGAGTGTCAAGTTCGAAACAGGTTTTGGTAATTGGCTTTTGTTTGGGTCGGGCATGAAATAGTTTTGGATGCATACTGGATTTGGATTCAGGTTGGTCGTAAACATCTGTTCATGTCTCATCGGTTTTGGGTATATATTTTCCATACTCTAAACCAATCTATTATTAAAACAGTTTTGGAATTTAGACCCGACCCAAACTCACGAATCAATTAAAATCGAGTCGATTTGGGTACAATCGGTTCGGAACATCGGTTTAGTTTGGTATGACCGAACCAGTTAATTATATATAACCCTACTCAAGATGTCTCTAGGTTAGGGTTATAACTGGTTCGGGCATACCAAACTGAAAAGATGTTCTGAACCGAGGGCCTGTCAGGTGTGGGGCCCTGGACCTGATGGAGGGTGATAAGGTGCTTAATGCACAATTTTTGTCAATCATATTGCACCCGATCCGGACTAATGGGAATAAATACCCTTATCCGAAACCCTTGAAGCATCTCGACAGACCATTACCCTCGCCACCACCAATACTCATTTTAGTGGGATCCTCTTGTAGGAACACCACTACCACTGTCACCACCACCCTCATACTTTGACATAGGATGGGTTTCTAGCCGTCCAGCTGAAGCATGCAAGGATGAAACTAGATCCAGTTGAAAATGTGGACCAATTAATCCTGTCTATTAATTAGACCGTTAGGATTGAATGGAGGATGGAACTAGGGATGACAGTGGACCCGGGGGACAACGGCCCTCCGCCCCACCTCGCCCCGTTTGAATCAGGGATGAAGGGCAGGAAACGGGGATGGAGGTGGGGATGAAGGTTAAAATCTATCCCCGTGCAGGGATGGACTTACGCTTTCCCCCGCCCCGCCCTGTCTCGTTCCCAATCCTTTAAGGAATGACTATAGACCAAGGGAAAATGGATCCCCACCCTGCCTCACCTCGGTTTGGACCGGGGATGGAGGGCATGAAACAGGGATGGAGGCGGGGGTGGAGGTTAAAATCCATCCCCGTGCAGGGATGGAGGCGGGGTTGAAGGTTCAGATTTTGAAACAGGGCGGGGGTGAAAACCTTGTCCCCCGCCCCGGTCCACTGCCATCCCTAGATGGAACCCGTCGTAATGGGATCCGTGCTCCACCCTCATTACCAATTTTCCCCCTCAAGACTCATTCTCAATTGGCTTGAGGGATGCATGTCTTTTAGTAATTTCATCTCTTGATGGCAGAAACTGAAAGAGTAAGGGGATACTTGGCACTTTGCCTGAACCTGATTCCAATCGCAGAGCACAACGAGCAATACAATACAAGTGGGTAAGTAAATTTTTTTTGTTTTTTGGATAATTCAATAAAAAAAAAAAAACCCAATCACGGACCACACATAGCTGTCCCCAGCTTCACCTGTATGTCACCGTATGGTCAACTTGGTGACATTCACATGGGGAACCCTTGGTGAATATAATCTCTCTCATAAAAGCTTTTGTTTAAGGCTATTCTGACATTCTTGTTGTCCCAAAACCCGTTTTTTTTTTCTTTTATAAAAGATATCTTTAATCGACACACTTTTTTTACCTTTCTTCCCAGAGAGAGAGAGAGAGAGAGAGAAATAAGTGAGTTTGCTCATGGAAAAGTATGGGAAAAACCACGGGAGAAGCGACCGAGAGTTGACAGCAATGTTGTATCGGTGCTCGGCCTGTATGGGACGATACATCTATCATATCGGGCAGAAAATTCGATATGCATCACCCTTGAATCGGTTATTTTTTAATAAATATAAAAAGTACTAAAAATATTTTTTAAATATTTTTTAATAGTTTTAACACGCGTCACGTTCTGATTGACACCTAATGTTTTTTTAGATACAGAACGATTCACTTGAGTATCAGTGTTGGTCAATACAGCTGAATTATTGGCCAAACGATTCATAGCCGATACCGACACTGACAACATTGGTTGGCAGGCAGCATAGTCGAGTGTAACAAGGTCTCTCACTCCTGTAGTGGTTTCTCCATCAGAAAAAAAAAAGTACTCAGCGCTCAAGTTTGGGATGGCAGTGGACCTGTGGACTCGCCCGTTTGAATCAGGGATGGATGACACGAAACGGAGATGGAGGTTAAAATCAAAACCCAAGTGGGGATGGACTTACACTTTCCCCCACCCGGCCTCGTCCTCTTTTTTGATTCCCGCTTTGCCCCGCCCCGTCCCGTCCCGTCCTGTCCCCAATCCTTCTTTAGAGATGGCAATGGACCGAGGGTAAATGGGTCTGGCTCCGCCTTGCCTGGTTTGGACCGGAGATGGAGGACATGAATGGGGATGGAGGTCGGGATGAAGATTAAAATTAAAACCCATGCAGAGATAGAGGGCAGAATTTGAGATGGAGCGAGAGTGGAGACCTTATCCCCTGCCCCCGCCCCCACTCAGATCCACTGGCAATTCCTACTCGAGTTTTTAACCAACCGTAGTTCACAGGCCTCAAATTTAAGATGAGACTGACGAGGGAGCTAAAACAAGCGATGGCTTACCCCCACCATTCACAAGGGGTGTGGTTAGGGATGGCAGTGGGGCGGGGCGGGGCGGGGCGGGGGACAAGGTCTCCACCCCCGCCCCGCCTCAAGATTTTATCCTCCACCCCCGCCCCGCCTCGCCTCAAGATTTTATCCTCCACCCCCGCCCCGCCTCCCAGGCGGGGATGGATTTTATCCTCCACCCCCGCCTTCATCCCCGTTTCATGTCCTCCATCCCCGGTTCAAACGGGGATGAGGCGGGGATATTGCGGGGAAAAGTGGTCGGGGTGGGGATGAGGGGGGGAAAAGTGCATGTCCATCCCCGCCTCCACCCCCGGACGGGGATGGATTTTAACCTTCGTCCCCCCCTCCATCCCCGGTACAAACGGGGCGGGCCCCCCTTTCCCCCGGTCCACTGCCATCCCTAGGTGTGGTGGTTGGGCCCGTTCCTCCCTTGCATTCTATAATTTTGGACTGGTACTACCGATGCATTAAACAGTTGGACACAGCTAATAAATACTGAAAATTGGACCGGGTAGTTCTAGATCCTACTCAACACCCATATTTTCCAGATGGACACACTATGAAAGTTCACGTATGGTATTATCATATTAAAATTCCAGTGCCTATACTTTTGAATGAACCCACTTACCTAGGAAAGCAGGATAAGTGGGGATAAAGAATTATGGAGCAAAGTGCAATATCTCCACTTATCCAGAAAAGTGCATCAAGTTACCCCCTCTTTTTTGGAAAAAGAAAAAAGAGGGTTTAACTGGATCCACTCTTCTGGATAAGCAGGGATATTAATTGCATAGTGACAAAAGTTTAAAACGGCAAAATATCATTTTTCGAAAACTTGCGAGAATTTGAAATTTTTCATAAATCTTGCATTTTCTGGTAATATCTTGGCAATAAAAATTAAAATATAATTTTTATAAGAAAATATTAATAAAATTTATTTAAAATAAAAGCACATGGTTTTTTTACGACAAATAGCCATTTAAAACATAAATATCGTGTTTAAATGGGCATTTATTTATTTTTCATAAATCTTGCGATATTTTAAAAATCTCGCGTGAAATTGCCGTTTTAAACTTTCAGGCAATTTCTCGCGATATTATCGCTAGATTTTCTCGTAAATTTTGCGATATTTGTCTCCACTTTTCTCCATATTGCATAGAGAGTATTTTTTAGGGTTTTTCTAGCAAATTGGTCTCCGCCTTATAGCTGATTTGCAAAATAGATAGTCCCTGACTTATGCCATTTTGCAAATCAGTCCTCCCATTTCTCACCGTTATTACAATCTGGTCTTTCTGTCAACAGCTGCTAGTCTGACCATGGTTAGCTGATCACCAAAATGCCCTTCATCAAACACTAGTCAAACAGCCTCACGGACGGGCCAAAACGCTGTTTTTTTTATAATCGATCAAAATAGGGAGGGATGAAAATAATCCTTTTATAACTTGCAAGTTATCAAAACCAACAAAAATACGACCAACTAAACCGTAAATGGCACGAGCATAAAAAGTAGAAAAGATCAGTTAGAATACCAATATTTTTTTTTGGGTGGTCATCACAAGTACACATAAAAAGCGTAATCCTAAGTACCCAAAGCATATAGATGAACTAATAAAAATTAACAGAAGTTCATATAATTAATAGTTCAGTCGACACAAGTGCAATAAGCTTAACTGTTTATAAAATAAACTTAAAAACAGTTCACAAATAACAAGAAGAACGAAGATATGTAGCATCATCTAGACATACCAAAAGTACCTTGACACACTTGAGTTCAGAAAAGTTAACTTGACAAAGATAGTTTTTTCTTTTTTAGCACTGAAGAGTCTCATTATCTGGCACTTTTGGTGTAATACTGTGTATTTTTTTTATGATTTTTTAAAATTAAAAAATATTATTTTTAAAATTATATATTTATTTAAATTGATAAAATTGTGATAATATATATTAAAATATAGGTGATATCAGCAGGGTCTAGGCATGACCCAGAGCCCCTCTAACGTAAGTTATTTGAGTTATTTATGATTTCAAAACATTTTTTTTAACCTTTCAATTTGAGCGAAATTCAGGCAAAATTCAAAGGTGAAATTCAGGTATGACCACCGATAGATCCACCTCAGAATACAGATCCCGTTGGCGACCTGTTTTTCTGATATCATATTATGGTTAGCCCAAAAAATATATTTTTTAAAAATGATCGGCCTCTATTTTTGACATTTTTTGAATTGGATATGACTGGATCCGTTCTGTTTGATCCAAGTTAATATGGATCTGAACTCAGTCTAGAGATTCATATTGACTAGGATTTGGTTCAGATATGATCCATGTGGATTTAGATCTTGGATCCAGATTTGGATCTGAAATCCATCCATAATCATTTTCAAACTTTAAAATCAACTCTAAATTAAAGATATGATGAGGTAGTAGAACTTTACCCCATAAAGAGTCTTCCAGAAGGGGTGTCACCCTCTGAAATATTCTTTAGAATACTAATTAAAGTAAATAATTAAAATATCTAGAAGATAGAATAGAGTTCTACATGAAGTAGAATTCTACCCAACTAAGGAAATTTTAAAAGGAACGTTGCCCCCTATTCTAGAGACATTAAATCAATATAAAAAGGGGTCATAATCTCCCTCTCTCTAGAACTCATGCTCTAGAGAGAGAGTGAGATAGGAAAAAAAACAAAAAGAAACAAAAATTGAGAGAGTAAAAAAAAATAAAAGAAAGAAGGAGAAGAAGAAAATAGTTTTTTTCTAAACATCCATCGATTTTTTGAGTTTTCACGCTATAAATAAGGTACGGGTTTCTCTGTAAATTCTTACGGGCCAGGAATACGTATAAATCGATTTTATGTATAAGTATTACAGGGAAATTTTTTTTTGATTCTATGTGTATATATATAAATACATAATGTCGAATATATATATATATATATATATATATATATATATATATATATATATATATGTGCATATTCAGATTTGATGATTTTTACATCTAAGAATAGGCATGTCGATTTTGAATTTTTATTGCTTATGCCTAGCAAATATACATATGAATGCATATAATCAAATTTATTGATTTTTATTGTTCATGCCATTAAATATAATTGTGGATATGTATATGTACAGATTTCTAATCATGCAAAGAATACACATGTATTTAGGTTTATTGATTTCATTAAGCTTGCATCTGAAATCCTTAAGAAGTTCAAATTTGATTTTCTTGGCCATGCATCTAAAAATATGCATGAAGTTTTAAATTTGTCGATTTTGATATTCAGCTTATTTCATATTGCCGATTATCCAATATTCACGCATTCTGAATATATATAGCCTATGTGTAATGATTTTTTTAGTTTGTCTCTGAAATAAAATTTGTGTTTCAGATTTGTATACTTTTCTTTATTCAAAACTGTTGAGTTCCATTCTTATGCATCAGAATATATGGTTCTGATTCAGATCTGTCGAGTATATATATATATGAAGATCTGCTTCAGATCTGTCAAGTATATATATATATATATATATATATATATATATATATATATATATTGATTTGGATCAGATTTGTCGAGTACATGCACATGTGTTGATTTAGATCGGTTTAGTTGCATGCTTATGTATCTGAATATACATATTGTTTTGGTTCTGGTTTGTCAAGTTGCATGTTTATACATATGAATATTTTATCTTGATTCAGATGTATCAAGTTACATGCTCATACACCTGAGTATATTTGTATATTTCAGTTTTTATCAAACTTTGTACTCATGTATGTATGCAGATCAGCATGTATAGTTGAGTACACAGGTTTGGCCGACTCATGTACATGACTATGATCATATACATGGATTAGCCAGCATAATGCACATATACTACAGGTCTGGCCAACCCATGTACATGTTCGTGAACATGTACACGGATCAATCAGCAGGGTTGGCAAATATTTTTTTGAGGTCTGGCCAACCTATGTACATGACTATGATCATGTACATGGATCAGTCAGCATGCTGAAAAATTGTATTTTTTAGCTTAGCCGACCCATGTACATGATTTTGATCTTGTACATGGATCAGCCTCAGCTGTTAGCATGTTATTCGAACCAGCAGAGGTAAAAATTTCAAAATAGTTGATTGAGTACAAGAAATTGGTCATGTGCATGCTTAAGATTGATATATGTATTCTTTTTGAGATGATACATAAACTTGATTTTGATTTGATTTATTTGCAATTGTGTATGTCATACACATGAACCTAAAATTTATTTGATGTTTGTATGACTGTGATCATATGCATGTTTGGTTGATTATGCATAGAATTTATTATGAATGGTGTGTTCGCATCTATTTGCATGCGTATATACTTAACTTAATGTGCATTCATATTTGGGTGTTTTAAATGTACGTGCATTGTGAACATGTTTGAAAACATTGTGTGTTGCATGTTCACTGAAATTTTGCAAGTTGCATAAATTATTTTTGAGGTTGTGTTTGATGGTCAAATGTGAACCATTGCGGGCCGTGTAAGCCAGGAGCATGTGTTTCTCCAACTATTGCTGATTTTATTTATGCAATGCAAAATTTATTTCTAAAAAATGTATTGGTTTTTCAAAGTTAATTGCATTGTTAAATTGTGAGGGTCTGGGCATAAAATTGTTTTTGCATGTTAATTTGCAAAACTTTTCTTGTGTAAACAACTCAAAAATTTATTTGAAATGGCAAAAGAGACCAAACTATCTAATTAATTTCTTCCTTAATGTCCCTTCCACAGTGTTTGAATCTTGCATGGCAGTCATGGGGGACTATAAGGATACTAAAACTCTGTATGTGATTGTGGCCCTAAACTCAATATTGTGGTTCACCTTCCACCTACAATTTTAGAAAAATTCAACTACTTTGCCTGGAGTTAGTATTGTTGACTCGGTTGTAGTTATTGGTATATCAAGAAAGTGGTGTCGGTAGATGTTGATTTTCCTAATATCCCAACATTAGATGTTGATTTTTAATATTTCGATGGATAGTGTTGATTCCTAATATCAGTCGAAGAATAAGTGTGAAACCCAGTAATTAAATACAAAATTGTATGTTAAACTACAACTGAGAATCTAACTTGAACTTCAAAAATTTGCATTTATTTTTAGTATTCGTGGGTTTAAGGAAAAGTAAAAATTAAATTTGTGTGCATTTAATAGGGACATGCATGCAAAAGCAACTCTGATAAATAACTTAATAAGTTATTCATGCATGTGCATTGAATCATGCATATATTACTGTTCAGTATTAGTTCATGCATTTATGCATATTTGGTTTTTTATAGTATTTGTCTATGCATCATATTTGGTTAAATGCTTGAATGATAAAGTAATTGTGGTAAGTTGTTGCTTATGATATTTCTCTGAAATTTATGCATGAATTTGTTTATGTTATTTTATTTACTGTTTGGATTTTTAGAGGAATTCGTACAAAGAACTTTGGTTCTTACCCATTTACTTAAAAGTGTTTTACAGGCACGAATGCTCAGTAATGTTTTGATTAGCTGGCTGGAGATTGAGAGTTGTGTGACAAGTGTTCTGGTTTCTGATAGGATGACTCTATTGATATAAATGATTTCTTTTATGTCTTACATATTTGACTTTTGATAAATAAATAAAGTTTGATTTATTTTTTCAGTTGATTCAATGCACGGTATGGTTTGTGGTTTGGTATATTAAATTTGTGATGCCCCGGATCCTTGGGTGAGTTTCTGCAACTATTTAAAAAAAAATTAACTATGTTTATGAGGGTTAATTGAGGTCGTTACAACTTATGAGCTTTCAACATGATTTGTAGAGAGAGAAAGGCCATCAGCAAAATCAAAAGACAACATTAACTACCATCAAGTTGTATTTCAACATGTTATACTGCTGAAATTCCTTTTTGGGGCATTCTAAGCTTATGAAAAACTCAAAGAATCCATCAATCTTCAAGCTTAGCTCTCTTTCCAATTTAAAGGTATCACCATCCTGAAGTACAAAAGACATTGGCAGATGAGCAAAGATATATCTAATGATGTAAATATTTTTTTATTCAATAATTAATATTACCTTTGGCTTTGTCTTCTCATACAAATCATCAGTAGTACAATTGATAATCTTGCAAGCTTGCTCATTAGAGATTGTAATGCCAGCAATATATAGTAATCCTCAGTCTGTAATTGTAAATAATTAGAAGATAAAAGGAATTAGAATAACATATATAAACTCAATTTTGCAAAAATAAAGGCAAAAAAAGATAGCTTTATTGTTTGGCTGTTGAAATCAACAACGCTCTCATAGTTCCATATTTCACTTCAACTTTCTTATTGAATGATGGGCATGCATTGTACCATGGCATACTATTGAAATCAATATACAAAATCTCACCATGTATTTTGTATACCTTATGCTGCAAAGATGTAAATTTCAAGACAATCAAAAGGATAGAAAACAATGGTAGTTGTTGAAACAAATTTTTAGAGTTTAGGTAATTTAAGTAGTTATCTTGTTCAATGAGCAAGTCACTGATATATTTCTTCAGCTCGAGCAATCGATGATGAGGACCCACGGCTAAGAACATTATCAGGTGTTGCCAATAAATAATTTTGCTATAACATTTCTAGTGGAGAGGAATCTATCTGAGAACTTTTTGATGTGATCTTATCCTTCACATCAACATGAATAAGCAAATTAGATAACCCGTGAACAACACACATTTTTTAAAATAAAAGGTGGTGACATAATTACCAATCATAGAGAGCCACAATCTCTTCTACTTTTTGGGTTAAACGGTATTGTCATATCTGAAGATTTGATCGATAAATCCTACAAAATTAAATAAATGTGTATCTAAACATCAAAATGTTCAACTGTCCATAAATATTTTGTACCACATATATAAACAAGAATAATTAAGTATTGAATAAAGACAATACTCACAACAGTACCTTGTCACACTCATTATTGTCAACATCAAGACATAAGGCGTTGAGCAAAGCTCTAGGTCATCAATATTATGTATGGAACAAAGTTCATTCCATAATGTTGCTAGGAAAGTTTTAAAATTGATGATTTCTTTCCACCAAAAGTGTTTTAAAAACTTTAGTGCCATATCTAAGACAAATCAGTTTTTCTAGTGGTTTAAATACAAACTTTGTTCTCCATTCTTTACTTTGGTAAGCCTTGTGTCCATGGGTGGCTTGCGGACGTTGCTGCGCATCGTGCAGCAACGGACGCGCCGTTCGCGCGCACGCGTGCGCGCGCGTGCGTGCGCAAGGGCGCTTGAGGCGCAATGTGGCGTTTTGATGGCGCACTTTGCACTTCGCAGCGGTGCGAGGTGCATATGAGGCGCAAATATCCGTTTTGATTTTTCGGTTTTGAGATATCTGGCCGTTTGAAAAGTTTAATATCATTTATATTGAGATTAAGGCGCTTTGTGACTGTTGGACGGTTTTGGAGGCCTTTGATTAACAGTCAAAGGTGGGTGACCATTCCGGTACCTTTTTGTCCTATTTTCAAACCGTCAGATTTATGGCCATTAATCTCATTTATCGCAAAACGTTTTGGCCACTCTAAAAGTCTATAAATTCTTCTTTTTCGTCTTTTGAGGATGATCAGAATCTCTGACTATCCAGTTTTCTCCTTTCTTTCTTCTCGGTTTGGCTTGCAGAGTTCATGTGTGGGCGAGGTCATCTGTTCTTGCGAAGCAATGACTCTCTTGAGGTTCAAGCCTAGTTGTATCCTGGGAACTCAGTCGTAACAAAACCTTTTTTCGCATCTTCGGAATTTCCGGAGTGAGGCGATTGAAGTTCTAAAGATAGCGATCTTAAGAACGTGCCTCTAGGCTTGAAATCTCTTTTCAGAAATCCAATTTTCACGAGGTTGGTATAACAATTTTAGAACTTCAATTATGGCCTCTGGTTCGACATCCAACTCCATCAATCTGCTTAGCCGTGACCTTGAAAAACTCGATCGATTTGATGGGTCAAACTTCAAGCGATGGCAATCAAAGGTATCTTTCTTGCTGTCTGAGTTGCATATCGACTATGTCCTCAAAAAGCCCTGTCCCACTGTCGTTGCTGGAGAAGTTGAGACAGAAGAACAGAAGAAAGAGCGAGAGAAGTGGCATACTGACAACTACAGATGCAAAGGGCATATCCTGAACACTTTAGCTGATTCACTCTTTGACCTGTATTCACCATTGGAGTCGGCTGGAGAATTGTGGAATGCTCTCGAGATCATGTACAATGCAGAAGATGCTGGTAACAAAAGGTTTATCGTAGATCAGTATGTTAATTTTTCTATTGTTGATGATAAGCCTATACTTGCTCAAATTCATGAGATGCAAATACTGGCCTATAAGATCAAAGGAGAAGGTATGTATCTTGATGATGACTTCCAAGTTGCTGTCATCATTGAGAAACTGCCGGATTCCTGGAAAGAATATAGGAATCACCTAAAACATAAAAATGAGAAAATCACTTTAGATGGCCTTCTTAAGGACATCCGAATTGAGGAAGAGACTCGTCTTCGTGACAAAAAGAATTCGAGTCCTAAAGAAGGTTATCCTAAAGTGAACTTTGTTAGTAACAAGGGTGGCAAAATCATGAAAACCTAGAAAATCAAAAAGAATTTTGTGAAAGGGAAAAAGCCAACTGATAAAAAGAAAATTAGTTGTTATGTTTGTGGCAAGTTTGGCCATTTTGCTAGAGAATGCAGAGAACGGAAAAGGACTGGTCCTAAGCCAAATGAGTCAGAGGAGAGGCTTGTTGTTGTAATCTCTGAAACCTTTATGGTTGCTGCAAATAAGGACTGGTACCTGGATACTGGAAGCACTGTTCATGTGGCAAACGACAGGAACTTGTTCAAGTCGTATGAAGTAGTGGGGGAGGGATGCAATCTCTTTATGGGAAACTCTTCCTCAACTAAAGTGCTGGGAAAAGGGAGTGTGGAAATTAAGTTCACCTCCGGGAAAGTCCTAACACTTGAGAATGTCCACTATGCTCCAGAAGTTTGAAAAAATTTAATCTCTGCAGATCTCCTGTCACGAAATGGTTTTAAGATTGTTATTGAGTCTGGGATTGTAACTGTGACCAAAGGAAAAATCTTTGTAGGAAAAGGGTTTGCCACTGGTGGTATGTTCAAGATGAGCATAAATGAAGCTACTACTTCTGTTTATATGGTTGACTCCTATTTTCTTTGGCATTCACGATTAGGACATATAAATTCTCGTTGCATTCATAATATGAATAACTTTGATCTTCTTCTGTGTCATGTGAGAATAGAACATAAACATAAGTGTGAGACATGCATTCAAACTAAGCTAACTAGACTCCTGTTTCCTAGTGTAGAAAAGAATTATAAATTGCTTGAATTAGTGCATTCTGATGTGTGTACGATGGATAATGTTTTGAGTCGTGGTGACAATAGGTACTTTATTACCTTTATAGATGATTACTCAAAATTTTGTTATGTTTATTTGTTGAAACATAAATCTGAAGCATTTTCCAAATTTCTTCTTTATCTAGCTGAAGTACAAAATAGGTTTAAAACAAAGATTGTACATTTAAGAACAGATAGAGGAGGTGAATACTTAGGTGGAGAATTTGATAAATTCTGTGAAGATAATGGCATTATACATCAAACGTCAGCTCCTAGAACTCCTGAACAGAATGGAGTAGCAGAAAGGAAAAACAGAACACTTGTAGAAATGATGAATGCTATGCTGCTTAATACGGGTTTGCATTCCAACTTATGGGGAGAGGCTATACTTTCTGCTTGTTATATTCTTAATCGAGTTCCTTATTCCAAATCTGATAAATCACCTTATGAATTGTGTTTTGGTAAGAAACCTAATCTGAGTTATTTTCGTGTTTGGGGTTGTTTAGCATATGTTAAAATTCCAGAAAATAAAAGGAAGAAGGTTGGACCTAAAGCATTTAAATGTGCATTTGTTGGGTATGCTGAACATAGTAAAGCATATAGATTTCTGGACATTGTTAATGATGTTATTGTAGAATCTAGAGATGCATCTTTCATAGAACATAAAAATGCATTTGATTCTCTTCTTAATGACAGTCGAATTATAGTAGATGAACTTCCTGTAAATGACATGATTGAATATTCTAATGAATGTGTTGATGAACCAGAAACTGAAGTTAGACTCAGTAAACGCATTAGAAA
The DNA here is from genome assembly GCF_984573655.1 of Nuphar pumila. Lineage (NCBI taxonomy): Eukaryota > Viridiplantae > Streptophyta > Magnoliopsida > Nymphaeales > Nymphaeaceae > Nuphar > Nuphar pumila. The sequence goes on along the minus strand of NC_143255.1, from coordinate 115,813,932 downwards.
ACCAACTAATTTTGGTTCTGACTTTTATACATTTCTAATTGAGAATGATCTTGTGTCTTTTCAAGAGGCTATGTCTTCTCAAGATGCTGCCTTTTGGAGAGAAGCTATAAATGATGAAATAGAATCAATTATGTCTAATAATGTTTGGAAATTAGTGGATTTACCTGTTGGTTGCAAAACTATTGGCTGCAAATGGATTTTCAAAAAGAAATTAAAAGCTGATGGTACAATCGATAAATTTAAAGCACGTTTGGTTGCAAAAGGCTTTAAACAAAAAGAAGGTATTGATTATTTTGATACTTTTGCTTCTGTAACCAGAATATCTACTATTAGAATTTTGATTGCCATGGCTGCCATATATAAGCTTCAAATCCATCAAATGGACATGAAAACGGCCTTTTTGAATGGAGAATTAGATGAAGAGATATATATGGAGCAACCTGAAGGTTTTGTAGTGTTAGGGCAAGAGCGCAAAGTTTGCAAACTTGAGAAATTCTTATATGGATTAAAGCAAGCCCCTAAGCAATGGCATGAAAAAATTGATAGTTCTCTGGTGCATAATGGTTTTAAAATTCATGATGCGGACAAATGTGTCTACAGTAAAGTAGATAGTAGCTCAATTATTATTATTTGTTTATATGTTGATGATATGCTTATTTTGGGTAACAATAGTGAATGCATAAATCAAACAAAAAGATTTTTATCTTCCTTGTTTTGTATGAAAGACTTGGGTGTGGCAGATGTTATTTTAGGAATCAAAATTATAAGAAATAAAAATGGCATTGTATTATGTCAATCACATTATATTGAGAAAATTCTTACAAAGTACGGATATCTTAATAGTTCACCAGCATGCACCCCATATGATCCAAATATGAAATTGACTCCTAATGACGGTGCTAGTGTTCAACAATTAAAATATGTCAGTGTTGTAGGTAGCCTTATGTATGCAATGAACTGCACAAGGCCTGACATTGCCTATGCAATGAGTAAAGTGTGTAGATACACTAATAATCCTGGTCATCAACACTGGAATGCAGTGAACAGGATTCTTAGATATCTAAAGCATACTTTAGATTATGGAATTCACTATACCTAGTTTCCTGCTGTTATTGAAGGGTATAGTGATGCAAGTTGGAATACTGATTTTGAAGATTCCAAGTCTACGAGTGGTTGGGTTTTTACCCTTGGAGGAGGAGCAGTTGCATGGGGGTCTAAGAAACAGACCTGTATAACTCATTCTACAATGGAATATGAGTTTATTGCTTTGGCATCTGCTTGTAGAGAAGCTGAATGGCTTAAGAATATGCTAGTGGATATTCCACTAGGTGAGAAGCTTATACCTGCTATTTCAATGTTTTGTGATAGCCAATCAGCTATATGTAAAGCAGGTAATATGAAATACAATGGGAAGTCTAGACATATTAGTCTAAGACACAGTTTTATAAGACAAATGATTGATGACAATATTATTTCATTGAAATATGTGAAGTCATGTCAAAATTTGGCAGACCCATTTACGAAAGGCCTTTCGAGAGATGTCATCAATAAAACATCGAGGGGAATGGGAATTAAGCCAATTAAGTCATCACCTAAGGATACCCAACCTAGAGCGCTGGAGATCCCACATGCATAGGTTTAATGGGAAACGAATTGGTGAATGACAGATACTGAGCATATTTATGTAAGCCCATTACTGATGTGTGCTCATGAGCTGTAACTAATATGAGGGTTGAGCTAATAGCTCTTAATGAGTTTGTAGGCCTTAAGGCTAAGGTGTGTGTTACAGTACACCTAGACAAACTCACCTATATGAGTGTAGAAATGTGAGCCGTTTCTTATGAGAATTGGCAATTCTCTAGAGCACTCATGAATCCAGGAAAGCACAAGTCTCTAAATGTGCCAACATGAAATCCACACAACTGAACTTTTGGAAACCTATGTATGATTGAAAACTCCGTTAACAATATAAGGAGCTAAGTTCAAGGTAAGTCCACTTAGCACCTTGGTTAATTTAGGTTTTCTTTCAAATAGTGGGGGTTCAAGTCATGCAGACACTCTCACTGATGCATAAGTTTCTAGGAAAGCCAATTATATTTTAAAACTAGTGGGGGATTGTTAGGAAAGTTTTAAAATTGATGATTTCTTTCCACCAAAAGTGTTTTAAAAACTTTAGTCCCATATCTAAGAGAAATCAGTTTTTCTAGTGGTTTAAATACAAACTTTGTTCTCCATTCTTTACTTTGGTAAGCCTTGTGTCCATGGGTGGCTTGCGGACGTTGCTGCGCATCGTGCAGCAACGGACGCGCCGTTCGCGCGCACGCGCGCGCGCGTGCGTGCGCAAGGGCGCTTGAGGCGCAATGTGGCGTTTTGATGGCGCACTTTGAGTGCATATGAGGCACAAATATCTGTTTTGATTTTTCGGTTTTGAGATATCTGGCCGTTTGAAAAGTTTAATATCATTTATATTGAGATTAAGGCGCTTTGTGACTGTTGGACGGTTTTGGAGGCCTTTGATTAACAGTCAAAGGTGGGTGACCGTTCAGGTACCTTTTTGTCCTATTTTCAAACCGTCAGATTTATGGCCATTAATCTCATTTATCGCAAAACGTTTTGGCCACTCTAAAAGTCTATAAATTCTTCTTTTTCGTCTTTTGAGGATGATCAGAATCTCTGACTATCCAGTTTTCTCCTTTCTTTCTTCTCGGTTTGGCTTGCAGAGTTCATGTGTGGGAGAGGTCATCTGTTCTTGCGAAGCAGTGACTCTCTTGAGGTTCAAGCCTAGTTGTATCCTGGGAACTCAGTCGTAACAAAACTCTTTTTCGCATCTTCGGAATTTCCGGAGTGGGGCGATTGAAGTTCTAAAGATAGCGATCTTAAGAACGTGCCTCTAGGCTTGAAATCTCTTTTCAGAAATCCAATTTTCACGAGGTTGGTATAACAAATGTTACTCTAATAACCTTGCATCTACAAATTATAAGTTTTATTAAGAGAAGAAAAGAAAGTTTTTATGAAGTAAAGCATTTCTAATAAAACATGCATCTTACTTATCATTCATCAGTGTGAAATCCCTTGTGGTAAAGTTTTCATCTCCATTCTCTCTTACCTCTTATAATTAGATTGGTTTACAGGACAATACCAATGATGTCTATTTGGAAGACAATTAATGTTAGTGAAACATAATGCATACCAATGTATATTAGAACAACTATAAGTTAACAAAAAGAAAATCCTTAGTTAACTAATATACCAATTATAGCTTGTTTTTCATTGTAGCCAGGAATTGACTCAAATGACACAAATGAGTAGAAACATTGTTGTAGAGGAAATCCAGGTCCATCAATTTTTTGCACAACAACGCCTGATCTAATAACTATTTCTGATTCACTACACAGATATATGTAGTCAAGTGTTGTTGGATTGAGTTCAAAGTTTTTTATTTGATAGACTAATCCAATCACTTAGAGTGCTTGGAACAATGAAGTGGTTGTATCATAAACAATAGCAGAAACATGATTTCCCTGTATAGAAAACACAAAAAGATTTATTCACAATATGAAGCAATAATGTATAAGGATTAAATAAAAAAAATGTGAGTACTCATTGTTGATGTATAGACCACCATTTTAAACATCGACCCTATACTGCTATTTCTCATTCCATATTGTCTTCCAGACCTCATTGTAAGCACTCCGATTGTTATTGATACAAACATTGCATGTTTACCAAAACACTTTGTTACGAATTTCATTCAAAACATTGGAACAAAAAATACTAACAATTTAAAAATAAACATCTATATATGAAATCATAGCAAAAAGGTCATGAATAATTTAACAACCCTTGAGATTTTAAATTTCACAATATTTTTGCTGCAGAATCTCATGCAAAACCTTTCAAAAAACATTAGAGTCATATGAAAATCTCTCTATGTATTTTTAATATATGTTTTATTTTTGTAAACTTTTCTATGATCCCCAATATAAACTTTAACTGTGTTTGAGTCCTTATCCATTATAGAGCAGATCCTTTCAGTTGAAATTTCTAAGTAATATGATAGGGCAACCCTTTTTCAAGATTATTTTGTGACGAGAGAATCCTGATGGAGACAAAGTGTTCAAAAATTCTAATGAATAAAGATTTTCACAATTTTCAGCTTATCTATTAAAGCTATAGTATGTTACTTTAGCTTCATGAAATTGACATAATATTCAACTATTAATTAAATTAACATTTTCAGTTGTAGTAGACAAAATCCCTCACTCAACTAACCATTGGTGATTTGAAGAGTTAGTCTCAATCCCATTATTAACAAAATTCATTTTTGCAATCTTATAGTATCATCAGTCTCATCAATTAATAATTTATTAGGAACACGAACAAAGTTCTCACCAAGAAGTGAAGAACAACCATTTCTTATATTAAGGACATAACTTGCATACTCAAGATAAATAGATGCTCTCATATTGAGAGCTAATAGCAGGATGCGAATAAAAGGCCAAACTTTTGATCTACAAAGTGAATATTTCAATTACAACTACTCTAGGTTCTTTTAGAACAAGTAATACTTGTTTAAAGTATCCTAACAAAACTACTTTCCCACCAAATGTTATTTGCAATGTTCTCTCCAATACTTCAAAAGCATATTTCACGACCATATGTGCCTCATCTCAAATGATAAGTTATGTATTTTTTAAAGCAGATTTCTTAGATATACCACACACACATGTTTCAGTAGTCACACTTAATGGTATTTTGAACCTTGAATGAGTTGTATGTCCTCCAGGTAAAAAACAGTAGCAACACCTAAAGAAGTTGTGACAATGACCATTTTGTTGTTGTCACGTAAAAATGTGATTATTGCCCGATACCAGTAAGATTTTCCCAACCTAGTTGGTCCATCAACAAAATATAATCCACCATTTTGTTCTTCTATGGTGCCCATGATCTCTTCAAATGAAAGTTTATGTTCAAAATTCAATGTTTCATAATCAACCCTTTGTCCATCTAAAAATATCGACATTAATATCATTAAAAACACCTCCCAAAAGCATCTTCTGGTGTAAGATTTTGTACCAAAGATGGTAGATCATAATTTATTAAGTTTTTGTTATTCATCTCTAAATAATGATTTACATCAAGTGACACCTTATTTAGTATTGTGACATCAGTTAAGTTCTCATTGTGCATAAAATCTTAAGTCATTGCATAATAAAATTTATCCCATAATCCCTAACATTGATAACCTCACAAAAAACCAATAATGTTGCAAACAACCTACGCAAAGGCATTTGATACTCAGAGGTCTCCTCCATGCATTTTATTACACAATTGTCATGCTCAACAAAACCAAAGGTGTGAGAAAAAATTTATTTACCTAAAAAAACTATCATTTCATCCCTTACCATTATTATTACCATTTATCTTTATTATTTCAAGCCCAATGGCCCATGTCTTATTATTTGTTTCAAATTTTTTGAAAAATGTCCAGTCACTTGAGAATATTCAACATGGATAAGTTTGATGAAAGCCTTACGGTGAGAAGGTTAAAGTGCATCAGAATGAAAAGTCTCAGGCTTTTATATGCTATTTGGAGATGAGCTTTCTGGAGTCCTATCTCTATCTCACGAGAATCCCCATCTCATGAACTCGTGAGAGAGATTCAATGTACATAATCCTATACTTAAAATCCTAAAACACTTTCTACTTATCTTTTCCTTAAATCCTAGGCTAGGGAACCCCTTAACCAATAAAAAAGAGACCTCCTAGATCTTGATCAATCAGATCTTGCCATCTCACGATCCTCAGATCTCAGATATGTAGGAGTCGTATCAAAATCTGCCAGAAAATTTATTAATAGGAGTTCAGCCTTTTCATTCCAACATCTAGCACCCAAGATATAGAAGCGCCCTTACCTTGCAGAAATCCCTACTCAACCTAGCCTTTTAAACCTAGTATCTTAACCTAGCTAAGCCCATTTAGTCTAGCATATAACCCAAATTCTTTATCTCACCCACTTTCTAGATCCCACACTTACCTCGTCACCGTCGTAGGAAGGGGCTACCTATGTTCGATGTGAGATTCAACTTCCTTTTGTATTTATTTTGTTTATTTCATTCATTTATAAGTTTGGATTTTCTAACATTTACATATTGTTTGTGTTTCATGCTTTTTTCGAGCTTTGATGAAGGCTCCCACCATCAAACTCGTTTCTTTTATAGGATCTGCGTACGATATACGACTACTCGCAAGCTAAATCCCGACATTGAAGATTTTAAGCATCTTGTGCAACTGATCTTTGCTCAACGAAAGGTACACAACTTGAAGAACGAACCCCACAATTCTCTAATCTCAAGTTTGGATCTGATTTTTTAATAAAACCCGCTTTTTGGTTTTTAAAATTTGAGAATATATATATATATATATATATATATATATATATATATATATATATATATATATATATATATATATATATAAAGGCTATCAACAAAATAGCACACACAACCAAGAAACACCTAACAACCTTAGGTATTATATATTGCCTACAGTGGTTGCACCGCGCTTCATCTCCTGACAGTCTCTCATATTTTTAACAGGCATAAAAGCAAGTTGAACAAGCATAAACCTACAAAGAGGAAAAAGAAAGACAACAGCAGCATGTCTAGTTCCCAATAGAGAACGAAACCAGAACAACACACACACACACACAGAGCATAGTGACAAATATTGCGAGAATCTCGATAATATCATGAGAAATTACCTGAAAGTTAAAAACAGCCATTTCTCGTGATATTTTTAAAATATCATATTTTTTCATCAAAACATAAATATCATGATTTAAACATAATATTTACGTTTTTAAACGGATATTTATCATGAAAAAACAGTGTTGTTTTTATTTTTAAGCATTTTTTTAATTATATTTTATTATAAGAAAATAGTTTTTATATTTTGAATTTATTTTTTATTGTCAAGATTTTGCCAAAAAATGCAAGATTAAAAAAAACAAATTCTCCTGAGTTTTTTACTGCATATATTTTGCCGTATTTTACTTTTGTCACTATGAGAGAGAGCAGAAAAACACCATATCCCCCTATAATCACATGAATGTCAGAATCACATTTTTTTATATGCCGATCTGGAACATGAGCGGCTCAAGAAAAATTTGCATCCATCAAGAAGGCAGGCAATCCAGTCATGGTGTTTGGCTATGTCACAATGATTCGTGGACTAGAGGACATGGGATTGACTCCAAAGTTGGAATTTTCTTTTCAAAGGTGGGACATGAGGACACTAAAGTTTTTAATCAATAAAAAACTATATTTTAATATTTTAACATTAAAATGGCTTCTTATTGAAATAAAATTAAAATATTGACAAAATATTTTTTAAAATATTAAAATAATATTGTATGTGTCGGTGTCAGTGTCAGTGTCAGTGTCGGCTTGTCTGCTCGTGTCACCAAAGACATACAACCAAAATGGAGGTGTTTGGGATGCCAATGCCATTCATGATGGATGAACGGCATCGTCCATACCCCTGACCTGACCTGATCCCCTCTCCTATTATTTAGGTGACCAAGAGTACCCATCTTAAAAATGATTCAACTGAGGTATAGATGTTTTTTTACCAACAAACTTGGTCAGTAGGTTTAATCAAGCAAGCCAGTATCGCTCATTAGGGGTGCCAACGGGTGGGGTTTACCCGGACCCTACCCAGATCAAACCTTATAGGGTCTGGATATGGTGGTAAATAAGAAGACCCATTAAGACCTGGGACCAGACCCAAAGGTCCGATTAATACATGGATTCGGCTATAGTTTGTGAAAATTTATACCAGACCCATTCCTGACCTGAGTTCTGATTAAGACCCACAATTTTTCAATGCAAAAATGATAAAAAAAAATATTATTTTCCCAGGTCTGGTTCATTTTGTTCTTATGGGATCTGGGTATGGTTTCTCTTATATAAGTGAACGCGATTAGACCTGTGTTTGGACCCGATATTATACCCAAAATCAGATCCAAGTCTGATTCCACCTGGGTCCTAACCAAACCCGACTCTGTATAAGTATCATTGTGCCAACAATTTGAGAACGTCATTTTAAAATTGTTGAGTATTTGTGTATCATATCTTTCACTAAACAAAATGTTACTTATTACATGGCACTTTGTAATATATTGAAAAACCAAACAGTTGCTATTTAATGCCAAAATTCTCTCTCTCTCTCTCTCTCTCTCTCTCTCTCTCTCTCTCTCTCACAAATTATAAAAGTTTATGTTAAGCATGGGCAGGGGCGGATCGGGGAGGGGGGGGGGGGGGGGGGCTTAAGCCTCTCCTCAGGTTTTGAAAATTTATATTATTTTATTATAAAAAATAATATTGCTTCCCTTTATATTTTAGTTTTATATTTTATTTTATTATAAAAAAAATTTGCTTTCTTTAAGCAAAATATAAAAATTTATATTACCTCCTTTTATATTTTAGTTTTATATTTTATTTTATTATAAAAAATTTGTGCCCCCCTTTAAACAAAATATAAAAATTTATATTGCCTCCCTTTATATTTTAGTTTTATATCTTATTTTATTATAAAAAAAATTGCCCCCTTTTAAGTAAAATCTCTCTCTTTATATTTTAGTTTTATATTTTAGTTTTATATTTTATTTTATTAAAAAATATTTTGCCCCCTTTAAGCAAAATTCTGGATCCGCCACTGTGCATGGGGTATCCAGCCACATGCATAAATTCCATTTTGACATGACTTGTATTAACAAATATAAGGATAAGTTAATACTGATAGTTAGTGACCATAATCTTTAATTATGACAATATTCGAACCTGTTAAGAGAGTTCCCCTCTTTAACAGTTTGAAATAAAGAGACTATGACATTAAAATTAGAAACAAATGTAAGATTAAAGCAAGTTCCCTCTTCATCTCATAGTAATCAAACATACAACCAACAATACGGCTGAACAGTGGTTGCACCGCTCTTCATCTCCTGATAGTCTCCCATATTTTTAATAGGCATAATTGCAAGTTAAACAAGCATAAGCTTTCAAAGAGGAAAAAGAAAAACAACAGCAGCATGTCTAGTTCCTAATCGGGAACGAAACCAGAACAACGCAGATAGAGAAAGAGCATACTGACAAATATTGCGAGATTTATGAAAATCTCGTGATGATATCGCGAGAAATTACCTGAAAGTTAAAAACAGCAATTTCTTGTGATATTTTCTAAATATCACATTTTTTATCAAAACATAAATACTGTGATTTAAACATAATATTTACATTTATAAGGGTTATTTATCATAAAAAAAAACCATGTTTTTTATTTTTAAATATATTTATATTATATTTTCTTATAAAATTTAATTTGTATATTTTAAATTTATTTTTTATTGGCAAGATTTTGCCAAAAAATGCAAGATTTAAAAAAAAAAAATCTCCTGAGATTTTTACTGCATACATATATTTTGCCGTATTTTTACTTTTGTCAGAGAGAGCAGGTTGGTAAGACGTGACATGACGAAAAATACACCCTGTCCCAAGGCAGAATTGGACATTTCTGGCTAGTATAAACTGTATAATCACATGCATGAATGTCAGAATCACATTTTTTCTATATGCCGATCTGGAACATGAACAGCTTAGAAAATTTTGCATCCATCAATAGGGTAGGCAATCCAGTCACGGTGTTTGGCTTTGCCACAATGATTCGTGGACTAGAGGACATGATATTGACTCCAAAATTCGATTTTTTTTTTCAAAAGTGGGACATAAGGCACTAAATTTTTTAATCAATAAAAAAACTATATTTTTAATATTTTAACATTAAAAATGGCTTTTTATTAAAATATTAAAATAATATTGTATGTGTAAGTATCGGCGTGTCCGCTTGTGTCACCAAAGACACAACCAAAATGGAGGTCTTTGGAATGCCAATGCCATTCATCAGATGGATGAACGGCATCCATACCCCTGACCTGATCCCCTCTCCTACTACTTAGGTGACCAAGAGTACCCGTCTTAAAAATGATTCAACTGAGGTATAAATGTTTTTTTTACCAACAAACTTGGTCAGTAGGTTTAATCAAGCAAGCCAGTATCGCTCATTAAGGGTGCCAACGGGTGGGGTTTACCCGGACCCTACCCAGATCAAACCCTATAGGGTCTGGATATGGTGATAAATAAGAAGACCCATTAAGACCTGGGACCAGACCCAAAGGTCCGATTAATACATGGATTCGGGTGAAATTTTATACCAGACCCATTCCTGACCTGAGTTCTGATTAAGACCCACAATTTTTCAATGTAAAAATGATAAAAAAAATTATTATTTTCCCGGCCTGGGACTAGTTTTTCCAAAATTCTGATCATGATGTGTTAACATGATTAATTTACTAAAAATTGACGCTTGGGTCATGCCTTTTGAATGGAAAAAATGGTAATGGGAGCTTTGAAAATTTATGAAATTGTAGGCCGTTCATTTTTTGAAACCTTATAAAAACATATCCATGCATCGGAATCAAATGCTCCAAGAACTTATTCCCATAAAAACAAATGCATACATCACATCTATAGGGTCAGAGTTTTAAAAAAATACTAAAAATCCTATAAATGTTTCTTATTGAGTTGGTTTAGGAGGTTTTCTATTGATTAGGTTTTAATTCATGTGCCAAAAATTTGAGAACGTCATTTTAAAATTGTTGAGTATTTGTGTATCATATCTTAGAATAAACAAAATGTTACTTATATGGCAGTTTATAATATACTGAAAAACCAAACAATTGCAATTTAATCTCTCTCTCTCTCTCTCTCTCTCTCTCTCTCTCTCTCTCTCTCTCTCTCTCTCTCTCTCTCTCTCTCTCAATAGCCACAAATTGTAGAAGTTTACGTTATGCATGGTTAGGGAAGGATCCAGGGGGGCTTGAGCCCCACCTCAAGTTTTGAAAATTTATATTATTTTATCATAAAAATTAATATTGTTCCCTTTATATTTTAGTTTTATATTTTATTTTGTTATAAAAAATCCCCCCCCCCCAACCTTCAAGCAAAATATAAAAATTCAATATTGCCTCCTTTTATATTTTATTTTATTATAAAAATTGGTTGCCCCTTTTAAGCAAATTATAAAAATTTATATTGCATCCCTTTAGATTTTAGTTTTATATCTTATTTATTATAAAAAAATTTGCCCCCCCCCCTAAGCAAAATCTCTCTCTTATCTTTTAGTTTTATATTTTATTTTATTAAAAAAAATTTGCCCCCCTTTAAGCAAAATCCTGGATCCGCAACAGTGCATGGGGTTATCCAACCACATGCATAACTTCCACTTTGACATGACTTGTATTAACAAATACAAGGATAAATTAATACTGTTAGTGACCATAATCTTTAATTATGACAATATTCGAACCTATTGAGAGAGGTCCCCTCTTTAACAGTTTGAAATAAAGAAACTATGACACTAAAATTAGAAACAAATGCAAGATTAAAGCAAATCAATTACATGCATGATGAGACAAGTTTCTGGATTGAGAAGGGGCGTTTCCCTATGATCATGAACCACTCCAGTACTATGTAAACAGCATTTTATGAAGAAAATATACAAGAAACTTCCTTAAGGGTTTCCTAAGCTTTGAAACAGCCAAAACCGAAGTTCTGTGGGAATTAATACAAAGGAGCAGAAACCAAGGTTGTGGAAATTAATGCAAAGAAGCAGCAGGAGGAAGAAGAAGCAAAAACAGAAAAAAAAAAGCAAGAGAAGAAGCACAAGATGGGGTTGAAGGAGCTGAAAGAAACATCAACATTACTAAGGCAGGGGATCAACAAAGAGTAAGCAAACAGATCCAAAACAAAGGGCCGAAAGCAGCAAAACAGAGAAAAAAGAACACAGACATCAGCCAGGGTCTTGAGGAAGAGAGGGCGGCAAGATGGGGTTGAAGGAGAAGAGAAGGAAGAGCATACAACAGAAGAAATGAACAGAAGATTTACTGAGTTCATTGCTAAAGAGCATGAGAAGATGAGCCGTGCAGAGCTCTTGAGTTCCAGGGCTTAAAGCAATCACAAAAGAGTTCTTAATAGGCAGACATCATTGTTAAGAACTCCAGCATTTTATGGGAATGCTAGTTGTTCCAATTTTTTTTTTTTATCTTTTTCCTTTGTTTGCTTTTCTTTCTTGTTTGGGTTTTTCCCTCGTGATTTTTCAGATGGCTAAATGAGATGCTTGTAACCTGAAACCAAAACAGCAAACAATTTATAGATTTTTTGTTGTATATTTTAAAAAGTAAGATATAATGTTTTTAAACATATACTCATTTGTATATTAGTATTTATTTATTGTAAAAATATTAATATAAACATGATTTATTTAGGCCTGGCCATATGGAGGGGCCGTTAAATATCTAGTATATATACACTTTTTTGGCTTACTGCCTCACAGGTTTTTGAGGAGCTTTTCATTTTTTCTTAAATCTAACCGTACATATGTCTTGTACATGCTTGATTTTACAAGAATCTAACTATTTGAACATCCAATTCTAACACAGTATAAATTTTAAAAATCAATTGTCTAAGATTTTCATAAATATTTAAAGCTTAAAAATCATCTTTTTATCGAAAAAACATGAACCAAGTGTTTACTAGCAAATCAACCACGCTGAACATATCTATATGGTCAGATTTGTGAAAAACAACTCAAAAATACCCATTTGCTCATGGAAGACTAGTAGTAGGCAGCTATCACTTTTCATATATATATATATATATATATATATATATATATATATATATATATATATATATATATATAGAGAGAGAGAGAGAGAGAGAGGTGGTAGCTATTAACCACTTTTCTAGCTAACCTCCAAGGCTTTTCGAAGAGTTTCATGTTTTCTTAAATCTGACCATAGAGATGTGTTTTACATGTTTGATTTTATAGGAATTGACTCATGGATCATCCAATTTCGATATTCTAAGTACGTTTTTATAAGGTTTAAAAAAACAACAATCTAAAATTTTTCTAAGTATTCAAGGCTTAAAAACTCAAATATTTTATCAAAAAAACATTATCCAAGTATGAAAAAACCCTTCAAAAGCCTGATTAGGTGGCCTGTTAGATAGAAAAGTGATCAACTGCTACCACCTTCTATATATATATATATATATATATATATATATATATATATATAGATACATATATGGTAATACATCAATGCTAAATGAAACATGTTAAACGAGGTTTTCAGGCTTTTTCGTTTTACTTTTGAATTTTGACCATAGAGATGTGATTTTATAGGGATCAGCTCTTGAAGCATTTGATTTTGACACATGGGTGGGTTTTTATAAGGTTTGAAAACCAATGGTCCAAAATTTTTGAAGCTCGAAGGATTTCTTTAAAATCGACTACACCCAACACATTTATGGTCAAAACTGCAAAAAAAAATGAAAAAGCTGAAAATTAAACCCATTTAGCATATATATATATATATATATATAGAGAGAGAGAGAGAGAGAGAGTAATGCATTTCTTAGGCCCCTTTTTCATTAGGTCTTGTTAGGCTCCTCCAAAAACCGTAGTTTTAAGTATTTTTCTCACGTTTAATACCCTTGATGTGATTTATAAGCTTTTTTTTGTGGGAACCGGATTTTGGATCGCCAAAATCTGACCTGTATGTAGGTTTTTCTGGTGATTCAAAATCAATGGCTATGAAGGTACCAGTTTTTTCTGGCTCAGAAAAACATTTTTTTGGTCTAAAAACATGATCCAAGAATTTATTCCTACTAAATAGAACATGTTAAACACATCTAACAGTTTAGATCTATCATAAAACACTTAAAACCTATGGGACAGAACGAGAAAAATGGGGCCTAATATGTTCAATTATATATATATATATATATATATATATATATATATATATATATATATATATATATATATATATGTGTGTGTGTGTGTGTGTGTGTGTGAGAGAGAGAGAGAGAGAGACGAATGAAACATCAACATTACTAAGACAAAGGGTCAACAAACGTTGAGCCTGCGAGCAAACAAACAACAGACCCAAACCAAGGGCCGAAAACATGAAAGCAAACAAAAAAAACATAAGGACAGAAGTCCAAAAAAGAACGAAAATTTGACAAATTCAGCTAGGGTCAGGAGGAAGAGATTGCGGTTGAAGGCGGTGGAGACCAAGGCAACAGAGACGCAAAATTGCGTACACATCAGCCAAGATGCAATGCACGAGCTTATTGAAAACAATCGGAGTTTGATGGAATATCACATTGTTGCGGGCCATCCAAACAGCCCACCAAGTAGTGAGGAGTCAAGTTCTCCAGATCAGTTGTCATCTCTTGCAACTGTGCACCTGCGGCGGGCCCCGCAGAAGATCGAGCGCGAAGGAGCCTTGTCGCACGTTAACATTAGGTTTGTTTCACGTACTCTTGAAGAGATCCACAAAGATGGGGGGCAGGCCCAAAAGAGATGATAGGTGGATTCTTCCGCCACATTGCACAAGACGCAAGGAAGCTGAAAACCCACTCTTTTGAGGAAGTTGTCCATCTGAACCCGATCATGCAGAATCAACCAAGCTAAGAACCGAGACCCGGAGTTGGGCTTTTAGCCTATAACAAATGCTAGCTCCAGGAGGAAGAAGAGACCGATAAAGAGATTTGGTGCAGAAAGCACCGCTAGGCGCAATTCCCCGATGCAAAAGCTGGGCGGCAGGGTCGGGATTGCCCTCATTCATGAGGACGAAAGACATAGCTTTGAGCCACATGCGACGCAGGTGCATAGTAGAAAGCTTGTGATGACAACGATAAAAAAAGAATAACTGAAGGGAGTCATATTTAGCATACAGTAAGGGAGCACACAGATTGCCAGGACGGTGTGTCATCCAGCATTGCTTCACGACGAGAGCAATACTTCTAAGTCTCGGAGCAAGAATCCCCAGACCCGTCATACACCTAGGGGAGAAAGAGCGAGAGATACAAAAAATGAATCAATGTTGGATCCCATCTATTCTTTTGCATTTTTAAAATGTGTATTAAAAGAACCTATGAATTCAAAGAAACAAATGAGAAATGTTGTGAATATACAGTGTCTTGCAACCCGGCCTGATCTGAATTAGGCTCATAGGCCTAACAGGCAGGTCGTGGGCTTTGTATTAGACCCGGGCTCGACCAGGTTGGTCAAAGGGTCGAGCTTGGCCAGGCCCGTCCTGTCAACAGCCCGGTCAACCCCATCCACTAAATGGGCCAAGCCTGCCCATTGTTCAGCCCTAATCATCATTATCATTGAGCCTTATCCTGGCTACATTATCTCAGCTTTCATATTAATGGAATTACAGCCAGCTGACGCTTATGTCAATCCTCTAAGACCATTTAATTGGGTGCAAAAGGATGCGTTTGCATGTCTAACCTTTTTGGGAAGGTACATAACTAAGCTTAGAGGTAACACAAAGGAGTGAATAACATTATCCTGTCCACAAATGTTTAAGAAAAGAACGAGACATCTTAGCTGAGCTCAAGGTTGGCCCTTGTCTGATAAGCGAGCCGACTGCCAAGCTCAAGCAGACCTTGTTGGCTTGTCGAGCCTAGCTAAGCAACGTGATGGGATAGGCACATTCCGGCCTAATGGCTTGATTGGGCCAAGTGGGATTCCAGGTTCTCGCGAGTACTTGGTAGTTTCTGACCGACTGGCTCCCCAATTCTCCCGTCTCATAGCTGCTTGGATTTATGTATGTCAGAACACCTGAAAAGTCAGAATCTGTCTCGCTGGAGGCATCCCTTGCCACAAGGTTAAAGCTGGGCGTACTCTTCAGAGGGCAGGGGGGTCAGAACAACTAAATACATGAGAATTCAGATCGGAATCGAATCCGGAACAGCCAAAAACTGCAAAACCTTCATCCTTGATCTGACCTATTTGCATCCCTGCTTGTACTCTTGCTCAAGAGAAGCCTCTTTCATCTGAAAGGGTCCTTTTGGAGAGAAAGAGCCCTTTTGGAGAGAAAGAGCTTCCCCGGGGGAGAAGTGAACCCATTTTAACAGAAAAGTTGATTTTTTGAATTTATCATGCGGGTCCCATCATATATTTCCCTGACATGTTTGTTTCACCCTTTGTAAGAAAGAGGCTCTCAGCCCTGTTTCCTATGAAAGAGAGCCACTCAAAGAGGAAAGGGCATGAAACAAACGCCCCCCAACTCCCTAAGAAACTGCCATGCAGTGTGATCCATGCAGAGCTCGCACTAAAAGAGTGCACGTAATTGTGAATCTTTTTAGGTGCCTAACAAAAACAATATTAGTCATGAATATTGGCATGTGGGTGTAATTCATTGACATTGTGATATTTGCAAATTAAATGAAAAATAGAAAAACTAGGATTCTTTCAGGATTTCATTAGTTTTGAAAAATATCGGGATACGTCCCAAACCCAACCGACTTTTGGTGAGATGAAGAAACTGGAATAAATCGTTGAACAAATGGTTTTTAGGAATTTCAAACAAGATTCATTTGCCAGAAGTGCTGATTAAGTGAGATGATTTTCTAGTAGCTCAAGAAAATGACGCTGACTGGGTTCATTTTTACAGTTTCCTCAATTTATGCCTTTATTTTTCTATTTTATTTACCATGAATGATCACGCCCTTAACTAAGCTAAAATAAATAAAGGTGTAAAATTTTTTATAGTAGAATTCTCTCGCACACTTTTCATTCTATTCCAATCCAATTGGTTTGGCTTTGTACCCCACTGGATGCAAAAATTGCATCCTTGAATTGAGTCAGCTTAATGAAAGCAATTAATATTCTTCGATAACACATGAATGACAAAAGTACCCTTGATCGTTATCAATAGTGAGAGAAGCACATGCTAATAAATTATTTCAATTAAAAATAATAATAGTACAGTACATCAAGCTTGACCACCAGGAGCATTATACACCTCAAAGTTCAAAATGATGCAATTTCCATTCAGAAGGCAACTATGCCAAGAAACAAAGACCACAGAATTATATGGGTAACTCCCAACATATGACACAGGGGGTACATGCAACCAATGCATGGTGCAGGAAAAACCACAGAATTATATGGGTAACTCCCAACATATGACCATAAATCAATCAGGCAAAGTGTCATCCTTCGGGACCAAACGGGCTAAGTTACTGTATGCCATCTCGTAGATGGGTGACAATGGTGCAGATAGCTCACCATGCCTCCACTAGGGATGGATCTAAGATCAGTGTAAAAGACAATCAAGGGATGTGGGCACTAATTTCTTGCATAAACCTGAAAACAAAAACCCAATTGATTTTCCCCAGTGGTGTGTAAACGTGTATATATAATCAAGGGAACCAGAAAACCATCCAAAGGATTTAGAACTTGCTTTCAATTCACCTTAGAAAGGCCACAGGTCACCCCAAAGAGACCGTCGAGCCTGTTGATGTAGGGTCGGGTTCTTATGTTGTGTGACAATCACACGTTCAAAGCAGCCATCAGAGCCATCACGTTTTGTTGATCGGCATACATCCATGGATATGCGCTTACCCCTTCTCACAGGTGTGAATATAATCCTGCCCCATCCACTTCCAAGATCTGCAGGAACAGTTTCGTCTTCAATTTCTTCCTCATGTGTAGCATCAGCTTCTGTGAGATCGGAGACATCACTTCCTGGATCCACTTCATATGGTATATCCTCAATCTCGGACAGAAATTGATCCTCTGTCCAATATTGGTCATAGTTAGTACCAAGTCTAACCACATGAAGGAAAATCGAAATGTAGCATAAGGCAAATTCATACGTGGTTAGCACATAAGTTTGACCCTGTAATGTGAAATGACAATTTATGTGGCACTTCATCCTTTGATGGGAAGAATTGAAAGTTGAAAGCTATGCCTAATTAGTGAAAATGGGGCAAGCATCTCACCAAAGTCAATTTCAAGGTCTTCAGGATTCCGTTTAGCATGTTGTTCTTTCAAGGTTTCAAAACTCATACCATCAAGTGGCCAAGCTGCCCTGCAATACCAGCTTTAGTTAGAAAACTTAATAGCATGTCAAAGTAGATGCTTATGTGCAAAATAAAACAGAGATGCAACACCAAAATCAAACCACTGTCATTCAAGATCCAATTTAGAAATGCAAGATCAAACACTTATAGACCAAAGCTATGTCACATGGACATGCTAGACAAAATCGCATGTCAAGAGACACAATAGGATGACATAAGGCCTGCATGTTATGATATGCATCAGACGTACATTATTTTTGTATCTCCTTAATTATTTTGAGTTTCATGTTTAGTTAGTAGGCATACAGTTGAAGAAAATAAGAATTATTTGATAATGAACACTGGAGCATATGATTTTGTATCTCATGTCGATATCCCCATCTGTGTCTGTACCCATGTCTATATGACATAACACTGAAGAAGTTACCCTTAGTAGAAACCATGTTCAGTAATGTACAGAAAAGAACAAAGCATGTATGCTTTCATAAATGAAGCAGAAAAGGAACACAAGCATGTATGCACAGAGGTTGGCACCACCCTTGCAGTAATTTAGTAATCATAAAGTTCAGAAATAAGTCAACAGCTGAATGTTCACAGAATCATTTTCAGGCAAGTACAAATGAAAAGGCACCTCTCTAATTTGAGTATGATAAGTGCAACTTATTTACCGTGTGCCATAGATGTACACTTTGGTATCAATAAAATTGTGGTACTCACTGTTGCTTATCCAAAAAAAAAAAAAGAGTTGCAGCACATTGGACTGAATAAAATTGTGGTTCTTTTAAATTGATGACCTGCATATGCACCATGTAATCATGAGAGATTAACAAACAAGATGGTCCCTTTCAAATCGGCTCCAGTTCAGTTCTGACATTTCTTTCTTTCTCTGGTCTTTTCTGGTACATATCAAAAGCTTGAGGAGCCTAAGAGTACTGTTACATGATGCCATATGAGTTTCCTCCTTTAATCTTAATACTCTTTTTGTTACTTTTCTATCTTCTTAAATACTGATGATAATTGTAACGAAAATCTTTCTTCTCATGATCAAACAGGTCCAGGACAGAGTGAATAAACACCTTCGCAATCAATAACCTATAGTACATGGGAAGCTATGTCACATAGGTGCGGGTGTGGTGATGTGGCACTTTAAAAAAACTTGGGTGCGGGGGTGCGGGAGGGTATATATATATATATATATATATATATATATATATATATATATATATATATATATATATATATATATATATATATATATATATATATATATATAACTTATCCATAAAGCAAGCTCCCAATAAAAAAATCTGTTTTTCACCAGAAACAATAAAAAATTTAGAAGTATTGCTTAATCAGATTTTAATCGGATATTGCTTAATCAGATTTGGATTTATATACATTTAATACAAAAGTTCATTCCAATGCAGTTTTTACTTTTTTTATTAATGCATTCAATACAAAAGTTTGACCTACTCGGTTCTTCCCATTTAATACAAAAGTACATTTAATACAGAATTTGACCTACTTGGTTCTCCCCATTTAATATAGAAATTCATTCCAATGCAGTTTTCACTTTTCTATTAATACATTTATGACAAAGCTCTATAAAAAGTATAAAAGAATGTAATGGCTCAACTTTTCATGAAAAAGCTTTTTAAAAACAGTAAAAGAATGTATATGGCTCAAAACATTTAATGCACGACGTTTCAAACTTTCAAAGCTTTGTATATGGGACAAAACTTTAAATAATTTTAAATTTATTTTTTTAATGTATTTATTTTGGACAAAAATAACCCTAGGTGCGGGTTGACCGCACCCAAGGTCACATTGACTACACAGGGTGTCACACCTGCACCGGCACCCGTGTCGCGTCTGAAAAAGGTGCAGGATCCGACCTGATCCATGTCACCGTCCATGTATGTAAAGATCATGTATTTAGTTATCGGGTCTGGATATACAAGACCCAACCCATAGTGTAATGTAAACTTAAATACATGTTTAGGTCACGATTTTTTTTACCGAAATTGTGACAGCCGCAGTCGATCTCTCCCTTTATCTCCCTCTCTCTTTCTCTTCTCTTTCTCAATACAGGAACAAGAAGGAAAATTTACATGGTATCAAAGCCAAGATTCAGCTAAGGGTTGAAGTGGATTCCGAAGGTGCGGCAAATCAAGGTTTGAGGTTTCGCCTATTCTTTCCTTCATTTTCTTCAGATTTTTTTTCTCTACCACGATTTCAATCTCCACCTCTTGTTTTCCCTTTCTGTTTTCCCACCTTTTTCATTTCTTCCTTTAGTGGATTCACATCTCACGTGAATCCCTAATCTATTCACGCAGGATTCACGTGAATCTTGATTCACGTGAACGTTGTACATCAAAAGGTCGTGAATTTCACGTGAATATTCTTTCTTTATTCAAATCTCTTTTCTTGTATAACCCTTCTTTATTTTGGGCAGACTTGCAGACTTGCAACATAAAATCTGGGACACGTGAATCTCCTTTTTTTTAAATCTCCTTTTTTCAAAACTTTTTTTTTAATCTCTTGTTTTTGTTTCTGTTTCACGTGAATCTTCTCTCTTTATTCAAATCTCTTTTCCTGCATACCCCCCAATTGATATATAATCTGGGATTCTAAAATCTAAAAAAAAAAAATTTGTTGTCCAGCCTGCTGTGCGACAGAAAATCTGTTCATTTCTTTGCTCTCATTTGCCTTTTCTCGTATCATTTTTCTTCTGACTGTTACGAGTGGGATTCACATTGAAAACTCAGTCTTTCTTTTGACAGCTTCTGGTTGTCTATCTTTGAGTTACTCAGTGCAAAAAAAAAAAATAGGCGATCAGCAAACCTCTCTGACTGCAGACTGAGCACTCTGTGAATACTCCAAAAAAAAAAGAGGTTCCCTTTCTTGTTAAAACTCCTTTTTCATGGATCTTCATTCCTCTTCATCCAATCTTTCCTCAAGTTTTCTCACTCAACTCGTTTCTGAAAAGTTAACTACCTCAAACTTCTTGATTTGGAAGAGACAAATCATTCCTTTTATAAGGAGTCAAGGTCTCTTAGGTCACCTTGATGGAACCACTCCCGTCCCACTCGAATTTGTTACGAGAGAAGAAAAAGACGACAAAGGAGTAAGTTCAATTGTGTATGTCAAGAATGTTGAGTACCTCAACTGGGAAAGGAAAGATCAATCAGTGGTTGCATACATCACTTTCACCTTGTCCCAAGAGGTCCTTGTTGTCATTCCCGACAATTGTACAGCTCTGCAACTTTGAGAAAAATCGGTTCAAACATATTCACAAGTTTCGCAGGCCAGAATGGTTTTTCTCAAGAGGGAATTCCAGATGTTGAGAAAAGATTCCATGACCATCATGGAATATCTAAACAAGATGAAGACTATCACAGACCAACTTGCAGTTATAGGATGCGCGGTGAGTGACAGCGATATGGTACAACAGACTCTGAGTGGATTGGGATCCGACTACAACATGATCATCACTTCCCTATTGTGTCTCCCTGCCCTTCCTACCTTTGATGAGTTGCGAGCAAAATTAATTCAGTATGAGATGACTCTGAAAGGGTTCTCTCAGGAATCTCACGTTCACACAAATTCTCAGGAAGTTTTTGCCACAGGGGTGTCTTATGGTAGAAGACGCGGACGAGGAGGACAAGGGTGAAGTGGACACGGAGGGCGTGGTTTGCTTCCCACTCCAAATATGTTAGCTCATGCGCAGGGGTCAAGATCCATTCCTACCTGCTTACTTTGTAACAAAAAGGAGCATATCAAGGCAAATTGTTGGCATAATCCAGAGAATAAAGGAAAGGGTCCACAGACAGAAAACAAAAGGAAGTTCTCAAGCAGTGGAGAGATTAAAGATCTGCTGATATCTGCCTTGTCAGAGTTGAAATTGAAGCAGAGCGATGAAGGCACCTGGTTTGTCGACTCAGGGGCAGCGACTCATGTAACAGGTGATGCAGGTAAGATTTCTAATCCCATTCCTTATTTTGGAAAAAGTAAGATTGTCACTGGAGATGGATCCCACCATCCTGTTTCTCATGTTGGAAAAACTGTCATTCCCATGTCACATTTCACTCTTACTCTTTCTGACGTTCTTCATGCTCCTGACATTAAGAAAAATATTGTCTCTGTTTCTAAACTTATTGATGATAATAATGCTTCAGTTGAATTCACTCCCTTCTCTGTGCAGGTCAAGGACCTTCGCACGAGGGAAACATTCGTTGAAGAAAAGAGACGAGGCAATATGTATGTCTTTGAAGAACCTCCTTGTCATGCTGTCCGCCCTGTCCACCTGAATTCAGAGCCTTCATTAGAGTCGTGTTCATCTTCTTTTGCTAATGTTTTTAGTGTTTCTGAATGTAATAAGCCATTCTTATGGCATAGTCGATTAGGACATTGTGGGGGCCATTTCATTGAGAAACTTATATCTAATAATCTCATTCCAAAAGAAAGTCTAAATAAGGATGAGAACAGTCACAAATGCTCCAGTTGTCTTTCCTGCAAGAGTCATGTATTGCCTTTTCATTCCATTAATAAGAGAGCTTCAAAACCTTTTGAGATAATCTGTTCTGATGTATGGGGACCCGCCCCAGTTGCCTCTGGATCTGGGAGCAAATACTATCTAATCTTTGTTGATAGCTATACTCGATACACTTGGATATATTTCATAAAAAATAAGTCGGAAGTCTTCTCTTTGTTTCAAAATTTTCTTTCCCTTGTCAAAAATCAATTTTCTGAGTCCATTCAATTTTTCCAATGTGATGGAGGTGGGGAATTCTCATCCCGTGATTTTATCTATTTTCTTCAAAGTAACGGAATAGGAAGAAGGGTGTCTTGTCCTCACACCCCTCAACAAAATGGAATTGCTGAACGAAAACATAGGCATATCGTTGAAAGTGCCATGAGTATGCTTCATGACAGCAATCTTCCCATCAACTTATGGACAGAAGCTTTACATTCTGTCGTGCATGTGATAAACAGACTGCCTATGGTTATTCTGGAAAATAAGTCTCCTTATCACTGTCTTTTTGGAACTTATCCTAGTTATTATGATCTGCGTGTTTTTGGATGTGTTGGCTATGTGCATATCGATCAATCCCTGAGAAACAAGTTTCAAGACAAAGCCCAAAAGTGCAGATTTGTAGGATATGCAGATGACTACAAAGGATATAGGTGTTATGATCCCACCAACAAACGTATCAGAACCTCAAGAAATGTTGTCTTTGATGAACAAAATTTTGATCACGGAGCTGACACAACGAATATGTCAACTGAAATTTACTATCCTTGGCTAAGCTCAGAACTTTTTGTTGGCTCCAATTAAACATGTTCCTCAGATTGCGTGCAACAAGAAGAAGAGGTATTTGAGAACACTGGGACGTCGGGGTCACAGAATGCAGAGGAAGTACCGGGCAGATACAAAGGCATTGTCTATTCCAGACAGAGACCGACAACATCAAGCCATTTAGATCATGTCTCAGTCGCCAATCCTACTCCTCATACCCTCGCAGTCAGAAAATCAAACCGCATACGGCATCCTATTGACAGGTGGGTTAGTTATAACAACTTCTCCTTGGATTTTCAATTGTTTTTAACTGCCATCAATAAGGATGAAGAGCCCATCATGTATTATCAGGCAGCAGCTTCTATGAAATGGGTAGAAGCCATGAATGATGAAATGCAAGCCTTGCATGAATGTGGAACATGGGAAGTTGTTCCCAGACCACCTGACAAAAATGTTGTCGGATGCAAATGGGTCTACAAAATTAAGTACAAGCCAGATGGAACCATTGAACGATATAAAGCAAGGCTTGTAGCAAAAGAATTCACTCAAATAGCAGGGCAAGACTATGATGAGACTTTTAGTCCGGTTGTAAGAATGGGAACGATTCGAATTATCATTTCCCTGGTTGTTGAACATGGATGGAAGTTGAGTCAGTTTGATGTAAAAAATGCATTCTTACATGGGGATTTGAAGGAGGAGGTATACATGGAACAACCCCCTGGATATCAAGAACAAAATTGTAAAACCCATGTATGCAGGTTAAAAAGAGCCATCTATGGCCTGAAGCAAGCATCTCGCTCTTGGTTTGATAGCTTCTCATCAGAGATTCAAAAACATGGATTTTCACGTTCCATGCTGGACCACTCATTATTTATCTTTAAAAGTCAGTCTGTGACCACTCTATTATTAATTTATGTCGATGATATTATCATCACAGGAAACTCTGCGAACCACATCCAAGAAATAAAAGACTTATTAGGTCAAAGGTTCAAAATGAAAGACCTTGGAGTTCTACGTTATTTCCTTGGTGTAGAAGTTGACAACCAGGCTCATGGATTGACACTCACTCAACACAAGTACACCGTAGATGTTCTCAGCAAGGCAGGCATGAAAGACTGCAAACCTCTAGGAACTCCGAGTGTACTTCATCAAAAACTTAGAGCTCATGATGGAGATCTGTGTGATGACCCCACCAGGTATCGCAACATAATAGGAATGTTACAATACCTCACATTCACTAAACCTGATATTGTTTATTCAGTCAATCAAGTGTCTTAATTTATGCATGCGCCACGTACTGGACATATGGAAGCGGTCAAGAGGATCCTTAGATATCTGAAAAGGACTATTGGGGATGGATTGATATATTTACCACAGTCCCATGGCCAAAACGAGCACGAAATTACAGTCTATTGTGATGCAGAGTGGGCAGGAGATCCCGACGAAAGAAGATCTACATCAGGATATTGTGCCTTCATTGGAAGAAATTTAGTCTCTTGGAGCAGTAGAAAACAAAAAGCTATCGCTAGATCAAGCACTGAGGCTGAATATAGATCCATGGTTGCGGCCACTGCCGAAGTCACATGGATCAGGCATCTTTTAACTGAAGTAGGAGAAAAGATCTCTCACACTACCTTGCTTTGTGACAATCAAAGTGCTATCAATATGTCATTCAATCCAGTACATCACAGTCGTGCCAAGCACATTGAGATCGACCAACACTTTGTGAGGCAGAAGGTTGAAGAAAAAGAGATTGAACCTGAGTTTGTCAGTACTGAAAGACAGGTTGCAGACATATTTACCAAAGGGTTAACCAAGGATCGCTTTTGGATGCTTAAAAGCAAGTTGTTCATGGTCCAAAACCATGATCAACTTGAGGGGGGGTGAAAAAGGTGCAGGATCCGACCCGATCCATGTCACCGTCCATGTATGTAAAGATCATGTATTTAGTTATCGGGTCTGGATATACCAGACCCGACCCATAGTGTAATGTAAACTTAAATACATGTTTAGGTCACGATTTTTTTTACCGAAATCGTGACAGCCGCAGTCGATCTCTCCCTTTCTCTCCCTCTCTCTTTCTCAATACAGGAACAAGAAGGAAAATTTACAGCGTCGACGTGGGTGCGACGGCCTCTATGCTGAGTCCATGTGACATGGATGGGAAGTCTCCATCTTCCTAGGTATGTGATTATTGTTTGTGGTCTTCATCTTCCAAGGTATGTGATTATTGTGTGTTTCAAAGTTTGGTTGAATGGCCATGCATCTTCATAAGGAACTCTTATTTTATTCTGAAAGAAGCATATATGGAGGACCATGCTATTCATAAGGTTCTTCAGCATGCCATGGATCTTCAAGATGATGGGACTTCAATGTTGTTCCTCTTTATTAGTTCATTATAAGAGTAAACATTAAAGCCAAATTACTTTTCCATGATAGAAAGAAGTATGTTGAGCTAGAGCGTCAATACTGTACACATGGTGGCATTATCTTCACTTCCATGTACTCACTAATGAGCTTCCAGTTAACAGGTTTCTTTACAAAATCAGTTACTTCATTTTGTTGCCTTGTCATCCCCTTACACTCGCCATGATCACAAATAGCTTGTGATTTCAAGGTAATTTTTGTGTGCATGAATGCATGAGAGAGAGAGGGAGATTGTCATCTATCAAACCTAGGTAATGCTCTAGTTTCTATTAGTCTGGAAATTTTCTTCCAAATGTTAAGCGCATTTGACCAACTACCATCATGAAATTGAGGCTGAATCACTCAGATCTTTAATTTTTGAGGTTTTCCCAAACATTAAGTGGAAATGAATCAGCAATGCACAACAATGTAATCTACAACAGCAGTTATCGGAACAATATGTAGTCAATGTAATCTACAACAACCAATACCTTGTATAGTAATAAACATGAACAAACAAATAGTTACAGAAAACACTTTTGTACAACCACAATCCTAAATAGGAAAGAGATGACAAATAAAATTCACCTGTGATAGAGCTCATCTATAGGAAGATGATACCATAATGGTGAAATATTTTAAAAAGCATGCGTCACTGGAACTTAGTGTAATGAAACAAGGGAAAAAACAAAAAGAAGCCTCTAAGGGCTCACAAGATTACAAGGCAATGTGCACAAGTTCACTAAGGGACAATACAAAAGCCAATTAATGGAAAATACAAAAAACACAAAGGTGCATATAATAGCCACTAAGGGCAATCACAAGAGAGCACAACACATAAAAAATATATCTTTTATTCACTAAAATGCTTAGAAAAAGCATTGAGAAAAGAGGGGGCAAACAGCCCCTATATATACACAATAAGGGCCATTGGGAGCTCCCCAATAGTCGTTGGGAGTTCCCAATGACTCTATGGACTTTTGACCATAAAGCCCTCTCACAAATAAGAAAAGATAAAAAATAAAATAAAGAAAAAAAAAGACAAATCTGTTCATACTGGATAGAACCTATTACATAGGTAAAATGACCAAAATACCCCTGATGGGTATTGTCTATTACATCAATATATACAATTATATATATAATCAATATACACAATTATATATATACATACACATATTTTAACACTAAGATTATATTTTGCACCAAAAGAAAATGTTCCCCATTCAAAATCTAACAAACACCCCAGTTGTTCAGACCAGAGCAAGGATTGCTTACTGTGGTCGTTCACCACGCCTTATAACAACAAAACAGAACTTCTCATCCTCAAAACCCCGCAGTGTTTGGTTCTTTTCTTTCTGCAAAAAGAAGTCGAGACAATATCTGAAGCAGTTCAAGCAGAATAAAAAATACTGTAGCAACTACATTCCAACTTAATAAACATAAGAAACACATAATTAGACATACTCTGTAATGGACAAAAACTGCACAGTAAAGGAGGGATTGTGCAGCCACCAACTCATGTTGACACTATTTTCCATGACCTTAAGCTTAAGCCATTTTTTACTAAGGGCGACCTATTCTGTCTGCACATTTACATTTCATTAATACAAATTTACATCTCTTGGATTTAAAGAAAAACTAGTAGCACATGCACATATGCATGAAATATAATTGTATACACATGTGAGATGAACTTTTCTCTAGACCAGCCTTAGCTCGTATGCCATTGCTACTCTTGACAAACCTCAGAAACACACTGTTAGATGAATAGAAGGATGTGCGCTGGCTTCAACACCATCCTTGCCCACATCCCTCTGAAGGACAACACATTAAAATACTCAAGGTATTTATACATCAAAAATAGTGTGATAGGCATCAAACATATTGTTAAACTATAGGACGATACAAAAACCTTTGCATCAGATAATATACACGAAAGGCAAAACCTTTGCATAAATGTCAAACCTAAAAGGCTATCCCTATTGCAACATTATTGAAATCAAAAGAAAACAAGAATTTATGGGTGTTTTGAAAAAAATATATGATATGCACAAACCCTTGTATCAAATAGCATATCTAAAACCAGGCCATTGCAATAACTTATTGAAAGCAAAGGAAGAAAACAGGAACTTGTGGGTGTTTCGAAAAAAAAATATGAAAAGCACAAACCCTAACCATTAAGCACCAACTACTAAGTGATGGGAAATCAAGTTATTAACCTGTGAGTGAGCATGGACTATGGATTACTTCAAACTCAATATCCTTTTAAAACAAAATTATACGGATAGAAGAAATTGTTAGAGATAGAAAATATCATGGCACCATCAGACATTAGTTTCAACTTAGCAATACTATGGCGACATTTCAATCGATTTTAAATTTATTAAGATATTTGTCTTTATGTATGTGCATAAAATGCTCAAATACAGTACATACAATACACTCTTATCCCCAACTACAATCAAATAATCTTAGCACTTGTTGAACACTGCAAAGTTCATGAAAGCATGAAACTGCAATTCATAAAGCATTCTCAGTGTATAGGAGTTGTTGATGTCTATGGCTTGTAGCAAAGAACTCTTGTGCCAACCAAATTTTAGGTCTTATTGAAGAGAAAAAGCTTTAGATTTAAGAACTGCAAATTAAAGACAGATGGTGGCTCTTTCTAAGAGTTTGTAATATATACCAATGTGAGTGCAAACAAGGCAACAATTTGTAAGGCACTACCATAAAAGTATAGTCGTGCCTATATTCCACCCAATAGGTTTGTGTCCTATGATTCCTTGTCACCAAACTATAGAGCTTTCTTGATAGCACTACATTTTATCATGAACCATCACATTAAAATGAAGCTAAAAAATTTTAACATTAAATTGAAGCAACGAATGTAGAATTAGATGCTCTTAAGAAAACCAAGACTTGGGGAAATAGTTACATTGTCATTAGCGAAGAGAACCATATGATCTATATCACATAGGTGCGGGTGCGACGACGCAGCACTTTAAAAAAACTTGGGTGCAAGGGGGAAGGAGGGTATATATATTTTTAATATTTTAATATATATATAAAACTTGGAGGCTCGAGGTACCCCTTGGGGGAGGAGGGCTCTGTTAGTTTTGCAACCTGCAGTCCGTTCCACGTTGGAGAGCTGCAAAACAGAGAGAGGTAGAGAAAGGGAGAGAGAGGTTTGGGGAAAACCGATACCCTGCTGTACATGGGTCGGCTGCTGTGTATTCCTTTATGTTAACATGAGATTACAAACAAAATTAGGGTACTAGAATACCCTTTTTACAATAATCAATATTACATAATGCCATTAATGAAGAAGTGGGTGTCACGGGTCTGGATCTTTAGATCCATGACCCGTAACCAATGAAAACACTTCTTTTCACCCTCCCTCAAGTTGTGCATGATCTTGAATCATGAACAACTTGCCTTTTAACGTCCAAAATCTGTCTTTAGTCAATCCTTTTGTAAATATATCCGCCACTTGATCTGTAGTTCGAACAAATTCAGGCTCAATCTCTTTCTCTTCTACCTTTTGTCTCACAAAATGCTGGTCTATTTTAATATGCTTGGCACGACTGTGATTAATTGGATTAAAAGACATACTAATGGCACTCTGGTTGTCACACAAAAGAAGTGAACGAGATATCGATTCTCCTACTTCTGTCAGTAGATGTCTAACCCAAGTAGCCTCTGCAGTAGCGGCTGCCATTGACCTGTATTCAGCCTCTGTACTGGATCTGGCAACAGCCTTTTGTTTCTTACTACTCCAAGAAACCAAATTCATCCCAATAAATACACAATAGCCGGATATTGATCTGCGTTCATCTGGATCTCCCACCCAGTCCACATCAGAATAAATAGTGATCTCATGTGCACTTTGCCCATTTGTCTTTCGTTTATATATGAGACCATCCCCAACCGTTCCCTGTAATGAAATAAGCGGAAGAAACCAAGAATGCTAAAGCATTCACTATGTCCCACACGGACAAATGCAACAAGCACAAGAGAGAAAATCCACTAAGGGATATACAAAGGGCCTTATAAAAAGGCTACACACATGAAAAATAATATCACTATTATTGAAGAGAAGCTCTCAAGAGCAATACAACATACATGGGGGGTTCCCCCTATTTATAAGAAGAGGAGACCAAAGGGGCTCCCAATAGAGTCGTTGGGAGCCCCCAACGGTCACATATGTGACCGTTGGGGGCCCCAACGACTCCATTGTGGGGCCCCTTTTCGGTATCCAAAAAATACAAAAATAAAAAGAAAAAGAAAAATAAAAAATAGTGAAATATGAGAAACAAAATAAGTACCGCTATGGGGTACTTTGTGAAATGACCATAATACCCCTATCGGGTATTATGGTATTATTACATATGTTTTAACACCCCCCCTCAAACTTTACGGGGGAATGACCGAAAGTTTGCCAAGGAGGAACAAGAAGCGAGGAGCAGGCAGGGCTTTGGTGAAGAAATCAGCAAGTTGATATTCTGAAGTGACATATGGCAGTGTTACTGTCCCACGAAGATATTCATCACGTACATAATGACAATCCATTTCAATATGTTTCGTCCTCTCATGGAAAGTGTGGTTGCTGGCAATGTAGATAGCACTTTTGTTGTCGCAACAAAGCTTCGAAGCCCCGGTAATTTCGACTCCCATATCTTGAAGAAGACTTCGAAGCCACACCAGCTCCATTGTAGTGGTTGCCATAGCCCTGTATTCTGCTTCAGTAGACGACAATGAGACTTTCTGCTGTTTCTTGCACCTCCAAGCAATTAGCGAATCTCCTAGGAATACACAAAAGCCAGTAGTTGAGATTCGATCATTTGGGTTTCCTCCCCAGTCAGCATCAGTATAAGCTAGTAAATCTAAGGAAGAGATTGAGGATAGGAATAGCCCTTTAGTCAAAGTATTTTTAATATATCGAATGATCCGGAGCACAGCACTCATATGCACAGATGTAGGAGCATGCTGAAATTGGCTTGCAGAGTGCACAGCATGAGCAATATCGGGCCTGGTGATAGTCAGATAGGTGAGGGAGCCTATGAGTTGCCTATAGGGCGTAGGATCGTCCAGCAGAACTCCATCCTCCAGTCGTAGTTTAGCATTGATAACCTCGGGAGTCTCCACCTTTTTATCATCTGAAATCCCAGATTTGGAACATATATCTGCAGCAAGCTTCATCTGTGACAGTATATACCCTCGAGGAGAGTATGCAACTTCTATGCCAAGAAAGTACCTGAGAAAACCCAGATCAGACATATCAAAATTATGTTTTAACATATTTTTAACTTTAAGAATACCGCTTTCATCATTGCCAGTGATGATCATATCATCAACATAAAGCAGAAGGATGATGATACTATTACCTGCATTTTTAACAAAAAGAGCAGTGTCAGTATAACATGAGCGAAATCCCAATTGTAACATGGCACTAAATCTATCATACCAAGCCTTAGGGGCTTGTTTAAGACCATATAAGGCTTTTAATAACCGAAGGGTTTGACCTTGGTTAACACTGATTCCCGGCGGAGGATCCATATATACTTCTTCATTCAACTGACCATTAAGAAAGGCATTTTTAACATCTAATTGGAATATAGGCCATTTCTTAGATGATGCTACCGCAATTAAAGTTCTAACGCTTGTCATGCGAGCCACGGGAGCAAAAGTCTCCTCATAATCGATGCCATATTCTTGTGAGTATCCCTTAGCAACTAATCTAGCTTTATAGCGCTCTAGGGAACCATCACTTTTTGTTTTGACTTTGTAGACCCATCGACATCCTATAGCTTTCTTATTTGGAGGAAGGTGAACTATTTCCCAAGTTTTAGCTTTATTTAAAGCATCTAGTTCAACTTTCATTGCTTCAACCCAATGAGGTATACTTTTTGCTTGATTATAATGGGAGGGTTCATAGTAAGAATGCAAGGCTATTAGACAAGCTCTATATTTAGGTGAAAGAGTTTCATATGAGACAAACCTATTAGGTGGAATTGATTCTCTAGAAGAACGCCTAAGGGAGGTTTCTTCTAGGGGTTCATTAAGCCGCAAGAATTTTTCTAAAGCACTAATAGGTTGGGCTTCCTCACGCCGAGTGTATACTTGGAGATTGTCACCATTAGTTGGTGATACATCATCATCATGAGAATCATGAGTATTTTCTAAAATTTCCGGATGACTCAAAGAGTCATCATTTGAATCTTCTAAAAGATCATTGATAAACATATAATCAATTTCATTTGATTTTTCCAATATGTCAAATCCATTTTCATCTTCTAAAAAGGTTACATCTTTGGAGACAAATAACTTATTGTTTTTATGATCAAAGCATCTATAGCCTTTTTGATTTTCACCATATCCTAAAAATACACATTCTATTGCTTTAGGTGACAATTTATCTCTTTTATGTAAAAGAACAAAGCATTTACACCCAAAAATCCGAAGACGATTGTAGTCGGGTGTCATATTAAAAAGTTTTTCATAAGGAGAGATATTATTCAATTTTGAAGATGGCATCCTATTGATTAAATAGGTGGAGGTTAACACGGCTTCGGCCCAAAAATTTTTAGGAATATTTTTAGAAATGAGTAAGGATCTAGTGGTTTCCAAAATATGCCTATGTTTTCTTTCCGCTAGACCGTTTTGTTGAGGAGTTCTTGGGCAAGATTTTTGATGACAAATGCCATGTTGTTTTAGATATGCTTGAAAATCATTTGATAAGTATTCTCCACCCGAATCGGATCTAAGAATGGATATTTGACTTTGAAATTGATTTTGAATTTTTGCATGGAATTCTTTAAAGAAGTTAAAAACTTCTGATTTAAAGTTAAGAAAATAAATCCATACATATCTAGTATAATCATCAATAAAAGTAACATAATATGAATAACCACCTTTAGATAGAACCGGAGATGGCCCCCAAACATCGGAATGCACCAATTCAAAAGGTCTTGTTGTCACAAAGGATCTAATAGGAAAAGGAGTAGACTTCATTTTGCCAAAAATGCAATCTTTGCAATTGATATCTTTTTCTTTACAAAACTTGTGTCCAAAAGGAAAAAGATACATTTTAGAGTAACTTGGATGTCCAAGCCTTTTATGCCAAGTTTCAATATTTTTGTCTTGGACATAAGTACAAAATGAGGTATTTGGAAGCATTAAATTATCCATAAAATAAAGGTCTCCCTTCCTATGGCCTTGCCCAATCCGCTTCCCGGACCGGAGATCCTGCACAAAGCACCCTTGGGATGAGAAAGATATTTCACATCCATGGTCGGCTATTTGAGAAACGGAAAAGAGGTTAAGATTTAATTTTGGAACTATTCTAACTTTTGGAACAAAGAAATTTTGAACATTTTTAGAATCAAGAGTTCCAACACCATTTATTTTGAGAAAAGTTCCATCGGCCGTAGAGACACAAGACATTTTTGAATTGGTGTGCACATTGGTTAATGCGTTTTCATGAGGGGTCATGTGAAAAGAAGCTCCGGAATCTAAAATCCAAGAGTACGTACCGGGAGGTGATGATGAGGCAATGGCGGCACCGGAGGTGGAAGAAGTGACCTTTAAAATTTGTTGAAGAGCCAAGGAGATTTGTCCAAGAGTGTCTTTGAGATCCCCGTTCTTGCCGTCATCTTCTTTGGTGGTGGATTCTTCAACGGAAGCCACCTTTGGCTTGAATGCCCCATTTAGCTTTGGGCAAACGGGTTTAATATGTCCCGGCTCATAACAATGGTGACATATAATCATTTTTCTTCCACCACTCCCTTGCTTACCAAAATGAGGTGGTTTGTATGTTTTAACATGATTGCCGGGTTTAGATACGGCAAGAACTTCCTCTATGCTTTTACCCATGCTATGCCTAGTCTCTTCTTGAGTAATCTCGGCAATAGCTTCTTCTAAGGGAGGAAACGTGGATCTATAGAGAAGTGAGGATCTCACTTGTTCAAATTCGGGACGAAGCCCAAATAAAAATTGAAACAATCTATCTTGTTCCATTTGTTTTTGTCTTAGAACCACATCTTCCATAGATACCCATTTAGGCTCTAAAAGAGCCAATTCATCCCACAAAGGATTTAGAGCACTATAGTAATCTTGTATGCTCATGTCGCCTTGTTTTGTGGTTCTTACTTTTTCTTGCAAGAAATAAGCTCTTGCAAGATCCTTTTGGGTAAACATACCCTTCATAAAAAACCAAGCTTCATTTGCCCGACGGAATTTTGCAATATTTGCACATACCTTAAGTTCGACATTATTCATAAACCATGCAAGGATTTTTGCATGGTTGCTCTCCCAATCTTCCATTTGATGATTATAATCTTCAATGGCATTGAGACGAGCATCGCCTTCAAGTGCTTTCTCTTGATCTCCTTCCATCTTTGTGAGCCTAAGTTGGGGTTCCGGAACGGTTCCCATTACATAACCCCAAAGCTTCTTGCCTTTGAGATTAT
Source organism: Nuphar pumila (assembly GCF_984573655.1). Taxonomy (NCBI): domain Eukaryota; kingdom Viridiplantae; phylum Streptophyta; class Magnoliopsida; order Nymphaeales; family Nymphaeaceae; genus Nuphar; species Nuphar pumila. The sequence continues at coordinate 115,779,748 of NC_143255.1, read as the reverse complement.
TCTCCATTGCGGATGCCCACATCATGTAATTTTTTCCATTGAGTTTGAATGATAGATCGATCTTGACTTCCATTGCTACACAAGGAAGATGTGAGAAAGAAAGGAAGTAGAGAGAGACAAGATTTTACCTTTAGAAGATCTTATGACTCTGATACCATGTAATGAAATAAGCGGAAGAAACCAAGAATGCTAAAGCATTCACTATGTCCCACACGGACAAATGCAACAAGCACAAGAGAGAAAATCCACTAAGGGATATACAAAGGGCCTTATAAAAAGGCTACACACATGAAAAATAATATCACTATTATTGAAGAGAAGCTCTCAAGAGCAATACAACATACATGGGGGGTTCCCCCTATTTATAAGAAGAGGAGACCAAAGGGGCTCCCAATAGAGTCGTTGGGAGCCCCCAACGGTCACATATGTGACCGTTGGGGGCCCCAACGACTCCATTGTGGGGCCCCTTTTCGGTATCCAAAAAATACAAAAATAAAAAGAAAAAGAAAAATAAAAAATAGTGAAATATGAGAAACAAAATAAGTACCCCTATGGGGTACTTTGTGAAATGACCATAATACCCCTATCGGGTATTATGGTATTATTACATATGTTTTAACATTCCCTTCAGATATCATAATATCCGTTTAACTGCTTCCATATGCCCTTCACATGGGGCATGCATAAACTGAGAAACTTGATTCACCGAGTAGACTATATCAGGGAGAGTAAAAGTGAGGTATTGTAGCATACCCACTATGCTACGGTACTGTGTGGGATTATCAAATGGATCTCCATCTTGAGAGCTAAGCCTTTGATGAAGAACACTAGGAGTGCTTAAGGGCTTGCAGTCTTTCATACCCGTTTTATTGAGAACATCAAGAGTATACTTATGTTGAGTGAGAGTCATTTCTTCAGAGGAACTGTCGACTTCAACTCCAAGAAAGTACCGTAGTTTGCCAAGGTCCTTCATTTTGAACCTCTGATTCAAGAGATGTTTGACTTCTTCAATGAGGTCATTGGAACTGCCAGTAATGATGATATCATCCACATATATCAACAACAGAGTAATTGTGTCTTGGTTCTTAAATATAAATAAGGAGTGGTCAAGAAGAGATTTCTTAAAACCATATTTTTGTATTTCAAGAGAAAAGCTGTCAAACCAAGATCGAGATGCCTGCTTCAATCCATATATCGCCCTTTTTAGTCTGCAGACATATTTTGTAGGATTACCTTCTGCGTAACCAGTGGGTTGTTCCATGTAAACTTCTTCTCTCAAATCTCCATGAAGAAAGGCATTCTTCACATCAAGTTGGCTAATGGTCCATTAGTGTTCAATAGCTAAAGAAAGTATGACTCGGATTGTCCTCATCCTCACCACTGGACTAAAGGTTTCATCATAGTCCTGTCCTTGCTCCTGTGTAAAACCTTTAGCTACAAGTCTCGCCTTGTATCGCTCTATAGTCCCATCTGGTTTATACTTTATTTTGTACACCCATTTCGAACCAACAACATTTTTGTCAGGTGGTCTTGATACGACATCCCACGTACCACATTCATGTAGAGCTTCCATCTCCTCATTCATAGCTTCAATCCATCTTCTGGAATTTGATGCTTGAGAGAACGTTGTGGGTTCATCTTCTTTATTCAAGGCTGTTAGAAAGAGTTGAAAATCTAATGAGAAATTTTCATAACTGACCCACCTTACAATTGGATGGCGAGGACGTGTGGATCTTCTAGTATCAACAATGTTGGATGTTGAGGATGGGTCCATGACTGAATCAACTATGGTGGGTGACTCTCTTTCTCGTCGAGTATAGACAAAGCCTCTATATCTTCCTGGATTCAAAGTTGAGTCTGTATTTTCATGATCAATCATCCCATCAGTAGACACAGGTATCTTATCCTTTTGAGTGCAATTTGAGCAAGCATCACTAGCTCCTGCGAGGAGTTCATAGTTCAACCAAGGATAGTAAGCCTGAACTTCATGTTTTGATTCTGAAGAACTAGTACATTGACAATCAAAATTCAATTCATCGAAGATGACATTTCTTGATATTTTGATGCGCTTGCTCACCGGATCATAGCATCTGTACCCTTTATAGTCATCGGCATAACCCACAAACTTGCACTTCAAAGCCTTGTCCTGAAACTTATGTCTCTTTGAACTGTCAACATGAACATAGCATAAACAGCCAAACACATGCAAATCATAGTAGTTGGGGCAGTGTTGTGAAAAGCGTTGAGGCGTAGCGAGGCGCTCCACCAAAATCTGAGGCGAGGCGTAAGCCTCGAGGCGCAAAGCGTAAGCCTCAAAAAAAAATTAACTTAAAAAAAAAACTATAAAAATGATCTAAAATTATAAATAAATAAGAAATGCTTTATTGATGAAGCGCCAACCAACACGAGTTTCAGGTAGAGTTTCCATCAGATTGGGAGCCTCCCGACATTTTGCAGTTAGAGTTTCAGGTAGCGTAGTCTGTTCGGGTGCATTCGGGTTGCTTATGCCCTTCATGATGCTGCCGGTTTTATCAGGGTGGCTGGTGTAATGCAGAGCCCATTTGATATCATTCTGCCTGAGACTGATGTGTTGTCTGATATGCTAAATGATGAGGATCCGGCTGGTTCATTTGTCGGTGTTGTCCAACAATTCTATTTGGCTTGCCTATATGGAGGAAGCAATGAATGGACACGGGTGCTCTTAGGAGTGAGATCGTTCAAAAACTCTTAATGCTGCACTGTTGTTTAAGGAAGAAGCGGCCTGATTTGATGCTGTGTAAATTGTTGGATACTATTTCTGTAGATGGAGATAAAAAAAAAGAAAACCAAAAAGATTTGAACGCTAAAACTTATTACTTGCAAGCCAAACACTTTAATCATCGCTATGATACAAATTATAACTTGGAATATGGTTATCTCAGTGATGTCTTGGCCAGATATTTGAAACATGGCTCAGATGGCTTGCATAAAAATAGGCAAGACAATTCAAAGAAGGAAAAGATTTAAGTGGGGATCCACAGAAATCCATAAAAGCTTTTAGATTGTGGATATACAATTGAACAAAGGAAAAATCTAACCAAACTGCGATTAAACAGGACGCGAGCTCTTATTTCACAGCATATACGAAACATAAATCCTGAATCTCATTAACCATCAATGCTGTGTTTGGGATCCTTGAACTAGAGATGTGTTGCGGTTTCCCCAACATCCTCTGCACACCATTCAGCAATTCTATTCCCAACACCACATTTGAAAAACATATTTTAGCAACGACAATTTGGCAGAACCATCTCTCTCTCTCTCTCTCTCTACAGTTTCAACAAACCATTTAATTATAAGTTCATGTTAGACTACATAGCTTTCACTAAACTTACTTGAGGGTTTTGCAATCCTTTTTTAAGAGTTTAGACATTTCTTTATTTGTGTTAATACAGTGATAAAAAGGTGGTACTTTCAAATAAGAGATGTATCGTAAATATCATTTTTTTCGACATATATTCTTTCAAAATATCGTGATAAAAGCGTATCTCAGATAGGTGAAAACCAATAATAAGGTAAGCAGCAAAACAAAGAATTTATAGGAACAACTCGCAACACTTTGCCTGCGGTTTCTCTCACAAGAGTTGGAACTACACAATAAAAAATACATATTGGAGCGCCACTACTTCTTCTCTGATCTTCCCCACAGCGACTGCCAAAAAACGGGCCAGTTCCTCTGAGCTTCGTTCCATCCCAAAAGGGACCCTTCCCTCAAAGGGTCCCAACTAGAGGACACAATCCCATAACTCACCCCCAACAGAGCAGAACCAAAGAAGAAAAAGGAGACGGTGAAGGGCAACCACATGGGCACATCCAACTTCTGCACAACCTTCAGATAATAGAAGAAAGGGAAGAAGGGGAGTCCCAATACCAGAGGGATTCCAACAGAGAAACCCATTCTTCTCATCATTCGATTGGTTACGATCCCTTCTCAGCAGAGGCGATGATCGGCGAGTGGTGGCCGGCGGCGAGCAGTGGTGGTGGACGAGAGGGGACGGAGTGGAGAGAGAAGGGGCGAGGGCTTTCCCTCGCCCCGAAGCGCCTGTGTCTTTTTTAAAGACACAGGTTCTCGATTTTTCGAGAATACGGGCCCGGATCCGGGTCAAACTCGGGTCCGGGCCATCCGATGTTTAATGCGCGCCTCACTTTGAGGCGCGCCTCGCCTCAAGGCGTACGCCTCAAGGCGCATGAGGCGTACGCCTTGAAGCTGTTGCGCTTTTTAAGTGCGCCTCAAGGCGAAAAGGGCCTCGCCTCGAGGCGAGGCGCGCTTTTTGCGCCTTGAGGCGCGCTTTTAACAACACTGAGTTGGGGTGAATACCAAAAAAGAGACAAGTAAGAAGACTTGTTTTCCAAAATAGTCATGGACAATCGATTTATCACATGAACTGCAGAATGAAAAGCCTCTGTCCATAAAGTGATCGGAAGATTACTATCATGCATCATGCTCATCGCACTCTCAACAATATGGCGATGCTTTCTTTCAGCAATCTCATTCTGTTGAGGTGTGTGCGGGCAAGATACATTTTTCCTTATCCCATTACTTTGAAGAAAGTTAGTAAAGTCAATGGAAGAGAATTCACCTCCTCCGTCACATTGGAAACTTAGGATGTTTTCAGAAAATTGGTTTCTGACAAAGGAATGGAAGTTACGGAACAACTTGAAAGTCTCAGATTTATGTTTCATGAAAAATATCCAGGAATAGCGAGAATAACTGTCAATAAATAAAAGATAGTATCTAGTTTCAGACATAGAAGCAACTAGAGCAGGCCCCCAAACATCAGAACAAATAGTCTCAAAAGGTCTTGAAGCTCTTTTATTGATAGAATGAAATGGTAAAACATGACTCTTACATAAGAGACAACTAGAACATTTGTTGTCATTTACATTTATTCCTAAACTTGACTTGGGAATGAGGTTACTTGAAACAAGTTTCTCAATAAAATTATTACTGCAGTGACCTAGACGACCATGCCAAAGGTTTGGCTTATTGATTTCAGAGACACTAAAAACGCAGGTAGGATTTTCAGAAGACAATGATGATTGGAGCTTCAAGTTTGGGTCTGCAGAGCGAATATGTGCTGAAGGATCTTCTTGAAAAACATACATATTGCCTTGCCGTTTCCCTCTAGCGAACGTCTCCTTCGTGCAGAGATCCTTAACAAGAACAGAAGAGGGAGTAAATTCAACTGAGGCTTTGATATCATCAACAAGTTTAGAAACTGAAACAATGTTTTTCTTGATATTAGGGGCATAAAAAACATTTGAAAGATTGATGGAAGATTCGGGCAAGGGTATGATGGAGTTTCCAATATGCGAGACAGAGTGGTGTGATCCATCTTCAGTAACTATACTACTTCTACCAATGTAAGGAACAAGTTTTAGGAGCTTACCTGCATCACCAGTAACATGAGTCGCTGCGCCAGAATCCACGTACCAAGTGCCTTGCTCATTTTGTTTCAGATTCAATTCTGCTAAGGCTGACAATAACAACTCTTTTACTTCTCCGTTGGTCCTTGTATTGTCTGTGCCTCTTTTTGCTTCAGTTTGTGTTGATTTTCCTTTATTTAGGGGATTGAACCAGCAGTTAGCTTTGATATGCCCCCTTTTATTACAAAGAAAGCAAGTAGGAATTGGCCTCTGTCTTTGTGGGTTGGTATATGAGTTGGGTGTAGGCAATAATCCACGACCTCCATGACCACTTCTACCTTGTGCTCCTTTTCCCTTGATATCATAGTTTCCTCGTCCCCGTGCATAAGTAACCCCTGTAGCAAGAACTTCTTGTGCCCCAGCATGCATAGATGATTCTTCAGAAAATCCCTTTAGATTCATCTCATATTGTAACAATTTTGCACGCAGATCTTCAAAATTGGGCAGCTCAGGTAAACATAACAGAGAAGTGACAATCATATGATAGTCGTGTCCCAATCCACTGAGGGTTTGTTGTACCAAATCTTTATCAGAAACTGTACTTCCAACAACTGCTAATTGATCTGTGATGACCTTCATTTTGTTCAAATATTCCATGATGGTCATGGACTCCTTTCTTAACATTTGAAATTCTCTTTTAAGAAACATAATCCTGGCCTGAGAAACCTGTGAGTATGTCTGAACAAGTCTGTTCCAAAGTTGCATGGCAGTGCAGTCATCTGGAATGGCTACAAGAACCTCTTGTGAGAGTGTTGATGTAATATAAGCAACAAGCGCTTGGTCTCTTTTCATCCAAGCAACAAATTCAGGATTTCTAACATATACGGTAGTAGATTCCCCTTTGCTGTCTCTTTTTTCTTGTGATATGAACTCAGAAGGAACTGGAATAGATCCATCCAGATGTCCAGAAAGATCCTGACTCCTAATGAAAGGTATGATTTGCCTCTTCCAAGTCAAGAAGTTACCATTATTTAATTTTTCAGACACAAGTTGGCTGAGGAAACTTGAAGAAAGAACTGACTGGTTAGGAAGAGAATTCATGTTTCAGAGAATGAAGAATGTATTCAGCACAATCTGCTTACACCTGCAGTTCTGAATTTTTTTTTTTTTTTGTTGCAGGAACTAATTCAGATTGCTGATATGAAACAGAAATTAAATGACAATCAGATTTCTGATTTGTATATGAAATGGAATATCGGATATGAAAATCCAAAAAAAAACAATGTGCATATGGATTCCTAATGTATCGGCTTGTTAATGGCTGAATGAGGGAATCTGGGTTGAGTCACTCAAGAGATAAGAATAAACAGTGGCGAAACCAAGGTTCGGCCACCACCAAAGTAGGAGAAAAGGGAACGGTAGGGAGAAAAATTGAGAAAAGAAGAGGGTGAATAAGACGTGAATCCAAAGTTGGCTGGGTGAGAAAAGAAGGGATGAATAAGACGTGAATCCAAAGAAAAACAGAATTAGTTGGGTCAGTCGTGAGTCCCAGAAACCAGAAAAAAAAATCTGAGTTGTCTGGGTCAGTCGTGAACCAAAAAAAAAACTGACTGGGTCAGTCGTGATTCCAGAAAGAGGCGAGAAACAGGCTAAGACTGACTGGGTCAGTCGTGATTCCAGAAAGAAACAGAAAACAGATGTAGGATCTTCATACTTTGGAATGAAACTGACTAGGTCAGTCGTGAATCCAAAAAGAAAGGGAAACAAGAACAGCCGTACCTTTTTTTTTTCAGACTTTGGAAGAGGGGATAGAGGAGAAAAGGATCTTCAGACATGTCTTTTGAATCGATCCCAGTTTCAGCTGAAGCGTGGCTCTGATACCATGTTAGTTTTGCAACCTGCAGTCCGTTCCACGTTGGAGAGCTGCAAAACAGAGAGAGGTAGAGAAAGGGAGAGAGAGGTTTGGGGAAAACTGATACCCTGTTGTACATGGGTCTGCTGCTGTGTATTTCTTTATGTTAACATGAGATTACAAACAAAATTAGGGTACTAGAATACCCTTTTTACAATAATCAATATTACATAATGCCATTAATGAAGAAGTGGGTGTCACGGGTCTGGATCTTCAGATCCATGACCCGTAACCAGTGAAAACACTTCTTTTCAGGCTCAAGGTACCCACCCTATTTTTTTTTAATTGGGGGGGGGGGGGGGGGGGGGCTTGAGGTACCCCATTTGTTTTTAATGGGAGTGGGGCTCGAGGTACCCTTTGGGGGTAGGGGGCTCGAGGTTTCCCCCTATCTTTTTAATTTCACGGTTTTTTTGTCCAAATGGACTCTGTCAAAGTTGAGCGAGCTTATTTTGACCGCACTGGGTACCGTACTCGCATCGACGCGGGTGCGACACCTTATTGAGCGAATCCCTGTGACATAGCATAGGATGTAGATGGGTATATAAAGTTAAAATCAAAAGTGATGGAACCCTAAAAAGATATAAAGATAGGTTAGTAGTCAAAGGTTTCTTCCAAGAATACGAAATTGATTATGAAGAAACCTTTACAGTTTGCACTCGTAGCTAGGATGACTAGTGTTAGGACCCTTATAGCAGTTGCATCTATTAAAAAATAGCTTATATATCAGCTAGATGTCAAAAATGCATTTCTCAATGGAGAATTAAATGAAGAGGTTTATATGGATCCTCCATCGGGATTTAATACAGAAAAGGAAAAGACTCTTAGACTTAGAAAGGCCTTATATAGCCTTAAACAGGTTTCAAAAATATGGTATGATGGATTTAGTAATGTGATATCACATTTGAGATTGTCACAACCCTATAAAATGGCATGGTTCAAAAAAGGAAACGAGGTACCCATCACCCTGCGTTGCCTAGTTTGATTCTCCATGGGGGAGCATTACCTCGATGAAGTGTGGTGTGATGTGGCCCCTATGAGTGTGTGCCACATCCTTTTGGGGCATCTCTGTCAGTTTGACCGTAAGATCATTCATGATGGCCGTAGGAACACATACACATTTGTTTTTCAAGACCACAAGATAATTTTTCTTCCCACCAAGGAGCTCGGGCTTTCCCAGCTCGCGAACCTATTAGACCGATCTTACCTCCTTGAGCTGCCCGAAAATTGGCACTTTCCTTCTACATTTACTGTGTATGATCTAAACGCTTACTGTGAGAACAAGTCATCGGAGCCGACTTTTTCCCAACTAGGGGAGAATGATGCAGGGCACGATGGATCCGAGTTCATACAACGTGACTCACGTAGGGGACTGGATTTGCACTCTGAGAATCGAATCCAAGCAGTGGATCCAATTCCCATATTGGTTCCAAACCATGGAGGGGAGGTTCCGTTGTGTACCAGTGCCAAGCAAGCGCAGAGAGTACGGGTCGGACAACTCCAGATCCAGCATCACGCCCCGGATCCAGCCAAAGTCTTTAAAAACCCCTCTAAGGTTTCGTGCGCAGGCAGAGAACATTGAAACCCTTGCAGCAACTTTGTTTTTTTTGTTTTTTTTTCCTGTCAGACGTCTCCTTGATTTCCTGTTTTCTTTTTATGAATCTTTATTCATTTGTCTAGTGCCATTAGATTGATTTTATGCATTGTCTCATTGGTTCCTATTGAAATAAAAAGAGTAAAGAGTATTTCACTGTTTCGGGTGCCCTCCTGGGATTCTTTTCATTGGTCCATCGCACGACTTGGGGGTCGTGCCTTCGATTCAACCCACAGCACACGAGAAGTCGGTACTCCACTGCATCATATTTCATTATTATTAACTATTCTTTTGGTCAAAAGTACAGGTAGCAATATCGTTATTGAGAATGACAAACAAGGAGTTAGTGATATTAAAAATGTTTTAAAACAAAATTTTGATGTCTAATTTGGGTTTCTTAAGATATTTTTTAGGTATTGAAGTTGCTTACTCTCCCAAAGGGTATATCCATTCGCAAATGAAGTTTGTTGATGATATTTGTACTAAATCTATAATTTCAGATGATAAGAGAGTGGAGACTCTTGATATAGCCAATATTAAGCTAAGACTTGAAGATAAGACTTTTCTTGAAGATCCCACACCTTATAAACAGTTAATTGGGTCACTCACTTACTTATCTATCACTAGACAAGACATAGCAAATGTCATTCATTCTGCTAGTCAATTTCAGCATGCTCCAACCACCGTATATATGAATGTTGTATTAAGAACTGTCTGATATATAAAAAATATCATAACTAAAGGGCTCTTAGAATCATCTTCATCTTTGATTTAATTGCTTATACTGATGCAAATTTGGGAGAAAATCCCAATGATAGAATCTCAATTATTGGTTTTTATGTTTTTTTAGAAAATTCATTGATTGCTTGGAGATGCAAATAACAACAAAAAGTATCACTATCATCAACTGAAGTTGAATATAGAGTTATGGCTACGACAACCATGGAACTTGTATAGTTATAAAATCTTCTCAGAGATATGGGGGTTGTCATCTCCAAACTATGTCACACGGACTCGGCCAGAGAATCAACGCACCCGCGTCGACACTCCCCGACACGGGTGCGGCATCGGACACGGGGCAAACTCGGTCAACAAGTGTCAGACTCGGTCAACGCACCTGAGTTGAGTTCGTCCACTTTATAGACTCGATCAACTTTGACCGAGTCTATATTCGTCCAATTTTAAAAAGTAATTTGGACCCGATCCGGATCCAAAACAGTCGAGGGGTCGGGGCCCGACCCTTAAGAGGCGCAGAAGGAGGGGAATACCCCCCCCCCCCAGAATTCTTTTTAGGGTTAGGTCTTCTCTCATCTGAGCTCCGATAGGCCACCGACGACCCTCTGCCACCGCCCCCTCGAGCCTCCCTTTTCTCTCTCGTTTCCCGGCCACCCGGCACCGGCAGCCCCCCTCCCGCTCGTCGTATTCCGGCAGCCGACGCCAACACCCCCCGTGCGCCTCCCCTTTTTCCGGCCACCTCTAAGGTAATATCTCTCGCCCTCTCGTTGTCTTCTTCTTCTCCCTGTCATCCCGTTTTCGCAGGGGAGGGGCCAGTGCCCCACTTTCGCAAGGGAGGGGTTGAGCCCCTCCCTGCTGCCCTGTTTCCATAGGGGAGGGGTCGAGCCCCTCCCTGTTCCTTTTGTACGCAGGGGAGGGGCCGAGACCTCCCCTCTGCGTCGCTTCCCCCTCCTCTCTTCGTCTTCTCCTTCATTGGCGGCAGGCAGGGCCTGCCAACCCTCCTTATTGCAGGATAGGCAGGGGCTCAACCCCCCTTTCCTGCATCCCTTTGCTCACAGAGGAGGGGCTCGGCCCCTCCCTGCGCTCTTATTCCGCAGAGGAGGGGCTCGACCCCTCGTGTTCGGCAAGGGGCTTCGCCTCCCCTTGCTGCTTGTTTGCCCAGCATGGCAAGGGCACCGCCCCTGCCACACGTGGGTCTTCGACATGGGCAATGTCCTCTGTCGATTGGGGTTTTTCAGCAGGGCCGATGCCCCTACCCCTGAGCACTCTTAGGTAGGCAGGGGCCTCGCCCCTGCCTCTTCTCCCTGTCACATGTAGGCAGGGCAAGGCCCTGCCTCCCTGCATCTCATCCAGTAGGGGCTTCGCCCCTGCCATTCAATTTTTCCAGCATTGACAGGAGAGACGTCCCTGATAGTCGCTCTCTCTCCTGCAGCGCAGGCAGGCGCAAAGGGCCCCTTCCCCTTCTTACTTTTTCGATTTTGTGTTTAGTTTTCAATTTCACTTTTCTTTTCTTTTCATTTTTCACTTTAAAGATATAATGGCGAGTTCTAGTGGCAGTGTCAATACAGTTGGTTCAAATTCTAACCCTGAATTAGAAGTTTCTCAACTACTTTGGAGGCTTGTGACAAAAGGGATAAAAGCTAGTGGTGGTGGTGGGAATGTGCAGTTTCATTGTAATCTATGTAAGACTATTTTCACAGGTTCTTATATGCGTGTGAAAGCACATCTTTTGCATATTCGTGATCAAAGAATTAGGGCATATTCTGGGGTTGACAAAGACTTGTTAAAGCAATTAAAGAAAGAACAAGAGAAAGCTGAAAAGAAGAAAATTGCAGAGATGAGAAGCAATTCGATTAATCTGTCTTTTCCTATTGCTAGTGATGTACAAGAAGAGCTTTTGAAGAAAAGAAATATGGAAAGCAATAAAACAATACAAATGTCATTCAAAAACATGGCAAGAGCAGAAATTGATAAAAAGATTGGTTGATTCTTTTACTCAAGCTCAATTTCTTTTAATGTAGCTAGAAGTTCATACTGGAAATATATGATTACATCTTTGGCTAATTGTAATTTAAGTGGTTATGTGCCTCCTAGTTCAGAAAAATTAAGAACAGTCGTTCTTGCAAAGGAAAAAAATAGAATTGAAGACTTGTTAAAAACCCAAAAATTTGCATGGAAACGACATGGAGTGTCTATTGTTTCTGATGGGTGGACTGATATACAAAGACAACCACTGATAAACTTTGTTGCTTACTCACTTAATGAGCCAATCTTTTTGAAGACTCTTGACGCATCTAGGGAGTATAAAGATGTTGAATATTTAAAGAGATTATTTGTCGAAGTGATAAAAGAAGTGGGTGAAGCAAGTGTAGTGCAAATCATTACTGACAATGCTCCAGTTTGCAGTCGTGCAAGAATGAATTTGGCAATTGAAGATACATATTCACATATTTTTTAGACTCCTTGTGCAGCACACAGTTTAAATTTGGCACTTAAGAGTATATGCAATCCATCAAAAGATGATGCACATGCACGTGAAATGTGTTTATGGATTGAGGAAATAGAGCATGATGTTCAAAATATTAGAAATTTTGTTGTAAACCATCATCATGCCCTTTCTATATTTAATAGGCATTCTGATCTCAAGTTACTGAAAGTTGTTGAAACTCGTTTTGCTTCTCTCATTGTTATGATGAAAAGTTACCAAACCTCTTGTTGCACCTCGTTTCTTGTTTCTTCTCAACAAACTTTCGGTGATCACACCGTAAGTTTGAGGGGGGTGTTAAAATAAGTTTTATATATATATCCAATCTTGTAATTTGTATTGCCCCTCAAGGGCATTTTGGTCTTTTTACTACATGTAATAGGTATTGTTCATTAAGAACAGTTTTTTTCTTTTTTTTTGTCTTTATTGTTTTGAGCATGGGTTTTATGGTCAAAAGACCATAGAGTTGTTGGGAACTCCCAACGACTCTATTGAGAACTCTCCAATAGAGCTCAATGCTCCTTTATGTGTATAAATAGGGACTGGTCCTTTCTCTTGTATTTGATGCTTCTCTTAAACATTTTGTGGCTAATAAAGACTATATTTTTTATATTGTGTTCTTTTTTACTCTTGAAGTCTTGTATTTGCACTGTGTTTGTGAAGTGCCTTAGTGCTCTTGTATTGTCCTTTATTGGACTTGTGTTGGTGCTTGTGCACTTTGTATTTGCTTTTCACATACTTCATTACAAGTCCACACTTTTGCTGCCTCCAGGTAGAAGGCAGTTGTCACACATAGCAGCTTGAAAGCTTATGTTCACTTTTAGCCATAGGAAGCACACAGTATTGCCTTTGCAAAGCTTACACTTATTCAAGAGCCATGCACATCGCACTAATTATGTTTAGGTCATAAATTCACAACTTCTGCGAGCATTGGTATATTTTTTCCACTTCATCCCCTTTTTCCTTTGTACACAAAACTGGGAGATTTTTCCCATGGAATTTGAACCAAAGACCCTTCAGCTAAGACAATGCAACTCTACCAAATCCAGCTGCCACATTTAGCAAGGTTCCTGTGATGACCTATCCTCAAATAATTAGAGACTGTTGCCATCATATGAATGACTGAACCCACCATCTGAAGTCTAAAAGAAAGTATATTTGAGACGACACTTAATCCCTTATCTACGACCATATCAAAATTTCCAGACATTAAAATGAAGGTTCTGTTTCACTTGTTTTCTTAGTGAAAGTGCTCGGTCAGAAAGAATCATGCTCTCAACTTAAATTTCTTGTCCAGTTGACAGCTTGATTTACATGCTGATCTGAGAATTTACTGCCCGTACTATTAGTTGTTTTTAATTTCTAAAAGCTTCCCTAATTTTTCCTTTTCTGGAGTTTCAATATTTTTCATGGCTTATGCCCTAGAGGAGCCAAACCTCTCTTACAGCTTCCCACCTTCTATTATTTGAACAAATGTGCACTTTATGATACATGTTGATAGGTTTATAAGCATGATAGAACTAATACAAGATGTGCAAGCATATTTAGATCATAGATTCATATATGCAAGTGTCATGCAGTGCATACATTTATGCTGGTTAGGGGGTGGAGGGAGGTCAGAGGATAGCGTTAGGGGGATTGACTAAGCTGAGTAACATAAAGACTCAGTTAACTCAAGCCATGACCTGGCTAACTTGAGCAATAACCAAGTTGACCCACTTCATATCCAATTGAAGCTGTCCCAAAAGACACAGAAAAAGCCTAAAGCTTCTGATGTTATAGCCACATAAAAAGGAAAAAGCCTCAGTCAAAGACTAATTTTCAAAACTACATAAATACCTTATATGCTCGTTGTGATGACGTTCTCTCCAACCGCTGAACAAAATGACAATACTTTCCTGTGTTCTCCAAAGGACAAGGTCCATCATGAGGGCACTACAAAGCAGAAAACAAAAATTTATCGATGGTTCAGCAAAACAAAATATTATACTCATTGTGATAGGAAACCTGAAAAATAAATCACAAATACTCACAGGTGCAACTACAAAAGCATCACTTTTGGAAGGCACCTTACTGTTAGTAGCCTCCACCAGTTCTTCAGAAGCTTCATTGGAGATGTGGTTGGACTTTTTGGATCTCTTGTAAAAAAAAGAAAAACACAAAGGTTAATAAAAAATTTAATTAATTAGACTTACGAAAATATTGAAGGAAATATTTTTATCTAGTAGTCTGTATCTCTACATGGAGCAGGCAATAGAGTAGTCACAGGCATTGTAATAGCAGATGAACGACGCATATCCAAATTATAAGATAAAAGGACTATATGTTCAAAACTAATATGCCATTTGTAAGAAGCTTTCAGAAGATGAAGTGTTGTACCCTTTTTGCCATCCATAGGATGTGAGACCGCATTTGAGATATGATGCTAAACCCTAGGGGGGTGCCAGGCTCAATCAAAACCTGCCAATCCGAGTATATAATTGTATAATGACAAAGCTGAATAAAATGAATTAACGGGAAAACTACACGAAATGCAACAGAGGGAAGATACACAAAATGATAACAATAATGCTTATGAAGGTACAAGAAAATATATATTATTGTAACTATTGTCATTTCTGGGAATAACTAATGCACTTTTTTATATGGAAATAAGTAATGTTTACATTATGCTAACTACTATAGAAATTGGGATTTTGAAATATGAGCAAGGCGCATTTCGATATCAAAGCAAAACAAATCTACAGTCTTTTGCTCAATGACGGACACTACGAAAACAACTTGTACTCAGATGAACTCAATAAATCCACCAATATGGCAAATTCCAATCAGATGAACTTCATGAGTCCATTAATATGGCTAAATGCAATATCGTTACCATTTTACAGTTTCAAGCAATTAACATACTTTTTGCTTTCTTTGCATGTAAGTCCACCAATTGTTTTCGTGCATAATTTTAGGAACTTTTTTTGGCTTCCTAAAAATATATTTTATGATCGTAAATGCCACAAAAAGAGTTGCTTGTGAAGCAACAAAAGATTACCAAAGGATAATCTTAAGATGCTCAAAATTCTGAGAAAATGAAGCATAATCAAAATGACAGGCTACCATAATCAAGCATAAGCAAGCATTTTGACATTGTTAAAAAATCAAGGACATAATATACTTTATTGTAAGGCTAGAAGGCAGACCAAGACATCTTGTGTAAGATCCCAAAGCTGGCGAACTGTTGTAATCCGATCTTTCAATGATGGAATCTCTCCAAGAACATATGACTGCATTGATTTAGCACAAAAATATTAAATGGCATGAGGAACAGTATAGCATATAAAACAATGTAAGGAAAACATAATTGGAGCAGATGATTCAGTCCCTATTGTAAGGAAGTCATATGTGTTGAGATTTATGTATCATATGTATATTACCATTCTTGTATGCTGCCCCTTTATGTATTTATATGTACATAGCATTCTTTTTAGGGATATTTTTGTACTTTCTAGGGTCATGCAGAGTTAACGGTTTTGGCCTGCAGTGGGGTAGAGGGGATGTCCCCTTATATGGCTGTATTCTCCTCATTTCAAGGTTAATGAAGTTTCTCTTCTCATCTTTTTTTTTTGCTCTCTCTCATGGTTGAAACTCCATTACTTTGATATGGTAATCAGAGCCATATTCAACCTTAGATAGAGGTATTTGATGATCATCTAGAAGGAAATATGAAAAATTGTATATTGGTGTGTTGGGTGTGTGACTCGTTTCGCATGCCCAAGAAGGGCGTTTGTACATTTGATGCAGCTTGGTTTGATTGAGTCGAGGCTTTGGTAGCTCTTGATTTTAGATGATTTCTAAATCAAGAATCATTCCAATCGGAGGTATACTTGATTTTATATGGATTGTTTTCTGGTTTTTTGAATAGTGACATGAATGGTGTCCAGATTTGATGTTTTGATGGATTTTGATCAGATAGATTGTTGTTTAAGTGCCCTAAATGCATCGATTCAGGTTGTTTTTGAGTTAGGAAGTGATTGAAATCATCTTGGGTGTGTTGTGCATTTTTCTAGGTTCTTATTGCATTTGAGGAGGGTTCTTGCTGGCAGTAACTTGGTTACAGCTGTAGATCTCTAGTGCTTTGGTCTTTGGTGTATATGCTCTAGTTTGATTGTGCACTTGGTTGTTGCTGCTGGGTCATGAATCTTGCCATTTGTTTTCAGTTGTGTGATGTTTCTTTCATACCTGTAGTGATCTGGGAGTGATTGTCTTGGTATACTCCTTGGGATTTTACTGTGGTTGTGGGATTTGCATTGACTTGTGTAGTTGAGGCTTTGTCTTCTAGTATATAGCATATTGGAGTTGGTTTTATTGTATTGCATATTGTCTCTTGTGCAGGCATTGAATTTGTAGTTTGGGGGTTTGGAGAGTCTGAAGGAGACTGTTCAAGTCATTCTCATGAAATTCGACAAGACTAATTTTGCATTTTAGGGCTGATATTGTGCATACCATTGTGTTTGGGGTGTATCATGTATAGACACAAAACTAGTGGTGTTGATATAGATTAGTGGCTTGGATAGTGTGGTGATTGGTTGTTACATTATTTTTGGCTATTTTGTTGTCGTTATTGTTTGTTTTGTGCAAGAAATTTATTGTGTAATTGGGGGTTGTGGCTGTGATGGAGAAGGGAGAATTGATTTGGCTTGATCCAGCGAAGTTTGATGGAATCCGTGCATCTGTTTGTCAAAATGGTAGATTCACTGATGAGAGGGTTACAATGTCAGGAGCATCCAGAGGTGATGTGAGTGGCAATGAGATGTCACTATTGCAAAGAAATGGGGCACATGAAATGATCTTGCCTTGCATTAAAAAAAAAGAATGGAGTTTCTACGATTCAGTCCATTGGAGAGAGTCTGTGGGAGGTTTTGTTGTTAGTTACATGTTTTGAAGCTGATGCAGCAGATGCAACAGCAGATCTTCTAGTTGCAGCTCTTGACTTAATCACTCAATGTTGCCCCCTTCTATTGCTCTCTTATGTTCCCACTTTCTCTCCTGACATTGCCTATGCAGGTATTTTTAGTAGTCCTCTTGGGTGGCTGATAGATTTAGGAGCATCATGTCACATGACTGCTCAGTGGTACCTTTCGCACTACAAATGGCTCCTCCATGGTTGTATCCAAAGTTGGGTCCATTACTCTCAATTCTTGTTCCAAAAGTAAATTGAATATTTTACAAGTTTATCATGTCCCTTCTCTTGCAATGAAGCCAAATTACCAAGATTAATTGTATGATTACCTTCTCTCCTGATGATTATGATGTATAGTATCAACTGTCAGGAAGAAAAATTGGGGTTGGCCATAGGAGGGAAAACTTGCATAACCTGGACGGGCTGAATATGAGTTAACAAAGAAAACATTGAGTTAGACTAGGAGCTGCAGTTGTGGATGAGTCAAAGTTAGTTGTATTAAGGCATGTACAGGAGTGTGAGAGTTATAGCCTGGAGAAGGGCTATGCCTTGCCATTTGAGACTAGAGATACGAAACTTAAGTGCCCTTTCGATCTTGTTCATTCGGATGTGTGGAGTCTCTTATCGGTCCTGTCCAAGGAGGGTTCTTCATAGTTTGTCACCTTTATTGATGACTACACAAGATTGTAAAAGTATCTTCAACAAGATACTATGATCAAGACCTTAATATTCTTGATGATAAGCCCATGCACAATAAGAACTCTTTAAATCACTTGTGCACAAAAGCACAACCCACTAAATCTCACAAATGCACACATGCATAAAAATATAAGAAATTTGTATTGGAGAAATTGGAGACCATAAGCTCCAAAGAATGAATTTACAAAGGGGAGAAGACCCCTATATATAACACAAAAAAGGGGACCTTGGAGAGGCCCCAATGTGATTGTTGGAGACCCTCCAACGGTCACAAATGTGACCGTTGGAGGGGCCCAACGATCATATTGGGTCCCTCCCAAAGCAAATAAAAAAAGAATAAAAAGAAAAGTAAAAAAGAAAAAGGAAAAAAGTAAAAAAAAAAAAAGAAAATTACATGCACATTCCAAAGGGAATATGCGCAAAAATATAAAGGACTAAAATACCCCTACGGCAGATATATATATATATGGGCATTACAATGATAATGGATTACAATTTAACAACCCCCCCCCCCTCAAACTTAGGGCATGATGACCGAAAGTTTGCCAAGAAGAAAGTTGAATCGCGAAGAACACAAAGCTTTGGTGAAGAAATCTGCCAACTGATATTCTGAAGTTACATATGGAAGATCTATGACTCCTTTGAGATATGCTTCTCGAACATAGTGACAGGCCATCTCAATGTGTTTAATCCGCTCATGAAATGTATGATTTTTGGCAATATAAATTGCATTCTTGTTATCACAACATAGCTTGGTGGGCCCTTCAACATTGATCCCCATATCTTCTAATAACTGATGAATCCATACAATTTTCATGGTAGTAGTTGTCATGACTCGATATTCAGCTTCATTACAGGATAAATACACAAAAACCAGTGGTGGAGTGACGGTTATTTGGGTCACTTCCCCAGTCAGAGTCAATATAAGCAATTAATTTCAATTCAGAAGAAGAGGATAAGAATACTCCCTTGTTTAGTGTACCCTTTATGTATTTCACAATCCGCAAGATAGCACTCATATGAACTGATGTTGGTGCATGTTAGAACTGACTTGCAGTATGAACTGCATGAGAAATATTTGGTATAGTAAAACTCAGATATATCAATGATCCCACAAGATGCATGTAGGGGGTGGGATCGGAGAGAGGAATGCCATCATCAATCTTCATTTTAGCTCCTACTATAGCAGAAGTTTCACAAACTTTATCATCCGTAATACCTGACCTGTCAATAACCTCAGATGCAAGCTTAGTTTGAGACAAAAAATACCTTGTACGAGAGTATGTCACTTCAATACCCAAAAAATAAGTTAGAAATTTCAAATCAGACATTTCAAATCTATCCTTTAAAATTGATTTTATGCTTTTAACCCCTTTAGTATCACTTCTGGTCAATCTCTTCATTGGTTTTTCTAACGAACAAAGCAGTGTCAGTGAAACAGGATGAAAAATCATTTTCTAACACTATAGAGTTAAACCTATCATACCAAGCCTTAAGCTTGTTTTAAACCATAAAGTGATTTTTGAAGGCGAAACACTTTCTCTTTGGGAGTCTCCATTCCTGGTGGAGCATCCATATATACCTCTTCATTTAAATCGCCATTTAGAAAGGCATTTTTAGCATTCATTCGATAGATGTCCATTTGTTAATTGAGGCAACGGTGATGAGGCATCGGATAGTGACCATTCGGGTCACAGGGGCAAAGGTTTCTTCATAGTCAATCACGTATTCTTGACTATATTCCTTTGCAACTAACCGAGCTTTATATCTCTCAAGAGATCTATCGCTCTTAGTTTTTACCTTAAATACTCATCTGTACCATATTGTTTTCTTACCCTTAAAAATAACTTGAAATTCTCAAGTTTTTGCCCTGTTGAGAGTTGAAAGCTCACGTTCCATTGCTTTCAGTCACTCATCATTCTTTTTAGCTTCTTCAAAGTTCTTGGGTTCTACATAGGAATTAATGGCGCTAAGGCAGGCTCTATGTTTAGGAGTAAAGGAATCATATGATATGAACCTAGAAGGCATCTTTCTATTTCTCTCAGTTCTTCATAGATTTTCATCATTTGTTGAATTGGAACCACTAGGTTCACCATATTTTTCAATGGCACTCATAAAAATGTTTTTGTCTCTATGAATGTTATAGGGCCTTTCGATGCTCCTTCATCACTATATTGGGAGATAGGAGGATGGAAAGGAATATCTTCTTCGTCTTCTTTATCATTGGCCTTATTAGGAGTGAGTTCATCATCACTATCATCATCATGAGCTAATAATTCAAATAAAAAAGAGTAATCCATGTTTTCTTTAAAAGGTTCACTTCTTTCTAGACCATTAGCATTTTCCAAAAAACTCACATTTCTGGAAACATATAATTTATCATTCTTAATATCATAACAATGAAACCCTTTTTGGGTTTCAAAATATCCAAGAAAGGCGCAGGCAATAGCTTTCGGTGAAAGTCTGTCGTTCTTGTTAGTAAGAACAAAGCATTTGCAACCGAAAATTCTCAACCGACTATAGTCGTGTTCTTTGGTATACAATATTTCAAAAGACAAGATATTGTTCAAGTTTTTCGAAGGTAGCCGATTTATTAGATAGAAGAACGCTAAAGCAGCTTCATCCCAAAAACCTTTTGAAATATTTTGAGAAATAAGTAGAGTTCGAGTTGTCTCTATTATGTGTCTATGCTTTCTTTCGGCTAATTCATTTTGTTGAGAGGTTTTCGGACAAGATCTTTGGTGAAGAATACCATGACTTTCAAGATAATTTTTTAATTCACTTGAAAAATATTCTCCACAAGAGTCTGTTCTGAAAATTTTTAGATCCCCATTGAATTGATTTTTAATCGTCATATGATAGGTTTTAAAAGTCAAAAAACTTCATATTTGTGTTTAAGAAAATAAATCCAACAATATCTCGTGTAGTCGTCAACAAAAATGACATAATATGCAAAACCTCCTTTTGACAAGACAGGTGTCGGTCCCCATACAACCGAATGGACAATTTTAAAAGGTCTTGTTGTAAACATAGATCTTTGACAAAAAGGTGTTTTTTCATTTTCCCAAGTATACAATCGTTACAATTGAAATCATTTTTACATAGACTTTAAACAAAAGGTAAATGGAAAATTTTTACAATATTCGGATGCCCAAGTCTCTTGTGCCACACATTAATATCTTTTTGTTGGACAACATTACAAAATGTGTTCTTTGGAATTTGAAGAGAATCGACGTAGTAAAGATCGCCCTTCCTAGAGCCTTCCACAGTCAACCTCTCGAACCGGCGATCCTATATCCAACATTTGTTAGATGAAAATTTTATATCACGCCCATGATCCAAGACTTGAGAAACCAAAAAGTAAATTTAAGTTTAATTTAGGTATAAATCTAATTTTTGGAATAAAAAAACCTTGTTTTCAAAATTTTCAATTTCTTTTACTTCAAGAGATGTTCCATCCGCGGTTGAAACAAAGGATGGGGAGCGATTATTTGAGTAATCGGAAAAGGAACTCATACTTGGGGTCGTGTAAAATGAAGCACCCGAATCTAGAAGCCACGATGTCTTACCAGGAGGAGAAGAGGTTGACATGGCGGCTCCAGAAATAGCCCATTTGAGAAGAGGTTAAAGAGCATCCACAATTTGTTGCAATGAGAGAGCTTCATTTGAAGATGATGAGCACTCTTCCTTTTGAGGTTGGGATGTGGTAGCCATGGCTAGCAACTTCTTCCATTTTGGACATATTGGCTTGATATGCCCCGGTTCCTTACAAAAGTGGCACAAGAGCTTGCTATAATCTCTCTTTCCTCCTTGACCACTTGAACTTTGATTTTGATTCTTGAAACGAGGAGGCTTATAGGTCCTTAGATTGCTCCCCGATCTTGAAACCAAGTTTTTAAAACTCGTGACTCGGAACTCGACTCGTTCTTTATGGACTCGTGACTCGGCGGGTCAACTCGGTGACTCGGACCGGGTTTTGTTAACTTTTGATTTTAAAAGAAAAACAATATATAAATTATCATTTAAACATATAAAAGTTTGTAGAATGACTTAATTACTAGTGTAATTGATTAATAAGTAAAATAACATCAAGTAAAACTATATCTAACTTATAATTACTCATCTAATAGCAAGAAATCGAACAACCAAGCAAAACAATAATTCAATATTTCAATAGAAATAAGCCCTAAAGTAAAGTTAAGTTACAAAGTTCATAAATATAAAGTTAATGATCATAACACAATGACAAAATCAAATTTCATTCATCCAAAATTCATCCACTTTTACAAAATATGATATCTCAATTCTCAAGTCAAGAGTCAATGACTCAAATCTCAAATAGAGGCGAAGTGCTATTATTTGGAACTTCATTTGAATCAATTCTTGAGTTTGAAGTAGAAATTAATGGCTGAATTGGAGTACTAGTGGTTGCATTTTCCCTTGCATCTTCATCTTCAACTCCATCACCACCTTCGTCATCAATAAGATTAGCTTCTTCAATGTTTTCAACTTCCATCTCCAAGTCTCTTAAGAAATCCTTCATTCAATAAAATATGACACATTTGAGTTAACATGCAATAGAAAAAGACAAAAAACTAAATTAAAACAATTTTAATCAAGTTAAAATATCAAACAAACTTTTACGATTTTACTTCATCTCCATCTAAAACTCCTTCTTGCATGACCCATTCATCCATTGGTGTTTGCAAATATATATTGTCCAAAGAAATTGGGTCAAGACGTGTTCTCTTTAATTGCTTTTCTCTCAGACGTAAATTATAATGGACAAACACTAAGTCATTCAGTTTCTTTTGAGCTAATCTATTTCTTCTCTTAGTGTGAATTTGATCAAAGGTACTCCAATTTCGTTCACATCCAGATGAAGAACATGTTTGACTAAGTATACGAATAGCAATTTTTTGAATATCGAGGGCACATATTCCATGCATTTTCCACCACATTGCTGCATAAAGCCAAAATACACAAAAATGAAAAGTTGATTAAAGAAATATTCTTTTGCACAACACAACAATAATGTTAAAGATAAATCACCTGGCTTATGCTCATCTCTAGTCATAACAGCTATAGAAGTACCAAAATCTGCACTTGCGTCTTCAAATAACTCAAGTTGCTTGCATGCTCTTACTCTAGCTGAAATATTTGGCTCCAACTTCTCAATACATTGAATTAAACCACGCCTTACTTCAGGATGCTTTGTGAATTACATGAAATAGTGCAAATAGTCAAATACATTAAATTGGTAATTGATAAAAGAAAGTTCATATTCAAAATTTAAAACAATTAATAAAAAGATATAAACAAATACATACCTTAGAAAATTGTGGACTATAGTGGTATTTGGGATTGAGATAGTATGCTGCTGCATGAAGAGGATGATGAAGTTGATTTTCCCAACGATTGTCAATTATTTTTCAATAAGGTTTATACTTTTTCTCGTCATTGTCATGAATTTCTTTTATAGCCTCTTTGGCTCTATCCATAGCTTCATAAAGATAACTCATTGTAGGATTTTCTTCACCACCGACCATTCTCAAAACTTTGACCAGAGGTTCTATAGTTTTAACAGTTGATTCTACGACTCTCCAAAAATTACTATTCAATATAATATCCTCCATCTCTTTTCCCTCAGCAAATGATGAATATTTTGAATTGTTCCATTCATCTGATGCCATCATTTTTCTAAGACCACTTCGATGTTCTAGCAAAGATTGAAACATGATAAAATTAGTGGCAAATCTTGTAGTAACCGGTCTTAGAATTTCTTTCTTATTAGAAAATTGAGTCCTCATTAGGTTCAAAACAAAAGTATGATTGTAGATGAACTTCGTGATCCTTTTTTCTTTTTCCACACATCCAGCTATGCTTTTTATCTTAGAAAAATCTTCAAGCATGAGATCTATGCAATGAGCTGCACAAGGAGTCCAAAATATGGTTTTCCTCCTATCCTCCAACATCTTTCCAGCTGCTTGATAGTTGGCTGCATTATCTGTGATTATCTGTCATTTTTAAATTTCAAAACATTATTAACATACTAGACAAATTATAAATATCAATGTTTAATAGAAAATTACAAAAGAACAGAATAATATACCTGAACAACATTCTCTGCACCTACTGTTTCCACCACTTCATCAAATAATTTTAATAAATTTTCTCGATTCTTCACGATACTTGTTGCATCAACTGATTTCAAGAAGTAAATGCCCCTTGGACAGTGAACCAAAAAATTTATCAATGTCCTTTGTGTTGCATCTTTCCAACCATCAGCCATAATAGAACAACCCATTTCAGCCCAAGACTCCTTGTATTCTTTGAAATAATCATCATTTTTTTTAATTTCTTCTTGTAACAATCTTCCAGAAATCTCAGATGAAGAAGGCGGCTTCAATCCCATTCCTACTGAGGAACAAACTTCAATCATCTTCGTAAAGTAAGGAGAATTGGCTGCGTTGAAAGGAATGGCTGAATGATAAAAAAATCTCGCAATAGCTGAACATAACCTTGTGAAATTGTCTACGAAGAGACAATACATAAACAAGCATAAAAACCTTATAAAAGAAGTGCACGAAAGCACTCTCACAACACTTGAACAAAATACGCAAAAAGCGTATAAATAATAAACATGCAATAATGCATGTATTTCAATATATAAAAGCAAATGCTTGAGACTCTCAAGCTTATTCTACAACAAGGGGGAACACCCCTATTTATACAAGAAAGAAGAGGGCAAGAGGGGGCTCCCCAAAGGAGTCATTGGGGAGCTCCCAACGGTCACAATTGTGACCGTTGGGGGCTCCCCAACGACTCTATTGGGGAGACCCCCAATGCCCCTTTTTGAATGTGCAAAAAGGCAAAAATAAAAGAAAAAAAGAATTACAAAAAATAAAAAGAAAAAGGAAAAAAAGTACAGCATATTCCAAATGGGATATGCGCAAAAATGTGAAAAGACAAAAATACCCTTATCGGGTAAAAAGAGAAAAATGTATAAATATATATACTTATATATAGAGATACGTATACATATAATATATGTATACGTATCTCTATGTATATAAGTATATATATTTATACTTACAATAATGCTTTTGAGTATACATTTTAACAAACCTATCTCTAGCTTTTTTATCCAAAGCTGCTTTTATTCCAAGTTGTTTCATTGATGGATACCCTGCCTTCACTTTAACAAAAGCATCAAGATTATGCTTTGGGGCATCGTTCATCAATTTTTTTCCCTTTATATATCTTTTCTCAGAAGACTCATCACTTTCATCTGACAAGTTCATATCATTATCATTTACTTCAACAAAGGAACCAATCTCATTTACAATATTTCTCTTATATAATTTGTGTTCCTTAAATGACTCCAAATTCTTACGAATTTTTTTTCTTACAGATTCTTCGACTTTGTCACATGGTTCCACCTCTCCTTTAATACCAGCAAGATGATACTTAAGTCTATTAATGCCACCACTCATTTGTTTTGTACACCAAGTACATTGTACCCTCTTCTTTTTCTTATCAAGTGGTAAACCAAAATCCCACACAGGGTCCTTTCCTTTAGTGAATGCTATTGGAGTCCTTGAAGATCCTTCTTCTGACATTTCTTTGATGATTGATAAATCTATAACGCACGGTTAGTAGATTATGCACAAACCCACCAAGGAAAGTTAAAAACTTAAAAACATAGTGTCATACAAGTATAAAACTAAAACTATACATGGTACACTACATAATGCACACAAAATGAACACTGTATATGCTCATCAGCATAAGCAAGTTATCATTTTTTTTTACTATTAAGTTATCAACAACAAAAAAAACCATTAGTGCATGCTTCGTTGCCAAAAAAAATAAATAATGGATCCATGCTAATTTTTTTTGTCAAATTTGTTTGTTTAAAATAGCGAAAGAAATGATGGCATATTATTTCACAACTTCAGCAGCCTACATCTTCAACGGTGAGAATAAAGCAAACCCAATCTTGGCTGCATCTATCAAGGATAAGAACAAGAAATATGCAATGCTATTGATTTATTTACAAACTACCAAATAGCCACATTGAATTTCTCCAGAATATGATGGTGAAAAAAATAAACAAAAGCCTTCAAAGAAAAGTGTCCATAGAAAAAGAAGAGGTCTACAACATTGACATACACACAAGCAGAAAAAATAGAACTGCATCTCTTATACAAACATAGATAATAGAAATGTTCACAACGATATTTATATATTTGACAGGCTGCTATTCAAAATGGAAAAAAGTACCCCTAGTAACCATGTGGAAGTTCTCAAAGCAAAAATCCAGTGAACTTGTCATATATTTATTAAAGGCTGAGGAATTTGACTTGCAGTATTTGTGTGTCTGTGCCTAGTTTTCAATGTGTATTTAAGTGTGCAGGGATAACAATTCAGCTCCTGAAGTCATCAGAATTTGGTGTGGAGAAAGCAAGAACGTGCTGTAAAAATGAGCACCATTAGGTCCAGTGTCAAAATTTAACAGTTTGATTGGATGGAAACTTGGTGCTGCCTGTGAGGCGTACGCCTCGCCTGTGAGCCAAACTGGCGATCCAGGGGAGATTAGTGCTATTTAACAAAGGAGCCAATTGTTCTAGTGGAAATGGATTTTCTCATTCATAAGGTTTCAAATCTTTTATGAAGATTTGAAGGCAAATAGAGAGATGTAGGATAAGTGGAATCCACGTACAATAACGTTTGACCTTTTCTTTCTCCATTAATTTTAAAATAACGCTTGCAAATATGCCACAAAAAATAGCTAGAATAAAATGGCAGCTGCAAACTATTTTTTAAACAACTGGAGGCTAAACCTTGACCTTGCCAATTGGACTCCATTAATAACGGCCATGAAACTAAGGGAACTCTTGAGGGGGCAAACAAAGCCATGAAAAAGTCACATCTTTCCTCCTAAATGCAAAGACTTCACATCGTATGTAGCTTGGCTCCACAACCATCCATCTTAGCATTTCAAGAACTGAGGCGTACGCCTTGCCTGTGAGGCGTACGCTTCAAGTACTGAGGTGTATGCCTCACCTGTGAGGCGTACGATTCAAATACTGAGGTGAGGCGTACGCTTTAAATACTAAGGCGTACGCCTCGCAGGCGATGTCGCTGCAGCCGAAGGACCACCTTGAATCGAACGTTTAAAAACTCGCCGGAAAATCTTGCCGGAAATTATCGCAGCGGCAGAAAAAAACACAAAAGGGGAAAATTTGAAAAACATACCTGGTGGCGTCAAAAAATGTCGCCGATGGACTATTTTTGCTGGAGAAGACACGTCGGAGCGCCGTCGATGTGCCTTCGTCGGCGACTTGGCGTCACTGTTCACGCCGGAGTTAATGTTCGCGATGCAAATACAAAACGAAGAAAAATCCCACTGTTCACGCCGGCGTCACTGCTCGCGTCGGCGTCACTGCTCACGCCGGAAACTCCTTTCCGGCGTCGCTTTTCTCGCCGGATGGCTGGAGCTGCAGCCGCACCTTCTCGGCTTTTCCCCTCTTCAGTCGAGGGTTAAACGCAATAAACAGTGAAAACCCTTTAGGTTTTCACATTTCGTTAACCATTTAAAGGGTAAAATAATTAATATTGTGAAACTGCCATTAAAACAAACCCTCCGAGTTGTCCGTTTTTTTTGACCCATGACTCGTCCCAAGTCGCGCGAGTCCTCCAACGAGTTTTGTAAAAAGGAAAACGACAGAACTCGCCCGAGTTCTACGTGACTCGTGACTCGGCCGAGTCAGGCCGAATCTAGCCGAGTCATGCCCGAGTCTTGGTCACCCGAGTATGCCTTACCGGGTTGACCCGCTGGAGGGCCGAGCCGAGCCGAGCCGAGTCAGCCGAGTCAACGAGTTGACTCGGCGAGTTTTTAAACGTTGCTTGAAACGACACTAACACCTTTATTTTCTTCATTATTGGAAGGTGTTGCTAGAACACTTGGGTTATTCTTACTTATACCCATGAGTGTCTCTTCCCCACTTAGTTTAGTAATTACATCTTCAAGAGAGGGGAAAGTGAAGGTGGATAGGAGAGACGATCGGATTTGTTCAAATTCGGGCCTAAGCCCATTCAAAAAATTGAAAAAATGATCTTCTAATTGCTTGTGCCTAAGCTCAATAGCCTCTCCGCTCCATTTGGGTTCAAGCATGGCAAGCTCATCCCAAATGGAAGACAACTCCACGAAATACTCTCTAATAGTTATTTCGTTTTGTTGAAGGGTCAAGGCCCTTTTTTGAAGATAATATTTGTGGGACAAATCCCTTGAAGTGTACATTTTTCCAAGGTATTCCCACGCTTGAGAAGCTTTCTTGAACTTTATAATGTTGGCATCGATTCTTGTCTCTATGGACTAGAAAATCCATGAGAGGATTTTGAAGTACATCTCCCGTTCTTCATGTTTTTTGCTATAATCTTCAAGAGCCTTGATTCTTTTTTCTCCTTCAAGAATTTTTATTTCTCCTCTCTCCATCAAGGTTATCTTAGGCTCTAGTTCGGAAATCGAGCCTTGAACATAGCCCCAAAGCCCTTTTACTTTAATATGCATCTCCATATTTCCGGCCCAAACGTGATAGTTGGAGTCATTAAGTTTAAAGCCAAAGAGAGAAATGGGAGTCTTTTTCACCCATTGGAGAGGAGAAATGAGAAAAAAAGATGCGTACCTCAAGAGATGTTTAGATCTTTCTTTGTGGAAGAATCTTCTAAATTATTGGATAAACAAAAGGATCCACCCCAATCACCAAATATTTGAGGGCATGTTTTTCGAGGCACCAGAAAATGTGAGAATCTGCACGATGTTTCTTTCTCCAACCTCGCTCTGATACCATGTAAAAGTATCTTCAATAAGATACTATGATCAAGACCTTAATATTCTTGATGATAAACATGTGCGCACATGCATAATAAGAACTCTTTAGAATACTTGTGCACAAAAGCACAACCCACTAAATCTCAGGAATGCAAAAAGGCATAAAAATATAAGAAATTTGTATTGAAGAAATTGGAGAGCATAAGCTCCAAAGAATGAATTTACAAAGGGGAGAAGACCCATATATATAACACAAAAAGGGGACCTTAGAGAGGCCCCAATGTGATAGTTGAAGCCCCTCCAACGGTCACAAATGTGACCGTTGGAAGGGCCCAACGATCATATTGGGTCCCTCCCAAGGCAAATCAAAAAATAAAAAGAAAAGTAAAAAAGAAAAAGGAAAAAAGAAAAAAAGAAAATTACATGCACATTCCAAAGGGAATATGCGCAAAAAATGTAAAGGACTAAAATACCCCTATGGCTGATATATATTTATATATATATTTATATATATATATATATAATTAGATAGATAGATATACATATATATGAAATATATATGTATATGTATCTTTCTTTATATATATAAAATATATATGGGCATTACAATGATAATGGATTACAATTTAACAAAGATATACTTTAGGTATATTTCATGAGAAGTAGAAGTGAACTCTTTGAGATCTTTAAAAAGTTTTGTGCTATGATTGAAACTCGGTTCTCAGCTAAGATTAAGACTCTTTGAACTGACTCTAGTAGTGAATATGTCAATTTCGTGTTTGATAAGTTCTTACCGGAAAAAAGAATAGACCATCAAAATAAAAAACGTGTCCCTATACTCCCGAGCAGAACGGAGTGGCTGAAAGGAAGAATAGACATATTTTGGAGACAACGAGAGCTCTTCCCCTTGGAGGTTGTGTGCCAAAAGCTTATTGGGCTGATGCAGTTCAATTGGTTGTCTATCAGATAAGCCCTCATGCCATCAAGTGTTCTTAAGTGTACAACTCTATTTTAAAAGTTGGAATGGTTCCAAATTATAGCATCATGAAAGTGTTTGGGCATACATGCTTTGTGCTTTTACCTGATAGATATAGACAAATTGGCTCTCAGAGTTGTTAAATGTTGCTTTCTTGGTTTTTCAAATTGTTAAAAGGGTTATGAGTGTTATAATTTGGTTGAATGAAAATGAAAAGTTTGGGTATCTAGAAATGTTGTCTTTCACGATGATACGCCGTATTTTAGTCAGATTAGAGATAAGGTGTGAGATGAATTTAATTTGTCTTTCTTAGTGTCATTTCCTGAAAAAGAATGAATAAATGATTGTGTGGAAGTTCGGGGGAGCAAGTCCATTTGAGAGATAATAAGTTTGGACAAACATATTCTAGAAGACATGAAAATATTGTTGAGATTCCATTATTGGATCAAGTGGAAGCGAAGAAAGTAAAAAATATAGAGGTCAATCATGATTCAATTCCTTCAACTGAACTTGATCACTCAAGCTTGAAGTCACCTACTTCATTCTCGCCTCAGGTACGCCAAAGTTCTAGAATATCTATTCCTGCTCATTTTGTGTCTTACGAGTCACTCTCTCCTAGACATCATGCATTTTTGGCATTGATTCAATCCTATGTTGAGCGTCAGTCCTATTTAGGGCATCTTCGAAAGAAGCGTGGCAACATGCAATGGCTGAAGAGATGAATGTGATGGAGAGGATGTGTGCATGGGAGTTGGTAAATCCTTCACCTAGAAAGAATATTGTTTGGAGCAAGTGAGTCTATAAGATCAAGACAAAGGCAGATGAATCAGTTGAAAGATACAGCGCAAGATTAGTGGCAAAGGCTTACGGTCAACAGTTTAGAATTGATTTTGCATAAACCTTTGCACCAGTGGCTCATATGACAACCATAAGGACCTTACTAGTAGTAGTTGTAGTGAGACAATGGAACTTGTGGCAACTAGATGTGAAGAATGTTGTCTTAAATGATGATCTAGATGAGGAGGTTTATATGGAGTGTTCACAAGGGTACTCAGATCCTGAGGGTAGAGTTTACAAGTTGAAAAGGGCGTTGTATGGACTCAAACAAGCACCACGAGCCTAGTTTGAAAAATTCAATTTTGTTTTCAGATCTCTTGGTTTTGAGCAAAGTTATCATGATCCAATATTGTTTATGTCATCCTCCATTCAAGGGAGGTGCATATTACTCCTATATGTTGACGATATGATTTGCAGAAGGTGGATGATACCAAGAAGAAAGTGGCTAATATTTTTTAAATGAAGGAACAGAGAAAACTGAAGTATTTCTTTGGTTTAGAGATTGCATACTCGAAGAGGGGATTATTCATATCTCAACATAAGTATGCAACTAATTTGGTTGTGAAGGCAAGATTGGCAGATGATTCAAAGAGAGTTAGTTCTCCCATAAAAGCAAACTTAAAGCTAAGGGCTTCAGATGGAGTGGAATATAAACAGTTAGTTGGGAGTTTGATATACTTGACTATATCCAAACCAGATATCACTTAAGCAGTCCATGTGGTTAGTTAGTTTATGACCTCTCCCAGGACAGTCTATCTTATTGCAGTTCTCAGAATCATTAGATATGTGAGGGACACCATGAACTATGGAATGTTCTTTTCATCGTCTTCTTCAACAGAGTTGAGAGCTTACTGTAAGGATCACCTTTCTACTACTAGATTTTGTATTTTTCTTGAAAGCTCTTTAATCTCTTAGAAAAGTAAGAAACAATAGAGAGTTGTCTTATCTACATTTGAAGCAAAATACAGGGCTATGACTCAGGTTACAACTGAGATTGTTTGGATAAGGTGGCTATTGAGAGAGTTAAGTATTCATGTTGATGGTCGAACTTCCTTATATTATGACAATATGAGTGTCATTCATATTGCAAAGAATACGAAATTTCATGAAAGAACTAAGCGCATTGAGATAGATTCACTTTCCAAGGAGATCCTATGAAGATGGAGTTTTCTCACTTGAGCATGTGGTTCCTAAGGATCAATTGCAAATGTGTTCACTAAGAGTCATACTACATTTTAGTTCATTCCTGGATGATTTCATTTGCATCATCTCAAGTTTGAGGGAAAGTATTGAGACTTATGTATCCTATGTATATTACCATTCTTTTGTGCTGCCCCTTTATGTATTTACATGTACATAACATTCCTTTTAAAGGTATTTTTGTACTATTTCAGGTAGTGCAGAGTCAACAGGTTTTGTTCTGTAGTGAGGTAGAGGAGATGTCCCCTTATATGGTTGTATTCTTCTCATTTCAAGGTTAATGAAGTTTCTCTTTTCATCTTTTTCTTTGCCCTCTCTCTCATAGTTGAAAATATATTGCTTTGATAATAAGCAAAGAGAAAGTTAAAAGCAAACAGTTGATTTTTTCATAGAGTAGATGCACCAACAGTTGATTTTTTCATAAAGGAGTAGACGCATATCCAAGCAGCCTCTATGAGAGATTTAAACAGTTAACAGCTAAAAAAGATGTGGAAACATAAGACAGCAACTGCTAGTAAACATACATACTCTAATAAAACTACAAATTTAGACCTCAGCCGGCACAAGGATTATTCTCAACCCACCAAGTTGACGTGGGGGGTGGTGGAATAATTCAACTCAAAGCAACCATGAGACCAGCAAAGCCAAACTTAAAAACTGACTGATGGTCAAAAGCCAAACTTAAAAACTGACTGATGGTCATTTATTTATGTCAAACAACTCTAAACAATAAATTGAGACACTAAAGCAATATGTAAAAGAAGTTCAAGGAACTTTATTGAGATCAGGAAGCTTACAGCGATTACAAGGTCATGCTCTCTCTCAGGCTTTTCAAGTTTTTGAGACAAAACTTGAATGCTTTCATGGTTCTGAGTTAGTGGCAAACCCTTTACATCTCCCAAACCCACAGAAAATGTCAGTCATCAAGGATCTAAAAGAGAAACATCTTTTCATGACAGTGAAGCTCGCCAATCTAAATCAAAGAAAACAACAGGGCAATAATCAAAGGTTCAAGTCAAGAATTATTACCTTGTAAAAGGCTAATACTTGCACGCAGCATAGATTTAGATGGCTCCACCAAATTGATCCGCTCTAAAGATCGTGACCAGAGCTCATGCATTGCCCTGCCAGATTTGAAATAAGAACAAAAAGCGAAATCAACACATTTAGATGACTGAGCAACTATATTGCATACTGCCAGTGAAAATATTATTTATCAGTAATAATACGGAAAGAGCTAAATCCCTTCCTCATCATTGATCTTGCTATTAACAAAAAGCCTAAGGCCACCTCACCACTAAGTTCTCTCAAAAATTAAAGGAAAAATATATGGTGGTTCTGTCTGTACCATGATACCATACAGTGGTACACACTCTTGTTTGTATAGATCTAGACACCAAATGGTAAACCTAACCTGACAGATGTGTTTAGTATGGTTTATTTACTATATTAGAAGGTTCTATCATGTCTAATACACCATAAGATTCTATTTTTTTAGACAGTGAAAATCAACGGCTCACAACTCATGAAAATAAGGATGGTTTAAAAATGGTATAAAACATCGTATTTGAGTCAACTTTAACACATGAAAATAATAAGTAGAACATTCCAAACAAGATCCAATGGTTAGATTTTGCATTTAGAGCTTAGATCTATGTAAATCAAGTGTGTACCACAGCAGCACCCAAAATTAAAAAGCACAAAAAAAGGAAAAAGACTATGTCACATGGGTGCGGGTGCGGGTGCGGCACTTTCAAAAACTTGGGTGCGGGGGTGCGGCAATATATATATATATATATATGTGTGTGTGTGTGTGTGTGTGTGTGTGTGTGTGTGTGTGTGTTTACATATATATGTATCGTGTATTTATTATATATATTTATACATATATATTTCATATGTATATGTATAAGATATATACTTTTTATGTATTTTCTTTTGTAATGCCCACTAGGGGTAATTTAGTCTTTTTGTTAACATGTAAATAGGCATGTCCACTAGGGACATTTTTATAATCCTTTACTTTTGTTTTGTTTTTTTATTAGTTTAAGGGGTAATAAAGGAGCCTCCCAAAAGAGCGGTCACAAAAGTGACCGTTGGGGAGCTCCCAACATCCCCAACGTCTCTTTTGGGCCCCAAAAGTGTGTATAAATAGGAGTCTTATCCCCTACTTTTCTATATACTTTTTCAAGCATTTTATCAATAAATCTGTTTTTATTTTAAACTCTCTCTCTTCTCTTTCTTAAGTGTATTTGGTGTTTACCCTTTGTGACATTGTATCTTGTCCATTAGAGACAACTTGCTTATGTGTTTGTGCCTTCTTGTAGTCACTTTGTGACATTATTCTTGGCACTTGTATTTCATTACATGGTATCAAAGCCACTAGGTGTTCGAACGCTCTTGGGACTTCTTTCTTTTATATTTGAGTATGTCTAAGCTTCACACTCATTTTTTCAACTCTTTCTCAATAGTCGACAAAGATGCAAAGATTGACCTCTTATTCAAATTGAATGGGACCAACCATAGAATGTAGGTGACCGCTATGGAAAACAACCTCAAAGGCAAGAAACTTTGGGGATATGTATGTGACACCGTTCCGAAACCACAACTAAAGCTCACCAAGAAAGAAGGAAATGAAGAAAAAGCTTTGGGTGATGAAGAAAAAGTCAAAGCTATTGAAGAATGTCAATCCAAAGTTGAAGATTGGGGAAATGAGCATGAATAATGTGGATCTCAATATTTGTGCTAATCTAGCTAAATTTAAGAAGGCAAATGAAGGATGGTTCTTCATGAAAGGTATGCATACTCAAAAGGATCTTGCCAGGCATTTCTTTTTACAAGAAAAAGTAGAAGAAACCAAGGAGATATGAGCTTTAGAGACTATTATAGTACTTTATCTCCTCTATTTGACGAGCTTGCTCTCCTTAAACCACAATGAGAAGGAAGTGTTATTGCTATGAGGCAAAAGCAAATAGAGGGAAAAAGATTTTTTCAATTCATTAATGGGCTTCGACCTGAATTTGGACTAAGAGGATCCCTTCTTCATAGGGAATCTACTCCTCTTAGTGAAGTTTTTGCCGATCTATGCCAAGAATAAACTCGCTTGGCTCTTAAAAAAGACATTGATGAGGTCCATGCAGTATCTAAACTGAAAATAACATGAGGACATATAAACCCCTTCACTTTTGAAAAAGTAACTATAACAATGGTGGAGGAAGAAAAAAAATTCACCATCGTAATGAGCCGAAACATCTTAGACCCGATTGTTGACTTCTATTGAAAATAGTCCAAGCAATTCAAGTAAAGAATCAAGAAGAGATGGAGACATAAAGGACTCCATTGCTCAACTTACAGAAACTCTCCAACAATTTATGAGAAATAGCTCTTCCACACCTTTCACCTCCAATGTCGCGGTCTCATCAACTCCCGGTATGTCCTCTTGGATCCTTGATTCGGGTGTCTCATTTTATATGACTCCAAATGCATCTCTTTTATCCAAACCAAATATTTACTCTTTTAAATCATTCGTTTTCATGGCCGATGGAACATCTTTACATGGTAAAGGAATGGGAAACCTTAAAAAAATTTAAGTAAAGACAGAATTTTATGTTCCAAAATTTAAAATTATTTCAAAATTAACTTAAATTTTTTCTTCGTTTCTCAAATAACTTATTTTGGATGTAGTGTTTCTTTTTCACCTACCAATTGCTATGTGCAGGATCTCCGATCCGGGAAGCAGATTGGGCAAAGGCTATAGAAGAGGAGACCTATATTATATGAATTTTTTGTCATTACCATCAAAATTGTTGAAGATTAAGAGGTTTTAAGTTTAAGTTTTCCTAGACTAGAGGTTATTTGTTATTTTTGTTTAATGAGGGACTTATATGTAATTTCTTCTTTTTGGCCTCTCTTTATTTAACATAGAGATTAGCCCTAATAATGATTAACGAGTTCTCTTATTGTGCAGTCATCTCTCTCTCTCTCTCTCTCTCTCTCTCTCTCTCTCTCTCTCTCTCTCTCTCTCTCTCTCTCTCTCTCTCTCTCTCTCTAGGTTTCGGTGCATCTCTTCTACCTTCTACATGGTATCAGAGCCATTGATCTCGGGAGCGTGATCGATAGTGATTAATCTACACCAACGAAAAAAAAAATTGGAATCAGGCGTGCAGGTTCTTTTTTCTTTTCTCTCTTGTGTAAGATCTGATAACAGATCTGGAGTCTGACCAAGGTCATGACACAGATCTGTCATCAGATCTAAGGGACACGGTGCGTGTCTTTGGTCTGGTAGCCGTAACCCTTGACCCTAGCCCTTGAGTTTTGGATATTTTTTCTGCCGTGATTTCCTGTTGTTTGGGAGCAGCGGCAATCGCATTTCCTGTGTTGTTGCTTGTGATCGAGATGTGACTGATTTGTTTAACCGTGCCCTGAAGAACTGAAATTCTTGTTGGTTGTCGCCTGTATATGTCTGGGAGCAGCAGCTGTCGTGAATTTTTTTTGCGTCTGCATATTATTGTTGGTCGTGAATCTAGGTGTCGAGTTCTTCTCAAAATCTTAGTTGGTTTTTTTCATTTCAGAATATGAACTTCAGCAGTCGTGATTCCCTGCTGTGTCGAGATTTTTTTTTATCATGCGTGATGTGAAAGAAGCATGTTAGTATATGTTGTTCATTACTGTCGTGGAAACAGCAAGCGTGATACACTGCTATGCTGAAAAAAATTATTATTCATGTTTGTGGGCTGCTGTTCATTACTGTCGTGGAAACAGCATGCGTGATTCCTTGCTGTGCTGGGAAAATATTCCTGTTGTGGGCTATTGTTCATTACTGTCGTGGGATTTTGTATTGTGTACAGCTGCTGGTTGTCGTATTGGCTGATGTGTGATTGTAACACACGCTATTCCCTGTGTTGCTTGAAGCCTGTCCAGATTTTATCTCTGCTGAAATAGAATTATATCTTCAGTATGGTTGAAACTTCGAAATGTGATTCCAAAATTGAACATATTGGGGAGTATAAGCATTTGCCAATCCCTTCTCGTACGGCTCTTTTGTAAGGTTGAATGAAACTAACTATGCCAGATGGTCCAGAACTTTTATGATGTCGGTATCTGGACATCGTAGAAAACATATCTTGTTGGAAGACGAACCCACTGAAAAAGTGGAAAATATGTTACTTGGGATGAAGATAATGACATAGTTATGTCATGGATCATGAATAGTGTTGAACCCCCTATTGCAGATGGTTTAATTTGTCAGAAATATCCACCTGCAAGGGTTAGAGATGAGGTAAAGAGAGAAGAGAGGGGTCGGCGACAATAGGGTTTTCCCTCTTTTACTTAATATTTATAAGTGTTGTACATAGTAT
Source organism: Nuphar pumila (assembly GCF_984573655.1). Lineage (NCBI taxonomy): Eukaryota > Viridiplantae > Streptophyta > Magnoliopsida > Nymphaeales > Nymphaeaceae > Nuphar > Nuphar pumila. The sequence goes on along the minus strand of NC_143255.1, from coordinate 115,742,762 downwards.
AACATTACACAAGAAGTAAAAACTAATTACAAACATGCCACCACCCATGCATCCCAAGATGGATCCTTGGAATGTGGTGCGGGTCGGATCCATGATCCAAAACTAACAGCCTCCCTCAAGTTGAGTATGGTCTTTGATCATGCTCAACTTGCCTTTGAGTGCCCAAAACTGATGAGTGGATAATCCCTTGGTAAAGATGTCAGCAACTTGCATATCTGACCGAACATATGCAGGTTCAATTTCTTTTTCTTCCACCTTTTGCCTAACAAAATGTTGATCGATCTCGATATGCTTCGTGCGACAATAAAGGATGGGATTAAAAGCAATATTAATAGCACTCTGATTATCGCAAAGAAGCATAGAGGACGAGATTGGTTCTTGTAATTCTTGCAGTAGATGTCTCACCCATGTAACATCGGTTGTTACTGTTGCTATTGCACGATATTTTGCTTCAGTACTAGATCGCGCCACTGCCTTTTGCTTCCTGCTACTTCATGTTACAATATTATTGTCGATAAGAATGCAATACCCCGAAACTGATCTTCGCTCGTCAGGATCACCCGCCCAATCCGCGTCTGTGTAGGTGAATAGTTGATGCCCTGACATATAAGTTGTGTCCTTGGTGTACATCAAGCCATCTTCAATCGTACCCTTTAAATACCGAAGGATCCTTTTTACTCCTTCCATATGTACATCTGTAGAAGCATGCATAAACTGTGAAGCCTGATTGACAGAGTATGCTATGTCAGGCCTAGTGAATGTTAAGTATTGTAACATCCCTACAACTCAACGATACAAAGTAGGATCATGATAAGTAGTGCCTTCTTTTGCACTTAGCTTATGATTTAGAAGGCAAGGTGTGCTAATTGGTTTACAATTCTCCATCCCTGTAGCAAGTAAAATATCAATGGTGTACTTATGTTGGCTCAATATAATAGTCTCATGTCGACTATCAATTTCCACACCAAAAAAATATCGCAAGGGACCCAAGTCTTTCATCTTGAATTTAGCCATCAGCATAGACTTAACCCAAGATATGTGAACCTCATCACTCCCGGTAATAATGATGTCATCAACATATATAAGCACCCAAACAATAGTTGAATCGCTTTTGAATATGAACAATGAATGATCTAGAACACTTTTAGTGAACCCATGATGTTGGATCTCCGTGGAAAAACTCTCAAACCAAGATCGAGAAGCTTGTTTCAAGCCATAAAGAGAGCGTCGAAGTTTACATACCCAATTGGATGAATCATGCATACTATAACCAGGTGGTTGCTCCATGTAAACTTCTTCCTTTAGTTCACCATGCAAAAAGGCATTTTTAACATCAAGTTGACTGAGTGACCATTCATGTTGTAATGCCAATGCAATGATAATTCTGACGGTGCCCAATTTTACGACTGGGTTGAACGTTTCATCGTAATCCTGCCCATACTGCTGTGTGAAGCCTCGTGCGACCAGACGAGCTTTATAGCGCTCAACACTGCCATTCGGTTTGTGCTTGATCTTGTACACCCATTTGGACCCTACAACATTCTTGTTATCTGGTCTTGGTACAATTTCTCATGTATTGCATTCATGCAATGCTTCCATCTCCTCATTCATCGCCTCTACCCAGGCACAGAAATGTGCAGCATCATGAAAAGAGGAAGGTTCTGTTTCTTGGGACACTCTGGTTAGAAATGTTTGAAAATCCAAAGAGAAATTGTTATAACTTACCCAGCGATCTATAGGATGTCTAATCCAAGTGGAACGTCGTAGAGGAGTCTCATCATTGACTGGATGAGCTCTACGAGAATAAACAAGACCAGAAAAATGTGAGGATGTTGTTGTAGGAGGAATGTCTTTCATATGCGGTTCCACGGCAAAAGCATATGGTTCATTGTCTGTCAATAAAGATGAATCTTCATAAGGCAACGAGTCATATAAAAGTGAGTCACTGAGCCAAGGATCATAATTGTCCTGTGTATCTGTGGAAGACGAACCCAGAGTGTCAAAATTTTCATCATCAAAAACAACATTTCTAGATACCCGAATTTTGCCTGTATGAGGATCATAACACCTGTATCCCTTATAGTCATCTGCATACCCAAGAAACTTGCAATGTACAGCTTTGTCTTGAAACTTATTTCTCAATTAATGATCAATGTGAACATAACATACACAACCAAAAGGATGTAGTTCTTCATATGATGGATGCTATGTCACACGGACTCGGCTAAGGAGGTGCCGCACCCGAGTCGACACGCCCCGACACGGGTGCGGACTCGGGTGCGGCTTCGGACTCGGCCCGGACTCGGCCCGGACTCGGTCAATGCCGAGTCGGACTCGGTCAACGAGTCCAGGCCGAGTGCGTCCACATTTTGGACTCGGTCAACTTTGACCGAGTCCAAAAATGTCTCTACAACAACAACAACAACAACTACGCCTTCATCCCAAAACAATTGGGGTCAGCGATATGAACCAAAAAGAAATTCATTTTGGGTCTTCCACATGAATCCTTTTCCTCCAATCATTTCTATCCAACGCCATGTCCTCGGTGAGGTTCAAAGCATTCATATCCTTTCCTATCATCTCCATCCAAGTCTTCCTAGGCCTACCCCGACCTCTTTTAACTAATATATTTTCCCATTTCTCCAACCTTCTAACTGGAGCATCATTAGGCCTTCGCCGAATATGTCCAAACCACCGTAAACGATTCTCTCGCATCTTATTTTCAATGGGTGCAACACCTACCTTCTTACGTATCTCTTCGTTCCGAATCTTATCTTTTATTGTATTTCCACACATCCATCTAAGCATCCGCATCTCAGCTACACTCATTTTTTGAATATGATGTCTCTTGGCAGCCCAACATTCCGTACCATATAGTAAAGCGGGTCTAATAGTCGTCCTATAAAACTTTTCCTTCAACCGCAATCGCATTCTACGATCGCACAGCACTCCAGTAGCACTTTTCCATTTCATCCACCCAACCTTTATCCTATGATTTACATCTCCATCAATTTCTCCATACTTTTGAATGATGGATCCCAAATATTTGAAATAATCATTCACCGGTATATCTTGCTCACCAAGCTTCACTACACTCCCATCACTACTTCGTTGCTTACTAAACCGACATTCCATATATTCAGTCTTACTCTTACTCAACTTAAAACCTCTAGCTTCCAATGTCTGTCTCCATAATTCTAACTTAGCATTAACCCCAGCTCTAGACTCATCAATCAAAACAATATCATCAGCAAACAACATACACCACGGTACATTTTCTTGAATTGATCTCGTAAGTTCATCCATCACTATCGCAAATAGGGAAGGGCTTAAAGCAGATCCTTGATGTAACCCAACCGTTATCGGAAAATTGGTTGTCACCCCTCCACAAGTGCGGACATTGGTTACTACTCCTTCATACATATCTTTAATTATACTAATGTACTTGAGAGAAACACCTTTCTTCATCATTGTCCACCAGAGAACGTCCCTAGGTACTCTATCGTATGCCTTCTCTAAATCAATAAAAACCATATGCAAATCTTTGTTCATCTCTCTATATCTTTCAATAAGTTGTCTAAGAAGATGTATAGCTTCCATAGTTGATCTTCCAGGCATAAAACCAAATTGATTCTCCGATATCATGACAACCTAGACTCAATCACCCTCTCCCAAAGTTTCATAGTATGACTCATGAGTTTTATACCACGATAGTTTGTGCAATCTTGTATATCACCCTTATTCTTATATAAAGGCACCAAAGTACTCTTCCTTCACTCATTAGGCATCTTATTTGTTCGCCAAATCAAGTTAAAAAGATTTGTCAACCATTCTAAACCTTTCTCTCCCAAGCATTTCCAAGCCTCGATAGGTATACCATCTGGGCCAACTGCCCTTCTTGATTTCATTTTCTTCAAAGCCTCTGCAATTTCTTTCTTTTGAATCTTGCGCATGAAGTCACGATTTATCTCATGAAAAGGAATGGAGAAGTCTCCAAGATCTTGAGCATGACTATCATTAAATAGCTTATCAAAATAATCTTTCCATCTCTCCTTAATCTCCTCATCTTTGACTAAAACCCTTTGCGTTTCATCTTTGATACATCTAACCATACCCAAATCCTTCGATTTCCTATCTCTCATCTTTGCAAGCCTATAAATATCCTTCTCGCCTTCTTTGGTATCCAACTTGTCATAAACCTCCTTATATACCTTAGCCCTCGCGTTTCGAACAACTTTTTTAGCTTCCTTCTTTGCTATCATATACTTCTCCAAATTCTCATTATCACGACTCTTACTTAGATTTCTATAACACTCTCTTTTAACCTTAATAGCTAATTTGACATCCTCGTTCCACCATGATGTATCCTTACCTAGTGGTGCACCGCCTTTAGACTCACCCAATACCTCCTTAGCTACTTTTCTCATACCACCCGCTATCTTATTCCAAAAATGTCTCTAAAAAACTAATTTTTTATATTTTTTATTTAAAAAATATATATATAAAAAAAAGGCACTGTGACTGTGCAGTCTTTGCAGTGTGCACAGTCACAGACTGTGCACAGTCTTTGCAGTGTGCACTGTGCACAGTCTGTGACTGTGCACAGTGCACACACAGTCTGTGACTGCACAGACACCTGTGGCATTTTAAAAATAAAATAAAATAAAATTATATATATATATATTTTGCCGAGTCCCCGTGTCCAAAAATTTTAAAATTGTGCCGCACCCGTGTCGCACCCGCACCCGCACCCGCACCCATGTGACATAGGATGGATGACAATTATAAAGAACAAAGTATGGAGAATAATCTTCAAGGATGGTCATGGGCAACCTGTTGATAACGTAAACAGCTGTATGGAAAGCCTCGGTCCAAAGAGAGAAGGGAATACCCACTGTGTGGGTCATGCTCAAGGCTGTCTCAACAATATGCCTGTGTTTTCTCTCAGCTACTCCATTTTGTTGACGGGTATGAGGGCAAGAAATGTTACGTGTAATGCCATGCTCCTTCAAATATTCACTAAAATCATGGGATATGTATTCTCCCCCCCATCACACTGGAAATATACAACATTGGTATTGAATTGGTTTTGGACTAGTGCATGAAACTGTTTGAACAACTTGAAAACTTCATGTTTGTTTTTCATGAAGTAAATCCAACTAAAACGAGTGTAAAAATCAAGAAAGAGTACATAGTATCGAGATCCAGAAAGAGAGGCAGTGGGCGCAGGACCCCAAACATCTGAGCATATAATCTCAAAAGGCTTTGTTGCTCTTTTATTGATACTATAAAAAGGAAGTACATGACTTTTGCATAAATGACAACTTGGACATTTTGACTCTAAACTGACTGCGGGTATTAGAGCTTTAGCAGACAACTTGTCAAGAAAAACTTGACTACAATGACCCAAACGAAGATGCCATAAGTCTCGCTTATTAAGTTTCAAGACTCTAGATGAAGAACTATGATCTGTGGATCGACTCAAAAATGTTGGAAAAGAAGGAGCTGAAGAAGCCACGGCTACAGAAGACGATGTCTTCAAAGGCACATGAGATTCTTCAAAGACGTACATGTTCCCGCGCCGTTCACCTTTGGCGAGCGTCTTCTTGGTGTGAAGATCCTTAAGATAAACAGAAGGAGTAAATTCAACGGAAGAATTTGTTTCATCAACTAATTTAGACACAGATAGAATATTCTTTTGAATAGCAGGTGTGAGTAAGACATTTGACAAGGGTAATTGAGATTCAGGCAAAGAAAGGGAGACATTTCTAGTGTGAGAGATGGGGTGGTGAGATCCATCTCCTATGACTATAGTGTCATTTCCAGTGTAAGGAGTCAAGTGAGAAAATTTACCTGCATCAGAAGTAACATGTGTTGCTGCCCCTGAATCAATATACCATATACCATCATCATTTTGATGCAAGTTCATCTGATTGAAAGTAGTCATAAGGATATTTTGTACGTCTTGTGAAAAGAACTTGTCCCTGAGGAGTGTGTGCAAACGTCTGAGTTGCCCTCTGCCCTGGCCTCCCTGTTTTGTTCCGGTTCTGAGGATTGTACCAGCAATTTGCTTTAACATGTCCCCGCTTGTTGCATAGAAAACAAGTAGGGACACGTCCCCCTCGTGGTACACTGCCTGAGCCAAGGCCTCCTCGAGCTGGTGTAGGTAGTAATCCTCCTTTGTTTATAGTTGTTCCATTTGGACGAGGAGGAGTAAATAAGGCTCCCGTTTGAATAGGCGTATGTGCCATCATCACAGGATGAGTATCATCTGACGCGTGTTCCTGATTTAAACTGACCTCATATTGCAAAAGTTTAGATTGAAGATCATCAAAACATGGAAGAACTGAGACAACCTGGAGTGTTGTGCAAAACATGCGATATTCAGGTCCAAGGCTACTTAATACCTGTTGTACCATGTCCTTATCTGATACAGGACTTCCAATGGCAGCTAACTGATCTGTAATAACCCTGACATCCCCCATGAACTCTGTAATAGATTTGTTTCCTTTTCGCATGGATTGGAATTGCCACTTGAGTTGCAAAGCCCGAGATTCAGAAACCTGAGAAAAGGAATGAGCTAGTCCATTCCACAACTCGGCAGCAGATTGATCATCAGAAATAGTTTGTAAAACACGGTCAGAAAGTGTGGATCCTCACCAGTGGTTGGACAGGGAAACATTTTTATATCCTCCTCCTTACAGTTGAAAAATGTTCTTCATGCTCCCAACTTTCCTCAAAGTTTACTCTCTGTTAGTTGCCTTACAAAAGAATTAAACTGTAAAGTGATATTTGATCCGATGGGTTGTTATTTTCAGGATTTGCTGACGGAGAAGAAGATTGGTGGAGGCTATGAAGAAAATGGAGTCCACTACCTACATCATCCAGTGGGTATTGTTCATGCTGCAGTGGAACACTCATCCAGTCCTGTTCAGTGGCATCGGCGTCTTGGTCATCCTTCATTGTCAAAGCTTCGTTCTATCTTTCCTCAAATTCCTTCCACTACATCATTTCAGTGTTAAGCATGTTAGTTGGGCAAGCATCATCGAAGTTCGTTCCCTTCGAGTCAGAGTCAGTCTAGTCATAAAGTTTTTGAACTTCTTCATGCAGATGTATGGGGTCCTAGTAAGATTCCTACTAGGACTCAGTGTCGATATTATCTTGTTATTGTTGATGATTTCTCTAAGTTATCATGGGTGTTTTTAATAAAAGAACGATCTAAAGTTCCAAGTATTATCAAATCCTTAATTCTTGAAATAAAACTTCAGTTTGAATCTATTGTCAAGATTGTTCGCACTGATAATGCTCTTGAGTTTAAATCAAAAGTTATGTTACAATTTTACCAAGATCATGGCATTCAACCCCAAACTTTCTGTGCCTATTCATCTCAACAAAATGGGGTGGTTGAGCGAAAACATCGGCACCTGCTTGATGTTGCCCGGACCATTATGATTCAATCCAATGTTCCTGCATTATATTGGGGTGATGCGATTACCACTGCTTGTTATCTGATCAACTGCATGCCTTCATCTGCTGTGGGTGATCAAATACCACTACATATCCTAAAACCTAATACCCCACTCTTCTCTTTCTCACCAAAAATATTTGGATGTGTTTGTTTTGTACACAAACTTGGTCCTGACCGTGATAAATTATTTGCTCAAGCTACAAAATGCATATTTATAGGTTATTCAAAAAATCAAAAGGGATACCGATGTTATGATCCTATTTCTCGCCGAGAGTATGTCAGTGCGGATGTATCTTTCTTGGAATCCATTCCATATTTCTCTAATACTGCTTCCCCTCTCCAGGTTGGTCCAGCTGACTCTTTTCCCTTACCTATACCTTCTTTTCCTTTGGAATATGTGCCCTTGGTACCGAACCAAACTTCATCATCTTCACGATTTAATAATCCTCCATTGGTATATGTGTGTAGAGCTCCACCTCTGCCCGAGCCTCCATCCTCTTCTTCTCTTGAGGTAAGTACTACTGACAATAGTGATCTTCGTGATGATGATAACAGGCCTATCGCTCTACGAAAGGGGACACGACAATGTACCTTATATCTCATATCTCATTTTGTCTCCGATGTCAGAATTGGAAATCAAATGAAAACTTTTATTTCAGCCTTATCTGCTGAAACGATTCCTCTGAACTATCAACAGGCAGAGCTAGATAACCGCTAGAAGCTGGCTATGCAAGAAGAAATGGATGCTTTAGTGTCTCAGCATACATGGGATTTAGTTGATTCCCCAGTAGATGCTGACATTGTTGGATGCAAATGGGTATATACAATCAAGTACAAATCAGATGGTTCTATTGAAAGGTACAAGGCCAGATTAGTAGCAAAAGGATATACTCAGACATATGGTATTGATTTCTTTGAAAGCTTTTTTCCTGTTGCACGGATGGGCACCATTCGTCTTGTTCTCTCAGTAGTTGTACATCATGGTTGGAGCTTATGTCAATTAGATGTGAAAAATGTGTTTCTATATGGGGATTTATCTGAGACAGTGTACATGCAACAACCTCCAAGTTTCGAGGTTGAGGGGGAGTGTCAAAAGGTGTGTAGATTGAGAAAGGCGATTTATGGCTTGAATTAAAGTCTGTGTGCATGGTTTCAAAAGCTATTTGAAGTGATGTCACGCTTTGGCTTCAACAGGTCAGCGGCAGATCATACACTATTTATCAAAAAAACTAATTCAGGCATAGTTGTTATGGTGGTATATGTGGATGACATCATTCTTACAGGAGACGAAGTGAAAGATATTGAAGCCACAAAGGCTCATCTTCAAAAACACTTTGTTACAAAAGACCTTGGTTCACTTAGATATTTTCTGGGTATAGAAGTTGCCAGGAGCCGTGAATGGATGGTTTTGTCTCAACAGAAGTATGTTCTTGACTTATTAAAGGAAACGGGAATGTTGGGAGCTAAACCAGCAAATATTCTCATGGACCATAAAGTTCAGTTATTTGAAGAAGGGTCAAAACCGGTCGATAGCAAAAGTTATCGCTCACTAGTAGGGAAGCTACTGTATGTAACTGTAACCAGGCCGGATATTGCTTTAGCAGTAAGCAAAGTTAGTCAGTTTATGGACAAACCAACTGAGGTACACTAGAATGCAGCTATAATGATTCTCAGGTATTTAAAATCTTCTCCTGGAAAAGGGTTATTGTTCAGGAAAGGTGGAAATCTGGAGATAGTGGCCTATTTTGATGCTGACTATGCAGGATCTATAGTGGATAGAAAATCTACCACAGGATTCTGTGTTTCTGGGAGACAATCTGATTTATGGAGAAGTAAGAAGCAAAATGTGGTTTCTAGATCGAGTGCAGAATCAGAATATAGGGCTATGGCCCAAACAGCTGCTTAATTGATGTGGGTTCGTACTGTTCTTCATGATCTTCAGGTGAAGGTTTCCTCTCCTATGACCATGATGTGTGATAACAAGGCTGCCACATATATAGCGAACAATCATGTCTTTCATGAGAGAACAAAGCACATTGAGGTTGATTGCCACTATGTAAGAGATATGGTTCAAGCTGGTCATATCTCTACCAAATATCTAAAGTCGGAGGACCAAGTTGCAGATATGTTTACAAAGCCTCTTGCTAGACCAAATTTCTCAAAATGTTGTGACAAGCTGAGCATGATTGATATCTATGCTCCAGCTTGAGGGGGAGAGTTGAAGATTAAGAGGTTTTAAGTTTAAGTTTTCCTAGACTAGAGATTATTTGTTATTTTTTTTAATGAGGGACTTATATGTAATTTTTTCTTTTTGGCCTCTCTCTATTTAACATAGAGATTAGCCCTAATAACGATTAACGAGTTCTCTTATTGTGCAGCCGTCTCTCTCTCTCTCTCTCTCTCTCTCTCTCTCTCTCTCTCTCTCTCTCTCTCTCTCTCTCTAGGTTTCGGCGCATCTCTTCTACCTTCTACAAAAATCATTTTGTAAGCATGTTCAATCTAAAGATGGTGTCACTTGGCACAAAAGGCCTCTCTAAGTTGTATCTTTTTCCATTTTTGGAAAAAAATTATAATAAAAAAAATTTACATGCAATAATTGTATTCTTGGAAAAATGTATTCTCTTCCTTATCAACATAGCAACTTTATTTTTAAGAGACCATTTGAATTTATGCATTCGGATGTATAGGGACCATCACCCGCTATATCTAAAGGAGGATACTCATATTATGTTGTTTTTATTGATGATTTCACTAGATACACTTGGGTTTACTTTATTAAAAACAAATCCAATGTTTTTTTTATCTTTAAAGAATTAATATCCTTATTCAAAAACAATTTTAAAATAATATAGCAATTTTTAGATCTGATTTTGGAGGGAAATATATGTTAAATGAATTTTAAAAGTATCTTAAACAAAATAGCATTATTCGTCAAAGATCTTGACCTAAAACACCCCAACAAAATAGTCTCGCCAAAAAAAAACATAGGCATATTATCGTAACAACAAGAGCTCTTCTTATTTATAAAAATGTTCCAAAGAGCTTTTGGGCCGAAGCCGCTCTTTCCGCAATTTATCTTATAAGTGGGATGTCATTCTCATTTTTAAATAATGGTTTTCCTTTGAAAAAATGTTCAAAATATGTCCATATTTCAAAGATAAAGAATTTTTTGTTGTGAATGCTTTGTTCTTTTTCAAATACAAGATAAAATTTCATCAAAAGCCCTTGAATAAACTTTCATCAAAAGCTTTTAAATGTGCTTTTATTGGCTATGGTGAAAATAAAAAGGGATATAGGTGTTATGATATTAAAAGTAACAAACTTTATATTTAAAGAAATGTGACTTTTCTTGAAGAACAAAATGGATTTGAACCTCAAAAACCTAAGGAATATATTGACTATTCTTTTCTCTTTGACTTATTACCTGGAAATGAGTCTAAAGATTCTAATGATACTATTAGTGATAACAATTCTCATCAAAATGATGATTTGCTTCATCAAATTGATGATTCTCCCAATGAGAATCCCAATGATATTCATGGATATACTCGGCGAGAGGAAAATGAGAATCAAAATTCTTTTGACATGTATTCATAAAACATTTACTTAGAGGGCCAAGTTGAAGAATCCCTACCTAGGTGATCTTCTAGGAGTAGTAGACCTCCTCAAAAAATTGTGTCATATGATTTTTTTTTCCTAAATTATAGAACTTCTCTAATGATGATCAATTCCAATCATGAGCCTTTCAACTTTAATGAAGCCAAGCAACATCCACATTTGATTGATCCTATAAAACTTGAACTAGATACACTCAATAAAGCTAACACTTGGACAATTGTAAGTATTTCTTTAGAAAAAAAGGCTATTGGGTGTAGATGGGTTTATAAAGCTAAAACTAAGAGCAATGGGTCATTAGAAATATACAATGCTAGGTTAGTTGTTAAAGGGTATGCACAAGAATATGGAATCGATTATGAGGAAACCTTTGCTCTAATCGCTAGGATGACTAGTGTAAAAACTTTAATAGCCTTAGCGTCTATTAAACAATGGCCTATCTACCAATTAGACATCAAAAATGTCTTTTTAAATGGAGACCTTTGTGAAGAAGTCAACATGGATCCTCCGCCGAGTCTTGAGATTTAGAAACGAAAATTTATTAAACTTAATAAAGTTATTTATGGTTTTAAACAAGCTCCAAAAGCTTGGTATGATTGTTTTAATAAAGTTGTTTTTGACAATGGATTTACTTGTTATATTGATACTGCTCTTTTTGTTAAGAATGTGGGAAATTACATAACTATTTTATTATTATATATTGATATAATCATCACTAGGAATGATAAAAGGGGCATTGAGTTATTAAAAATGTTCTTAAAAATAATTTTGTTGTCGGACCTTCGATTTCTAAAGTATTTTTTAGGGATTGAAGTTGCATATTCTCCTCGTATATATGTTCTTTTTCATATGAAGTTTGCAACAAATATTATTGTCAAGTCTGGCTTAACTGACGGAAAGAAAGTGAAGATTCTAGAACTAATCAACGTTAAGATGAGAGCCAACGATAGAACTCCTTTAGAAGATCTCACTCCTTATCGTAAATTGATTGGGTCACTAACGTATTTGTGTATTACCAAGCCAGATATTGCTCATGTCGTTCATAGTGCAAGTCAATTCCAAAATGCTCCCACTACTATTCATATGGTTGTTGTCATATAAATTATCAGATATTTAAAGGAAACAATAACAAAAGGGTTATTCATATCCTCTTCTTCATCTCCTAATTTAATTGCGTATACTGACTCTGATTGGGGTGGTAACCATCGTATTTCTACCACAGGTTATTGTGTTTTTCTTGGACAATCATTAATTTCTTGGAGATGTAAAAAGCAACAAAATGTGTCATTGTCTTCCACGAAAGCATAGTATAGAGCGATGGCCACAACTAAAATTGAACTTGTCTGGTTACGAAATCTGCTTAAAAGTATATGACTCATCATCTCTATTCCTTCAAAATTGTGTTGTGACAACAAAAGTGATATCTACATTGCTAGAAATCACACCTTCCATGAACGAACAAAGCACATCGAGATGGACGGTAATTATGTTCGAGATAAATTTTTGTGAGGCAACATTCAACTGCCATATGTCACTTCAAAATATCAACTCGTAGACTTTTTTACAAAGCTTTGTCATCCCCCCGTTTCTACTTTCTCCTAAGCAAACTCTCGATGATCTCACCGTCAGTTTGAGGGAGGGTGTTAAAATATACATGGATCTCACACACACATATATATATATTGTATATTTATACATATATATGTGTAAGATGTCTACTTTTATGTATTTTCTTTTGTAATGCCCACTAGGGGCAATTTAATCTTTTTGTTAACATGTAAATAGGCATGTCCACTAAGGATATTTTTATAATCCTTTATTTTTTTTATTGGTTTAAGGGATAATAAAGGGGCCTCCCAAAAGAGTTGTTGGGGCCATCCTCAACGGTCACTTAACGTCTCTTTTGGGAGCTCCTTTTGGTCCTCAAAAGTGTATATAAATAGGGGTCTTCTCCCCTACTTTTCTATATGTTTTTTCAAGCATTTTATCAATAAATCTGTTTTTATTTTAAGCTCTCTCTCTCTCTCTCTCTCTCTCTCTCTCTCTCTCTTCTCTTTTGTAAGTGTGTTTGGTGTTTGCCCTTTGTGGTATATTGTATTTTGCCCATTGGAGACAACTTGCTTATGTGTTTGTGCCTTCTTGTAGTCACTTTGTGACATTATTCTTGTCACTTGTATTTCATTACAAGGCGCTATCATGTTCATATAGCTTATTTATGTACTTGTGCATAGTATTCTATGTTCATTAAGAGAATTACAACAATTGCCCTGTTTATTTATTTTTATTCATAAATGAAGGCAGTGCTTTTGCCCCTTATGCATTTGTATATTTAAATAGAAGTCCAAAGAAGTGAATATGGTATCCAAATGACAATAGATATATAGAAAGCATGTCTAATTACTCTTCTTCTAAGCGTGGGATAACCACAAGGAGTTGTCGATTTTTTTTCTACCAATTGGGGCTCTCCCTTCACCACCTCCATGGGGATGGTCTATCGGATTCATAACCACTCTTATGCACAAAAAATAGGCCAATTTAGTAGATTTTGGTTCAATTCCTCGGAGCTAAATTCTCAATGGTACATGTCAATGGAATATCTTCCAGCCTCCGATTTCTATATAAAGGATGTGGCATCTTCCTCCAAGTCATACACACAACTTTCATTGAATAAGACTTTCCACAAATTGAAAGTGAATTGCACTCCATGAATATGATATTTATCTAGTATGACAAGATGGAGTGTTGGAGTATTACTATTAATCAATATTGTGGACACTTGTTCATTCTAATTAAATCAAACCAGTGTTATTAAAAACGTGCCTCAAGGTGCAAAAAGCACGCCTCACCTCAAGGCGAGAGGCTTTTTGCCTTGAGGCGCATGTGTAAAACGCAAAACCCTCGAGGTGTGCGCCTCATAGGCCTTGAGGCGCGCCTCAGGCTGAGGCGTACACGCCTCAAAGCATTTGGTCAAATGAGGGTCAAAACCCTCATTCGATCAAAAATTAGGGATAAACATACTGCCCTCTCGACTCTCACAGTTGCAGCATTCTCTTTGTCTCTCTCGTGGTGGAGCCGAAACAGGCACGCCTCTCTCGTGGTGGAGCTGAAACAGGTACGTCTTCCTCTAGGCTTTCAGCCGGTTCTCCTGGCAGATGATGGCGTAGCGGGCGAGCCCGTTGGCATTCTCGTGGATGGAGAGCTCAGAGGGCTCGTTGGGTCCGATCTTCAGGACAGCCCTCCACTTGGCAAAGCGAGCGTCGGCGTTGTAGTATTCTGCGCACCGCTTGCCAAGGCCATCGAGCCCCTGGGTGGTGGTCTCGTCGTTGGTGCCGACGAGCTCGACGGTGCCCTTGTCGACCTTGATGACCGGGAGGACTCCGCCCTCCTTAAGCACCTCGACGAAGGGCTTCCCGGAGGCGGTCTTCTGATAGAGGGTCTACTCAAAGAGGATGACTCCGCTCAGGTACTGGAGGGTGCCAGGGGTGCAGAAGAGGAGCTCACGGAGGGCGTGTTTGAATCGCAGAAGCCGCTTGAGAGGGGACTGATCAGTCCATGCCTGGGTGTCGCCCCATGTTTGACATGCCGGAACCAACTGGTCTGACAGGGAGTCGTTGGTTCTCGCCTCTTTGTTTTTAACAGGGCATAAGGGAACCAGTGAGTCGCACCCCCAGGTCCTAGACAAACGCCACCTGGTGTGTCCAGTGAGTAACACCCCCCAATAGTATACTTGAAACGCTGAAAAAATCTCGCCCACGAACAGATTTGTCTGTGAGTATATTTGAAACACAGGACAAATCCCCCGGGACCGCTTTGCCCCCCCACGGTGTTTGAAACACACAGGTAGGGGCAGATGAGGTACTATTCTATCAAATTCGTCCAGGGTGTAGCTTGGTGGTGCCAGAGTGATACCCTCTTATTTATTCTCTGTGAAGCTCAAGCTCTTCAATTTTAATGCAAGCTATCAAGCACAAATTGTTTCATTGTTTTTGTTGAATTTTATGTTATGCCCGTCTTTTCTTTATAGGGTTTTGAGAATGTTGAATTTGGTACCAACTCGTTTGTTGTTGAATTAAAAACAGAGATTACTTTTATTACTTTTTATGATTTTAAATACATAAACAAATTTAAGAAAAAGGCCTAATCACTTCTAGTATGAAGAACTAAGCATCTCAGAGAGTCGTAGCGTGGTATTGAGGTCGTCCATAGCCTAGTACAGGCATCACAGGTAGGTTTTGGGTTGTAGGTCTTGAGCGAGAGTATAGATCTGATCTTCACTCATGAAAGCGAGTGGAAAGGCACGAGTGCAAACTGGCATTGTGTGGCAGTTGACCTCTTGCGATGGTTTTGAGCATAAAAGTAATATATAATAGTAATTTGACAATGTTTGAATAGCAAACTGTAATGAAAATTAACGTAAGAATAAATTCATGCATAATTGTAAATATCTATCATCATAATTCATATACGTGGCATCAATCTTATGCAACTAAAACCCCGAAAAGAAGAAAGGTGACCCTAGTTATGTTTGATCTGGGTTTGTATTGGCTTGCCCTAACGCATACAGGTAGGCTTTTAAGTCGGCCCAAGACTCCACTAACAATGGTTCTTATATACTTTACTTCTCCGAAGTAATTATTGACATCAGTGTTATAAAAAACACATTTCTTTATTTATTTGTATTTTTATATATTTTTTATAATTTTTTAAAAGTTTTCAAAAAAAAAATTGAGGCTTATGCTTTACGCCTCGCCTTGGTTTTTGGTGGAGTGCCTCGCTACGCCTCAACGCTTTTCACAACACTGAATCAAACACATGGTCCACTCACTTGTTCTCATTTCACTTTCATGATTGAGCCAAGTAGGATTTGGGTCAATGCATAATATTTACTAATGCACATTGATGTTGATCTCGTTAAAATGTACATATATATACTATATATATTATACACATATGTATAATATTCTTTTTTTGTATTTTAGTTTTCCTTTTCTTTTCTGTATTTTCTATTTTTTATTATAGTTAACAGGCTGTTGACTTCTAACGGCTAGAAATCTAGCTGTTAGAATCAGTCTAACAGCCAGTTTTCCCCCCTCTTGTGTATATAAATAAAAGGTGTTTACCCCATTGTAAGTATGCTTCTTGCATACTTGTTCAATAATAAAATAGTAACTTTTTACATATTGTGTGCCTTCTTTTGTTGTGTGCCCTTAGTGGCATTTGTGAGTGTGCCTTTAGTGACCCTTTGTGCTTGTTCACTTTGGATTCTTTGGTGGACTTTTGTTCGTGCTTGAAGGCCCTTCTTTGATTTTGAAAAACCTAAGGAAGTTACTGAGTATTTTTTCCGATTAGATTTTATTTCAAAACATGATATTGATGTTTGTGATTGTGAGTTTGGTCTTGATAGTGACAAGGAATCAAGAGATGATATGATTAGTGAAGAGCAATCTCATGGTGATAAAACTTATTTGCAATACACTAAACATAAAGATCTAAATCCTCCATGTGCATTTGAGAAATATTCTATCATAGAAAATGAACAGGTGTAATCTAAAAGATTATCTAGAACATCAAAGCCCCAGAAAAGTTTGTATTATGAATCTCTTTCATCTAAGTACAAGGCATGTATTGTGTTAATTCACGTACAACCTTCAACCTATGCACAAGCCAAGGAACATTCAGAGTGAGTAGAATCCATGAGTAGAACTAGAAGCATTAGAGAAAGTCAAAACTTGGACACTTTAAGATATTTTATAGGGAAAGAAACCTATATGGTGTAGGTGAATATATAAAGTGAAAACCAACAGTGATAGGACTCTAGAGAGGTATAAAGTCAGATTAGTAGTCAAATGATACTAATAAGAATATGGATTAGATTATAAAGAAACCTTTACTCTCATTGCTAGGATGACTACTCTTAGGACCTTAGTAGTCGTTGCTTCTATTAGGAATTGGCCAATTTATCAAATGGATGTCAAAAATGTCTTTCTTAATAAGAATTTGGTTGAAGAAGTGTACATGGAGGCACCTCCTAGTGTGAACATCCTTGGGGAAAAAGCTCTTTGTTTGAACAAGGCACTTTATGGCTTAAAGCAAGCACCGAAATTATGGTATGACTGGTTAAGGTTATGCTTGATATTGTCTTTAGATCTTGCTTGACTGATACAACTTTGTTTGTTAATAAAACAGATGCATGTATTGTCATTCTACTCATGTATGTGAACGATAAAACCATCTTCGGGAGAAACAACCTAAGTTGAAAATATTAAAAAACCTTTTAAAAACAATTTTGAAAAGACTAATTTTGATTTTTTAAGATACTTTCTAGGGATTGAGGTTGCTTATTCCTCTAGATGGTATTTGTTGTTTCAGTCTAAATTTTCTTTTGACATTATTTTTAGCTCTAAAATTATGGATGATAAGAAAGTAGACACTCCCAAGGTTACTAATGTCAAGATGAGAATCGATGATGGAGAACCTCTTAAAGATCCAATACCTTATCGACAACAGATCAAAACAATATTACCTTTCAATTACTAGACCAAATATAGCACACGTTGTACACATAGCTAGTCAATTTCAACAAGCTCTTACATCTATTCACATGGGAGCAGTTTTACGAATTATTAGATACATTAAAACTTCTATTTCTAAAGGCTTTTTTTAGTCTTCTTCATCTATATTAATATGTATTAGATTTAATTGTTTATATTGATATTGATTGGGGAGGTGACCCCAACAACAAGCACTCAACCATGAGTTTTTATGTTTTTATAGGTGAAACCCTAGTTTTGTGGAGGTGTAAGAAGCAATAGGTCTCACTTTCATCAACAGAAACCGAATACAGGGTCATGGTCACTATCACGATGAAGATGGTTTAACTGAGAAGATTACTAGCTGACAAGGGGATTCGAGTAACAGGAGCTTCGAAGATGTATTGTGACAACAAGAGTGTCATTTACATCGTCAGCAACCACATGTTTCATGAGAGAATAAAGCACATTGAAATGGACTATCACTAAGTTCGAGAGGAGTATCTTCAAGGCAACATGCCCTATGTTACATCAGAATATCAACTGGCAGATTTCTTCAACAAACCTCTCTCAGCTCCTAGGTTCCACTTCCTTGGCAAACTTTCGGCCATTATATTGTAAGTTTGAGGGAGTGTTAAAATGTATATATATAGTGAGTGGTAGCAGTCTGACGGCTTTTGTGCCTGACAAAAAAGGGCATGTGCTGAGCGTCCACAAGCGCGCTACTGTCTGTAAAGGGCCTTTAGCGGCGCTTTTGAAGCACCACTAAAGTTCCCAACAGCTTTTTAACCTTTAGTGGCACTTCAAAAACGCCGCTAAAGGTCCTTTTTACAATGGATGTGCGTTGAGTGTCAGTGCGCATCCATTTGCATCAAGCACAAAGGTGGTTAGGTAGCTACCATTTTCTATATATATATATATATATATATATATATATATATATATATGTATGTATAATATTGTTTTTTGGTATTTTATTTGTCCTTTTTCTTTTCTGTATTTTTTATTATAGTCAACAAGCTCGTGACTAGTTGTTAGACACAATCTAGCAGCTAGTTGTTAGAACCAGTCTAACAACTAGTTTTGCCCCCTCTTGTGTGTATAAATAAGGGGTGTTTACACCATTGTAAGTATGCTTCTTGAATACTTGTTCATTAATAAAACATTAATTTTTTACATATTGTGTGCATTCTTTTGGTGTGTGCCATCAGTGGCCCTTTGTGATTGTCCACTTTGGATTCTTTGGTGGACTTTTATTTGTGCATGAAGGCCCTTCTTTCTTTACAGATATCACCACCCCCTAACTACCTTTATTCGTGTTTCAGAGAAGAAAATCATAGATTACATGTTTCAAATGACAGATAACACGTAAAGGTTCCCTCATTATGAGAGAAATACTCAATAATGTAACACTATGTGGAATGAAAACTGATAATAAAAATACTAGAGTTGTTTACCATATTGCAGCTCCTGAACCAGAGCCAAAATCTAAAGCCCTCTTAGGAGAAAAATCCACCAGCCTCCGAGACACCTACATGAATCAGAATAGTTAGTGCAACTTTCATGCCTAGAAAGTTCAAAGATATCATTCAAAAATAGCAACACATAATATACAAAATGATAAAATGTTCAAAATCAAACAAGCATACATTTTAGTATATGACCTAAGCACCCACATATTCAGACAAATTGGATGCGCTGGCACAAACACAGAATCCCAATTTACCCACTTTTCTGGATAGGTGGAATATGCCCAAAAGATACATTTAGATGCCATCCAAACTTCACAGTTTACTCAAATTTGAATTTCCCATAGAGATATAACGGCATCAAAATATCTCCTGATGCCACTGATATCAAAAAATTTCCTGCACTTTCAGCTTTCCCACTAGTAATGGAAATTTTGAAAGACCAGAACATTTTAATATTAGTTGTCAACCAGTATACTGATCCAAATCCAACCAAGGCACAATTCACTTAAATTTTTTATTTCTAGTAAATGACAGTCAAATCTAAAACAGTTGATACTGACTGCTGCCCAATAATTGTGAAGTACACACAAAGAAGATAATTTTAATTAGTTCAATCATGGTTTTCCATCATTCAATACAACAGTTTCATAAGGGTCCCATTCCCTAGCATGAAAAACTACGTCAAGAAATGCATTAGAAGGTACATATTAGGATTATATACCATAAGTAACATCATTACAAGCACAGCCAACAACCTACAGTAAACCAAGCATCATAAAACCCTTTTTTAATTGGGAAAGAGAGAGACCATCATAAGCCTTGCTTTACCATTTTCCTCTCTCGTTGTATAATTTCTATAATTCCAAGCCTTATATCCAAACCCCATAACATAAAATGTATTTAAAGAGGGACACTATGATCAAGTACTTATCTTTATAGTAGATCATTTAACAACACCAATTACAAAATCGATCAAAACAAGCCACAATAATAAAACTAAAAAAGGGAAATCAAGGAAAAAGCTCAATCATCTCTAACATGTGAATTCATACGCCACCCAACGTTGAACTACCCATAACCTAGATCGCTCTCATTAGCAAATTCACAAACAGATAGTGGGCATATCAAACCAAGGCAGATAAACCTAAAGATGAAAAGAAAAACAAACACCATGTTGGATTTCTACCTCTCTCAGCACTCTGTAACACGCGCAATAGACTGCGGGCATCCGGGCGGCCACATACGCGGCGGTCTCGTTGTCGGTATACTTGAGGCCTATATCCCCATACTCGCTCTTGATCTTCCAACGCTTGGAGTGCTGGCTGGACGCCATGAGAGGGTCCTCGACGAGCTCGCGCGACGCCGCGGAGCTAATCTGTACATTGGCGTTCTTGATCTCGTTGAAGGATTCTGCCAACCTGAGGACCTTCCTCTTCATGTGGTCCTGCTCCTGTTCTGGGGGCTCCCCATCTCCCAAAATCACGAAAACGCTACCACCACCCAAGAGAAAACTTCTACTGAGAGAAAGGGGGGGGGGGTGAGGATTTACCTTGAAGGAACTTTCTGATGGCTCTGCGGAGGCGATGAGGGACGCGGTGGATTCCAAGAGACTGCCTCGCGGTAGAACGAAGCGCCTCGGCCGTCCAGACCTTCGCGGCAGTCTCTGGAACTAACGAAGACGCCATTTCCTTATTCTTCTTCTTCTTCTTCTTAAAGCTTTAGTTCGGAGTACAGGGCACGGTGAGCAACAAAGCAAAAATGGCGGCATTTGTACCCAGGGATGTCAACGGGTCGGGTTTACGCGAACCCGAACTCGACCCGTATCAAACCCTACAGGGTCCGGATATGGTGATAAATAAGAAGATCCGAAGCTCCGATTAATACATGAACCCGGGTATAGTTTGTGAAATTTTATACCAGACCCTGGCTAGACCCGAGTTCCGATTAAGACCTGCATTTTTTCAATGTAAAAATGATAAAAAAAAATATTGTTTTACCAGGTATGTCCTGAGTCTGGTTCATGTAGTTCTTGTGTGGGTATGGTTTCTTTTATGGTGGATCTGATTAAACCTAAGTCTAGACCAAATACCATAAAATCAAGACCAGGTCTGTTTTCACCTAGGTCTGAACCAAACCCAACCCAACCCGTTGGGATGCATGACTAGAGTTTTGACACGTATGTTCAAAATCCTTTTCAAAAGTAAAATATGGTGACACAGATTTTTTAAATATTTTAATCAATAAAAACTATTTTTTATGATGTTTTACTATGTAAAAATGCATTTGAAATATTACTAAAATTTAATAAAATCATATTTAAAAAATATTAAAATAGGGTTCGTATATGTCATTGCGTGTCCAACTCTTGTCACTGATGACATGCCCCTAAATGGCGTGTCAATATGACATCTGTGGTTCCTATGTCAAGATTGAGCCCGGCTAAAGCATGAGGCTGCTGTTGCTTTATCACGCTTGGAGAAAATAAGGCTGGGTAGTCATACCCACAACTAGGGGTTTTACCTGTCAAGGAGGACGAAGTGACCCAATTCTGGATGTAACAACGGGCTTCGGGTGGTTGGTAGGAGCTATCAGTGCACGTCTCCATGTGGTGGGATGTTGCATGTTCAAACCCCAAACTTTCGTTGAATAATAATTGGTAGGGTCTGACTAAACCCAGCTAGCCTTTTAAAAAAAAATATAGTGTTTATGGAGAGTTGTTGGTTTAGTAACACCGCATTGAGTCTGTCCGCCACATTGACAAACGGTGCATAAAATGACAATTAAACGGCTGTTAACTTGGGGGTAATGGGGCCTCACTTTCCATGCCCCTTTTGGATCGAGGATGGAGGACATAAAACGGGGAATGGACTGAGGATGGAAGTTAAAATCAAAAAATCGTGCGGGGATGGAGGGAGGATGAACTTACTTTTGCCCTCACCCCACTCTGTCTCCAATATCCATTAAGGAAATTATATATATATATATATATATATATATATATAACCATAACATAAAACCGTTTCTCGAATCTCTTTTCTCTCATTCAATCTCCTTTCTCGCTTTCTTCTAACGAGCCATGCGAGCTCTCATTTCTCTCATCTTTTCTCTCTCTTTCCTCTAACAATGGAAGATGGTAATGACAAAAGGATAACAGGGCCTTGCCCCATTTAGACCGGGGATGGAAGACATGAAATGAGGAATGAACCAGGAATGGTAGTTAAAATCAAAACCTATGCAAGGATGGAGGGCAAATTTTTTAGACGGGGCACCCCCACCCCCTGGTCCACTGCCATCCCTACATAGAACAATAGATATTTTTCATATTTCTCATATTTTTATCAGCAAAATAGCTATATTAAAATAATGGAATATGAGTAAAAGGAATTAAATAACAAAATACATAAAGAAATATCAATGTCACTTTTATCTCAAAGACAAACATCATGGTAAATTTGCAAAAGTAATAAAAAAAAGTTTTTGCCGCTTAAACATATCGCAAATTATCATAATATTTTGTATAAACACCCAATTTTTGACCGACATTTTATACATCAATGGACTCATGTTATAAGCTTACTTTAGGAATAAAGTAGACTTTAATCATATTTTTGGCCTTCAAAACAACTTTGTTGAAGATTTTTATCAATAGGAGAATTAAAGTTAAGGATTTCATCTTTCTAATAAGCCAAAAATCAAGTTGATCTTATACTCAGATCAAAAGTTATAATCAAAATAAGTTGTCAAAAGCTAACAACTCATAGAGTATTGTCAACATTCTCCAAATCTATAGTCAGCAGTGAACCCTTTTTCGTGTTTGTTGTCGAGACTTTTCTAACAACACATGCATTTTTCATCAATAACTTGACAACCCCATGCATCTATCGTCAACTATTGCTAACGATACTTAGTATTTGTCATTAGTGTTATTTATTGTCAGCATTTTTCATCGACTTTGGAAAGTGCATTGCTTAGAAAATTCGTTCAGATCTTATCTCTACCCCTTTCCAAACCAAAATTATGATATTCTCAAATCCCAAAGCACCTGACTAATCTTACCCTGCAATTTAAGTTAGAGTAGCTTGGACCAATTAGACATCAACTTTAAATGCATCTGAAAATGCAGATCCTGAATATTCAAAAAACTTGTTCGGATCCATCAGAAAAAATATAAATAAGGGCCACCTCCCCTATTACAGCATCTAAAATTGGAGTCCTAGTTGCACCTTTCCTTGTTCAAAATTCTGCATAACTAAGCATAGCGCACTTAGCCTAATTGAGCCTACCTACCCAAGCCTAGGACCTAGTTCCCTTATTGTACCCATCTTTCGGAGCCCACACCTAGTCGAAGTGTTATATGCAGAGGCAGAGCTAGGGGGAGGATTGGGCTGTATCACAGTCCTGCCTTCCGAAACAGTTAATTTTTTTTTTTACTAGCCCAGCCCTGATTCCATATGAAATAGATTTTTATCCATTTTTTTAGCCCAGTCCTAGTGCAGTCCTAGTCCAGCCCAGTCCTAGCCCAGCCCTAACTGCAGCAAATAGTTTGACTTGTCTATATGAAAAAGATTTTTATTAATAATTGTAGCCATTTTTTATTTTATCTTAAAAAAAATATTTGGGGGGCACTATCCCCGAACCCCCGACTATCACACCATTTTTTTTTTTTGCTACACCCCTGTTTCCCCCCCCCCTCACATGAATCCTAGCTACGCCACTGGTTATATGTGTTCCATTGTGCTCATCAACAATGTTTATGTTGGGTTGGGTACCGGGTCCGCCCATGATGGGCGAGATCCGAACCCGGCCCACCACTTAAGGAGGGGACGGTTTTAGAAATCGATGCCTCCCTTCTTTTTTGGGGCTCTCTCTCTCATTTTGAATACACAGAGAAGAAGTGCAAAAGAGAGAAAGTGTTGTGCACATTTTGTTGTGCAAAAGAAGAAAAGTGTTGTGCACATTTGTTGTGCAAAAGAAGAGAAAGTGTTGTTCACATTTTGCTGTGTGCAAAAGAGAGAAAGTGCTGTGCACATTTTGCTGTGAAAAAGAGGAAAATGTTGTGCACATTTGCTGTGTAAAAGAGGGAACCAGTTGTGCACATTTTACTGTGCAAAAGAGGGAAACGGCTGTACACATTTGTTGTGTGTGTACACAGTAGTTAAATGTGCACAATAGAAGAAAGAAGAAGCAACAGTGATAGTGAATCAGTGGGCATTTGGTCTGTGGATAATCGTCCTCTCCAAGTGAGAGCACGAACTCGTTGAGAAAAGCAAGCATCATCGATCCGCTGTTCTTTTCGCTTCCGCAACAAACTGAAAGGTATGTATTCATATATCTACATTTGTATCAGAGCAACGGGTTTTAGATGCTCATTTTTGCTTGCGAATTTATTTATTTTTATTCATGGCCGGAATAAGAAGGGGTTCATGCTGGACGCATGTTATGGGGCTTGTTTATATCCCTAGTGCCTAGGGCAACCCGATGGGCCAAGCCTACTCGGCTTGCCATGGGACAGGTTAAGGATGGCATGGGCTGGGCATGAGCCATGTTGGGTCTGACCTGCAGCCAGAAGGGCTGCTAAATGCTGCAGCACAGGCCCGGTTTTGGACCAAATGCTGCAGCACAGGGCGCAGGTCATGCTTTGGCAGGCAGCACAGGCCGCAAGCCTGCCCAGGACCTGTGGCGGCAATGGCTGCAATTTTTTTCCCAGCCTGCAGCATATGACACAGGCTCAGTCCAGCCTTACCCGGCCCTGTGGCACAGGCCACAGGTTTTCTCATCCGGCCTGACCCGGTTTTGCGGGTCCAACCGCAGGCTTGTTTGCTCCTGGCCCTGCGGCATAGGCCGCCGGCTTAGCCTGGCATGACCGGCCTTGCGGCAAAGGCCGCAGGCCGAGTTCTTGGAACTGCAATGCGGGCTGGAAATTTTTTGAACCTGGTAGGGCCAGGGTCCTTGTGGGTCGAGGCATTTTAGCTAATGGTTGGAGCCACGAATGAGTCGGGCATTCATGAATCCATTTTTTATTATTTATTATATATTTTATTCATGTATGTGAATGAATATGATATAATCATATTGATTATACGATGAATTTTTAAGTACTTTGGAAGTACTTATTCTATGAATTAATATCTTATTCAAACAGTTATAATACAGTTTAGATGAATATAATTATCTTACGGAAAGTGGGAGATGATTGTGAACGTAGTGATCTTTCGATTCCACACCCTATGAAAAATTATATGTTATCTAATCGTGTGATTATAACTGCATATAGATGTGCTAATGATTAGATCATAACATGCTTGAATAACATTTTTTGCGCATTGTTTTATTCTTATCTAAAAGGACATGGCTGCACCAAGTAAATCAATAATGGACTTGGCACGTATTGAAAAACTGAATGGTGATAATTATGATATATGGCATAGAAAGATTCAGTTTACACTGGAGGAGGCTAAGGCCTTGGAGGCTCTCAACCATACTGTGGAACGACCTGAAATTGGTACTAGGGCACAATCTCGTAAGGATATGGAAACCTATGAGAAATGGAAGCGCATGAATACTGTTGCGCGTGTCACCATGCTATGTTCTATGCAGGATGACATCATGTGCCAATTTGAGCATTATAAGACTGCCCAACAGATGTGGATGGCCCTTAAAGATAAGTTTGGGGGAACATCAGCCACAAAACTAAGGAGGCTGACCATCAGGTTCGATTCATACAGAAAGTTCCCTCAGCACACCATGAGCCAGCATCTCAGGGAGATGGCAAACATGATTAGAGAGCTCAATAGTGCATGGCATACCCTTACAGATGAACAACAGGTCCAAGCTATGATTCGTTCTCTGCTACACAGTTGGGAACATATGAAAATCAATATGACTCATAACGAAAGTATTAAGACTTTCGATAATATCGCCCGTCATGTAGAACTGGAAAATGATCGCCTTGAAGCGACTCAACAATCTGGCATAAGGGCATATGTGGCAGAAAGTTCGAATAAGCAAAAATCTTTTAAGAAGAAATTCTATGGACCAAGAAGGTTCAAGAAGGGTAATAAGAAGGGACAAGACAAAGAGCAAGAAAAGAAGCCTTATCAGCGCTCTGGGAAGCGTGGAAGTAAGAAAAATAAGGCAAATGCAAAATGCTTTAAGTGTGGCAATTTGGGTCACTATGCTCGTGAATGTCATGAGCAGGAGAAGGTACATTCTCTTATGACTCCTGTTTTTTGTACAAATGTTTGTAGTTGTGCACTAATTATTGAATCTAATCCTATGCGGATTGTAAACTCATGAGCCACTGACCATGTGACCAAAGACCGCACAAACTTCGTCGAATATAGGAAGATGCCATCTGTTTCGAAGTGGTTGTTCCTAGGGAATAACACTAGAGCAGAAGTCAAAGGAATCGGGACTTGCAAATTGGATTTGCAAGGAAGACGATCTCTATTATTATATGATGTTCTGCATGTTCCAGAGATTCGACGAAATTTAATTTCAGTTTCTGCTTTGTCTATGTTAAACTATAAACTTGTGTTTGGGGATGTCAATGTTGACATCATTTGTGGACAAACTTTAGTTGCTTCTGGTTTCTTGATGAATGGTTTCTATGTGTTGGACACAGAACTTATTAATTTGAATGTTAATGATGAATGTTTTTCACTTGTTTCAACTGCTAATAATATGGATGTGGATGTATCTGTATGGCATGCTCGGCTTGGACATATAGGGCAAAAGAGAATGAATAGGCTCGCACGATAGGGTCTTTTGGGATCCCATGCGAAGATTGAAATGCCTATATGTGAGCATTGTCTTGCTAGAAAAGCAACACGATTACCTTTTGGAAAGGCAATTAGAGCAACCTATCCTCTTCAATTAATTCATTCAGATATATGTGGGCCAATGAATGTGGCAACGAGGCATGGAGCTTCATATTTCATCACTTTTATTGATGATTATACACGATTCAGCCATGTGTATTTAATTACGCATAAATCTGAAGCATTGGATTGCTTTAGATCTTTTATGAACATGGTAGAGAATCAACTTGATCGTAGGATCAAGGCTTTGAGAACAGATCGTGGACGTGAATATCTATCCGAACAATTCAAGGGATTGTGTGATGATAAAGGGATAGATAGACAATTAACTACTCCTCGAACTCCGCAACAAAATGGTGTTGCAGAAAGGAGGAATAGGACCCTCTTAGAGATGGTCAGGTCCATGATGGCGCAGGCAAATTTACCTATTTCCTTTTGGGGTGATTGCTTATTAACTGCCGCTCATGTATTAAATCGTATACCATCTAAATCTATTTCTTCAACTCCCTATGAATTGTGGAAGGGCAGAAAGCCAGAATTGGCTTATCTCAGACCCTGGGGGTCTGCTGCATATGTCCATAATCTTTCCCATCAATATGGAAAATTGGGTCCTAGGAGAAAGAAGTGTATCTTTATAAGATACTGTGAACATTCAAAAGAATATGTATTCTTAGGAGAGAATACTGATGGGAGTATTTCTGAAATAGATTCTAGAGATGCCACATTTATTGAAAGTGAATTTCCTAAAAGGGGAGAGATAGAGCGTCACTTCCAGTTCTATGAATTGGATGATGAAGATCAATCTAAAGAGATTGATCATCATGTTTTAGAGACACAAGAGGATGTGTCTATACCACTATTGGATAGTGGGAGTAACACTCAAGTGGATATTGATTTTGATGATGATCTGACAACTCGAAAGAGTCTGATGAAGAGAATTCCTCGTTGGAGATTCCAAATCGAAGGGGAAGCCTTTGTGGTTTTGCCCCAAGATGATAATATACCTAAGAGTGTTAGAGATGCTTTATCTTGTCCTAAAAGGAATGAATGGCACAAGGCAATGGAAGAGGAAATGAAATCCATGGCATTCAACGAGGTCTGGGATCTTGTTAATCTTCCAAAAGGAAGAAAACCTATTAGGAGCAAATGGGTTCTCAATATTAAAAGAATTGCTGATGGATCTATCGAGCGATATAAAGCTCGTTTGGTTGCTAAAGGATACACACAAATGGCAGGGATAGACTATGATGAAACATTCTCACCTGTGGTCAAATTGACCTCTATTCGCCTTTTGTCAGCCATAGTGTCACATATGGATTTAGATTTACATCAGATGAACGTTAAAACTGCATTCCTTAATGGAAAACTGGATGAAGAAATATATATGGAACAACCCGAGGGGTTTGTTACTGCTGGTTTTGAGCGCAAAGTGTGCAAGCTCAAACGATCCATTTATGGATTAAAGCAGTCATCCAGACAGTGGTATTTAAGGTTTCATGAAACTATCATGAGCAATAACTTTGCTATGATTGATGAGGACCACTGTGTTTATCTTAAGCGTCAAGGTCCAAAATTTATGATTCTAACTCTATATGTGGATGATATTTTATTGGCTAGTAATCATTTGGAGTTTCTAAAAACCATTAAAGAATGGTTGTCCATTCATTTTGAAATGA
Source organism: Nuphar pumila (assembly GCF_984573655.1). Taxonomy (NCBI): domain Eukaryota; kingdom Viridiplantae; phylum Streptophyta; class Magnoliopsida; order Nymphaeales; family Nymphaeaceae; genus Nuphar; species Nuphar pumila. The sequence continues at coordinate 115,714,181 of NC_143255.1, read as the reverse complement.
AAGACATGGGTGAAGCATGCTTTATGCTGGGCATAGAGATAAAAAGAGACCGTTCAAAAAGACTTCTTTCTCTTTCACAAGAGTCATATATAAAGAAGGTCTTAGAACAATTTCATATGCAAGATAGTAAACCCATAGATACTCCTGTTGCAAAAGGGAATGATTTAAGTCTTAAGATGTGTCCAAAGGAATCTAAATAAATAGAAGCTATGTCCAAAGTCCCTTACTCCAGTGCAGTAGGCAGCCTTATGTACCTTATGATGTGCACCCGACCTGACATATGTTATGCAGTAGGGTTGGTGAGTAGATATCAAGTTAATCCAGAACAAGACCATTGGAAGGCTGTCAAGAGGATTATGAGATATCTTAAAGGCACATCGGATTCAGTTCTTTGTTACCATGGTGGTAACATGCGTGTGGTAGGCTATACTGACGCAGATTGGGGTGGGGACCCTGATGAGCGTAAATCTACGTCTGGCTATGTGTTCTTGATGAACAATGGAGCTATATCTTGGTGTAGCAAGAAGCAGACGTGTGTAGCCTTGTCCACAATGGAAGCTGAATTTGTTGCAGGATCGTTCGCAGTGCAGGAATGTGTTTGGTTAAGGAGATTCATCAAACATTTGGGACTCTCTTCTGAAGCAAAACTGCCAGTAACTTTATTTTGTGATAATCAAGCGGCAATTGCGTTTGCTAAGGATCCCAAGTTTCACAATAGAACCAAACATATTGATACGAGATGCAAGTATATGCGCGATATTGTATCTAAAGGCAAGGTTGCCTTGGCATATGTTAATACCCAAGATATGGTGGCAGATCCCTTTACTAAGCCAATCTATAGGGATTCTTATGTTAAACATGTAAAATCTTTGGGTATTTGTAAGATTTGATATGCTAATGTTATTCATATTTTCTTTCTATGATCATTGTATAGCATGTTGCACATCTATATGAGTATGCTACCAGGTTTGAGATAAATCTTCTCACACGGATTTATCGCCTCAGACGCTGCTTGTGGGCGGGCTGAGATGAGATGTAACAAAATCCAGGATTGCTGAATTAAGAAGCATGTCGGATTTTGGGGATATCATGTGATTATAACTCAAAAGAGTGGGAGTACAATGAGTTATGATATCTGCCATATATACGTATATGGGATGCATCGCCCTAACCGGGTTAGGATGAGGTCTTGTGTATATTTAACTATATGGAGAGACCGACCTTGATATCTAAATATCAAGGGTAACCTGGTTGACCAGATCTGAGGACTTGGATAGACATTGCATGGGAATGTGGATCCTGAAGGACTCAAGTTAGTTTCTCGGGGAGGAACTGAACTAATAAAAAAAAAATCTGTACGGCAAAGAATTTATGGTGTATGCATACACTCACTGGAGTGAGAAAGTCTTGCCGTAATACGTGAGTCATACCACGTATGTCACACCATGACTATAAGTCGACCACAAAAGGAAATGAAGAATGGTCCCTGCTTCTTCATTGTGTGAGTCCTTAATATATATATATATATATATATAGATAGATATATATTTTGATGTCCATATTGACTTTTAACCTTATTTTAAGGAGAAAGATGAGTGTTGCTACTTTAGCATGTTGCTTAAGGCCATGTATAATTCGGTCTAAAAGAACATGTCTGGGAAAGCAACTTATCTTGATTCAAAGAATAAGAGTTGGAAAGGAAGATCATTTGACATTTTCAGATTATGCACATGTTAAAAGCTAGCTTATTTTTCTGCATCCTGGGGATGTTTTGGGTTTATGATGAAACATGTGGCATAATGAAAGGCCTTGTCTAGCATAGCTTAGCACTATAATATGTGCAGAGGGATTCAGTATGCTAGAGTATAAAAAATGTATTTGATCTAGGACACAGTGAGCTTCTTACTTGGCTTGTGCAGGTATACCTTGTGTTATCTTATTGTTTGCAGGTTTAGACTATTAATATGTCTCCACTCTCTAAGCTCACGGGTCGCACGGTCCATTTGCCAGTATGAATACCTGATGTTATTCACCATATGAACACCTTTGGTGTTCTTTCTTCTTATATCTCTTCCCATCATCTGCGAGTGGGAGAATGTTGGGTTGGGTACCGGGTCCGCCCATGATGGGCGAGATCCGAACCCGGCCCACCACTTAAGGAGGGGACGGTTTTAGAAACTGATGCCTCCCTTCTTTTTTGGGGCTCTCTCTCTCATTTTGAATACACAGAGAAGAAGTGCAAAAGAGAGAAAGTGTTGTGCACATTTTGCTGTGCAAAAGAAGAAAAGTGCTGTGCACATTTGCTGTGCAAAAGAAGAGAAAGTGTTGTTCACATTTTGTTGTGTGCAAAAGAGAGAAAGTGCTGTGCACATTTTGCTGTGAAAAAGAGGAAAATGCTGTGCACATTTGCTGTGTAAAAGAGGGAACCGACTGTGCACATTTTACTGTGCAAAAGAGGGAAACGGCTGTACACATTTGTTGTGTGTGTACACAGTAGTTAAATGTGCACAATAGAAGAAAGAAGAAGCAACAGTGATAGTGAATCAGTGGGCATTTGGTCTGTGGATAATCGTCCTCTCCAAGTGAGAGCACGAACTCGTTGAGAAAAGCAAGCATCATCGATCCGCTGTTCTTTTCGCTTCCGCAACAAACTGAAAGGTATGTATTCATATATCTAGAGTTTAAAAAGCTACCTGAGCTTGAGGTGAGATTCATTGTATTTTATTACTCATTTTGTTCATTTGTTTCATTTTTTTAAGTTTAAAATTTCCTAACCATGGTATAGTGTGTTTTGTTATTCCTTTTTTGTGCCTTGGTTACTTACACCAACAAGCTCACCTATTTTAGGATCCACATACAAGTTATGTACATTCGCAAGTTGAAGACCCACAAATATAGATTTCGAGCTCTTGGGGAGGTTGATTCTTACTCATTGAACAAGGGAAGGTGTGGAACCTTGCATAACAAATCCCATAACTCTCAAATGCAAATATGATTTTTGGATCTCTTTTCTAAAAATAATCTTATGAAAAACCCTTCTTTTTGTTTTCAAAAATTTGGGATCCACAAAATGACAATCACGATGAGAATCGTCTAAGCTACTAAATCAACATTTTTGAAAAACCAATGTTGTGAGGTTAATATTTTATTTATTTTATGTGTTTTTCAAATATTGGATCCATTATGGATCAGAAATTATGTTTTTTGTTTTCTATCATGTTCAACCATGTCTCGTTGACAAAGTCATATCTCACTGTCTGTAGCTAGTATTTTCGCATTCTAGGACTTGTTGAAAAATAGACCTTTGGATCTACTGTTATTAACTTCAGTGTGAGTTTGGATTTTAAATCTGAGGTCTCCGAAAATGCCCAAAAGCATTTGGTTTGAGTGTGGTTGTTACTAGATCCAATGTGAATTGGATATGACTTGAACAGATTCGAAGTTGAACAGCTAAAGCTATTACTGAATCCATATCTGTTTAGCTTACAATTATTTATGTGCTTTTATATATAGTCGGATTCAGATATTTTGCAAATCTTAAAACTACATTCCACCCATTTAGCAAGTCAGATATGGAATGTGCTACCTAATTCAACTAAGCAATAATCAATTGTTGGATATATCTGAAACAAACCCGATTCATTGACATCTCGATCGATCATCACGATCTGATGGTCTTAAGTGGTCTATCTAACAAATATCGGTTTCTTAGATCACCTAATACCTGGTTTGTGAGTCGAGCCCATTATAGGCATATAAGGAGACTGAGGTCCGAATAAGTTGGACTCTTGGATTACGGTCTTTGCACCCCTAGTACAACAAGTACATCTGAAACATGTTGGATCGAATGGAGTCAGATACATAGATCTGAACCAAGCTGTTAGCATCTCTAAAGGAGATAACGTAAAGAATGAGATTTAGTTTTAAATTTTCTTGTAGTAATAATCCAATCAATTTTTTTCAAAGGAGAATAAGAATAGTGAATGATAGGAATGCACACGAGTCAGGCTCGAGCCAAGCTTGGCATGTACAAGCTCGACTTGCCCAATTAACTATATGTACAAGCTCGACTCGAGCCTGACCCGAGTTTTGCCTGGTTCGTTAAACTCAATTTAAGTGAAATGGAATGAGCTGGCCCGAAGTCAGTATGTGGCTCAGACAACCGAGGAATATCATGTGGTAAGATTGCAACCAAGGATGGGGCGTTGGAGCAAGGCCAGAGGGATGTCCATCCAAGGGGAAATCGAGTGAGTGGTCGCCTGTGAGAGGGGCGGGAGACACAGGGTGATGGCATTGAGGCCCTGAAGTGTGGTGGTGGCCTGGTGGGCAACGATGTTGAAAGATCGTTGCGGCAAAGGAGTGTCGATCGTTAGGGCAAGGCGAGAAGTAGGTCTGTTCGATGGGAGATCGAGCTAGCGGTCCCATGTGAGAGGAGCAGGAGACACAGAGCGATGGCATCAGGGCCCACTTTTTATTTATTTTGGGGTTGTCTCATAGTACAATAGCTTGTTAGGAATGCATGGGGGTGACAAGGACATGCATTTGGAAGCACATATGTCACTTACATCGATGCTCGTAGATATGGAAACTCAAAGCTAGGGTCAAAATGGGTGACAAGGACATGCTCGTAGATAAGGAAACTCATTTAACACAAAGGTCATTCTCCTTCAGCACTTGAAACACAGTTCTCAAGTGCCCCACATGTTCCTCCATGTTGCTGCTATAGATCACGATATCATCCAGGTAGACTACCACGAACTTGTCTAAGTAAGAGTAGAAGATCTGGTTCATTAAAGTTGTGAACGTGGCTGGAGCATTTGTCAACCCGAATGACATTACTAAGAATTCATAAGCACCATAGCGAGTTACACAAGTTGTCTTCGGCTCATCACCTTCAACAATCCTCACCTGCCAGTAACCCGATCATACATCTAACTTGGAAAAGATACGGGCACTGCCTAGCTAATCAAACAAGTTCGCTATCAATGGCAATGAGTACTTGTTCTTCACCGTGACTTTGTTCAAAGCATGATAATCTACACATAACTGTTTGGAGTCGTTATGTTTCATCTGAAAAAGGATTAGGGCACCAAATAGAGCTTTTGATGAACTAACAATGCCTGTATCCAATATCTCATCTAGCTGTCTGCATAGCTCCTTCAGCTCAGTTGGCCCCATACGATATGGAACCATTGCAGGAGGCTTCACTTTCAGGGTCAACTCAATCTTATGGTCGACCTCACGTCTTGGTGGAAGTCGCTTCGGCAATTCCAGAGGCATCACCCCCTAAAACGTCTCTAATAGTGGGGCTAGGGTCGGCGGCACTGGTGCTTCTACATTCCCTTCTTCTGCGCACACTACAACTAAAAATGTCTGTTACCCATGTTTGACACCCTTCTTCAGTTGCATTGTCGATAGCACTGAAGACTTGCCTTTCTGCGTAAGGCACTGCACTATGTGGGACAGGTCTAACCTCATGATCGTCAACGTGTTAAATTTTGGCAACATCATAACATTCTGGCTTCGCAAAAACTCTATACCCAAAATCACTTTGAAATCATCCAGGGGCACCATAGAGAAGTTCGCTTTACCGACCCAACTCTTCACTTGAATAACCACGTCTCTTGCTTCACCAAGGATGGTCTTGGCCTCAGAGTTTACCATTTTGATGGTCTTCTTCTTTGACTCAGGCTTTAAGCCCAACCGCTCTGCCTCTTCCCGCGAGACAAAGTTGTGTGTGGCCCCTGAGTCTATCATTGCTGAAGTAGGCTTTTCATTCATAATGACTTCCAAGTACATAAGTTCCTTACTGACCTGCATGTTCTTAGATGTGCAACTTCTAGCAGCGTTAATCGATCACATGGCCCCCACCCTTGGTTGCATCGTCTTAGTGTCACTATATTCAATATCGTTGCATTCTTCCTGTGTAGCGTTGGCTTGCCAATCATCCTTCACAAGGCGCTTTGGGCATTGCCTGGCGATGTGCCTATCGCCACAGAACCAGCATGTCACAACTGCACCCTTGTTGCTATTGTTATGTTTTGTGTAGTTCTGTTTCTTTTCAGATTGATGGCCTGTCAACGGCCCACCTTTATCATTACGGCGCTCATCCTTCTTCCCTCCGTGGTCAGGATTCTTCCTGACTTTGGTGGATGGAGTGAAAGGCTTGCACTGAGTGTCAACTAAGCGCTCGGCCGCCACATATGCATCTTTCAAAATACGAGAGTTGCTTATTTTCACTTCAAACTGTGCCAATGGCTGAAGTCCCACAATGAACTAGTTGAGCTTGTCGTCTTCTGACATGTTAGGTATCTCCAGCATAAGCTTCTGGAATGTTCTGACAGAGTCTTGCAACGAACTAGAGTGTTTGAGCTCATGAACCATCTGGTACGTTTGCCTCTGCGTGTTTCTTGGCATGAAATAGTTGTGCAACTCTATTTTGAAGTTGTCAAAGGTGTCTATCACGCATTGACCCCTCTCCATGTCGCTGCGTTTCTGCCTCCATCAAGTAAGGCCGTTGCGGCCTTAATCCTTAGATCCTCAATGATCACATTCCGGATATCCAAGTAGTCTTTTACTTGGAACAAAAATTTCTCAATGGCCTTGCTATCACGAGAACCATTGAATTTCGTGGGTCTTAGTACATTAATCATTGATGGCCTCTCACCATTTTCGTCATTTAGGGTCACTGCTCACTGTAATGTATGATTCTTCAACTGAAGCTCCCCTACTTCAGTCTGCAAGTCGGCCACTATAGTCGTCAACGAAGTGACCTGCCCCATTAGTAAGTTTACCTGTTCTTGCAGGCTCGCCACCACATCGTTCAGTCCATTGAATGATTTACATGTGCATGAAATCGCTTCCTCATGCGAAGTCACATCTTCCACTAACTTGTTAACAGTTGCAGTCAACTCTTCTTGGCCCCAAGGTGAACCCATCTCCTCAGCTTCGGCAACTGCCTTGTCTTTGGTATTGCGCAAGTTTTGATAAGGCACTGCGATGTCTTGCTCACAAATCGCAGCCTGTTAGCGTGTTTGTCGACACTGACTCTAGAGTCCCTTCCCCAGCACGAGAACGAGCTCTGGTACCACTTATCACAGGCTTATTTCATTTAATGGGTCAGCGCAGTGCAATGGTCCCTCCTCACCGCCGCAAGCCTACTTGTCAGCTCGCTTGCCGGTCGCAGAAGCTTGTAATCAGAGTGCAAGAGAGCAAGAGAGAATATAGGGAGAGAAATTGCAATCACAAGAAGCAATCACAACGAGGGTGAACAGAAGAAAGCTCAACGCATTTACTTCATTCACAATTTTGCGCGTAGGCTATTACAGTTCAAGTATACGGGCTGCCTCTTCGAGGTATTGATTCAGCTGAACCGGGCAGCTTACATCAGACTCAACAAAAGCAAAACAAACTCTAAGCGCAACTGTACAATGTAAGTTGCAAGGAAACACTCCATGTATTGAAGAAAAATAATTGGTCATGGTCATGAAGGCCAAATATGAACTAAAGGGTTGGTCTTGACTTTGGCTACCGAATTACAAATTAAAGTTGGACTCCAGAATATGCATGGTGCAAAGAAATTGAGTTCGTTATACAAGGTTGTACAATCAAGGTTGTGATGCATCCCGAAGCCATTGCTGAGCTCGGTGCCCACGCAAGTGGGCGAGAACGGTTACCGCACCGCACGGGATGTGCATGCAAAAGAGAATGCCATGTGGGTGTGGAGGTAAACGGGCCACACATGCCACGTGGAAACAAATGACTACCATGATGTGCGCAATGTGAGCTCGAGCGGTTGTCACGCCATGTGCACGCAAGTGGTTGCCACGCATGCGAGAGTCGCTGTCATGCATGTGCAATTGCCGTGTGTGACGTGCGCACGGACCATTGACGTGCGATGTGCGCAAGCGGTTGACACAAGTGGCATGCACGCCTATTGCAGTGCCACGTGTGCGCATGCAGTTACCACGTGACGTGCATGCAGATAGTTATTGATGTGCCATGCGTGAGCGATTATGGACGCCACACACACGCGTGCATGCACAAGCCTTTCTTTTCCTACCTTTTCTCTCTTGTACGCTCACTATGGGCAGTTAGCTTGCTTTTAGCACTTTTGAATTTCCTCCAAGGCTATTTAAGCCAAACTTGTAATGTGTTTGACAATCATCATCATCTATCTATCTATCGAATTATGAAAATGTTTTGAAGTGTTGTTTGTCTGTAGGATTTAGAATCAGGAGACTCTTTTTTCTTTTTCTCTCCGTTGAAATGAGGTTTCAGCACAAGACCATGAGATCCTTCTCATTATGCCACTTCGGCTCACGCAAGTGCTGCAAAGCACTTGGGTCTGCTTGGGACAACAATGGCACGTAATCAATGATGTCAGTGGAGTAGACACACGTCCGACGAGCCAAAGAACCGGCCGGCAACCTAGGGGCTTTCTTTCTTCCCCCTTCACCAAAGAAGGTCTACAGCATCGGGCTGATCACAAACGTAGTTTGTGCATCCGAAGCTCTTCATTCAACCATGTATGAGTGTCGCCTTCGGTAAGCTCTCTTTCATGTTTAGTTTTGCTATCTTACGTTGTGGTCATCGTTCCCACAAAATCCCTTACATAAGTAACTCAATGTATTCAGGTTGGTCCATTGTTGACTATTCTCTTTAGCGTATGGTCGCTCCCAAGTGTCGACACTATTGTGGGTTCACACGGCACCTTGCCGAAAAACCTCCCGTTGGACTGGACGAACGCGAGTCACCCGCGACTCTACGGCCTTTGGAGGCCTCATACCTTGCAATGTTGTTTTCCCTTGTGCGCTACATCTGCGCACTCTCCTCCACGTACAGTCCCTGTGTGTCGCACACCCACATGCTACATTGCTCTCTGTGCAAGTGCCTTGCACCTTGTACCACACGCTCTGTTCTGCGCCCAGCGCGCAGTCGCGCCCCATGCCTGATGCAGCCCTCACCTGCTGTCGCCGGCGTCTTGCGTCTGCCGCAGTCCTGTGTCTACAACAGCCAGCATCCTGCGCCTGCCATAGCTCATGCCTGGTGCCTGCCGTTGCTCCGTGCACCACACTACACCACTCTGCATAGCGCACCATGTTCACAAACGAGTGCTCTGTGTGCTACACCCTGCGATGCACTGTGTCGCGTGCCACCGCCTGGCATTTTGCTTGATGCCGCACACGGCCCAGCGCACTGCGTGCCCCACGTGCTGCCGCACACTGCACCGTGCCACGCACCACACTGCGCATTGTTGCACCCCGCGTGCATCCTGCACCACACTGTGTCACAGTGCCGTGCACATTGCGCATCCTACGTGGTTCCCTGCCCTGCACCAATGTGCAACCATCTATGTTGAAAACTGTGTAGTGCAATAGGCCACTGACAGCAGACTACGCCCTGCGGTGCATCTATGTTGTGCACTGCTATGCGCCCCGTGCAAAGGCATTGCTCCCAGTGCTACGCAACTGTGTTGCTCCCTGCACTGTGCCCCGCACTGCATCCTGTGCAAGTGTATTGCACACTGCCTGTGCCATGCATGGCCCTGCAGCACTCTGTGTCTGCACCCTATGCAAGTGCCGCAACCTGCACCTGCTGCCATTTGCTGCAGGCCTGCAGCAGCCCGTGGGCTACAACCCCGCAACCTCCACTTGTTTGAGCTGCTTCTTCCAAACCGCGCATGCATTTGGCTTCAAATTTGGTAAGCGTGTTAATACTTAAGTAAAGCACATGCATGTGTAAGGGTTCACTCTTTTGAGCTTGAAATCTAGGTCTGTGCACCCGTGTAAACAGCCATGTACCATAGTCGTGTGCTAAACAAAACCCCCACTCAGTCTTTGTTTTTTTATTTGTGTGCGTTATTGACGTATCTAAGCCTAAAAATGCACTCGGCTACCTGTTTGCTGCCTTAGAATTTACAACTCCGCAGACAAAATGTATCTGTCACCTTACACTTGGAAAAGGGCCGCACCAGCTGGTAACTAGGACACTCTTTTATAATGATCCTTGGCTTTTTGTCTCACCACTTTTGGAAGCTTACTCATCTTTGTACTGGGCAGCTAAGCATAAAGGTAGCACAATTGCGGCATGGTGGTCTACAGATGTTGGATGGAATGTTACTCTCAGGATTTGTTCATCTCCACAAGTAACTCACGACTGGATTCAGATGGAACTTCTTGTTACAAGGAGGTTAAATGGGGAGCCTGATAGGCTTTGGTGGAACTCATCTTCGAGCCCCAATTTCTCTTTGTTACTAGCTTGTGATTTTATTTCAAAACCAAGGGTGCAATGGCTACCAAATCATGCGTTGTGGGGGTGGTGGTCTTCCTATTAGAGCATCATTTATGGGGTGGCTGGTGTTGATAAAATCCTAACCGTTGGTAATTTAATGAAGAGGGTCTTCTCTTTTCCAAGTAGATGTTCGTTTAGTGCATGAGGACACTTTTCACTTATTTTGGGGATGTCCCATAGTACAAGGGCTTGTTAGGAATGCATGGGGGTGGCAAGGACACACATTTGAACGCACATACGTCACTTAAATCGCTGCTCGTAGCTAGGGAAAATCAGGGCTGAGGGTCGAAATGGCTGTTTGTGTGGAGATACTGGCTTTTGTTATGTGGAGATGTGTGGTTGGAAAGAAACAGCAGAATTTTTAGGGAAAAGCGGACTTCCTTACCCGCCCTATTCGCACCCATTAAAGGATTGCTGCTGGGACCAGTGCAAGTCAAATGGCCTAATTCAGACTGAGTTTGGAGAATCTCATTGGACGTGCTGGCTGCTCTTCTTCAAACACCAGCAGATCTGTGATTCTGTGTATCACTAGTCTCACTGTCCTTTTTGCTGTTTATTTTGACTGTTCTACTGTTTACTGTTTTTCACTGCTCTTCTTTTTGTTGCTATATTCTGAACATTGGTGACCCCTCGTGACCATGTTCTTTTGCTGTTTGCTGCTATTAATGGAATATCCTTTCTGTCAAAAAAATGAATTACATGGTTAGATGGTAACAGGCTAAAGCAGGCTTTGCAGAAATGGGCATCTTGTTCAACCCCAGTTTTGTTGAGTTCCTGAGCCCAACATAATGAACTCTTATACCACTTGTCGCACTAGGATGAACTGAACCAACCCAAACTGAACAACATCAAGATAGATAAATATATATATATATATATATATATATATATATATATATATATATATATATATATAGAGAGAGAGAGAGAGAGAGAGAGAGAGAGAGAGAGAGAGAAGTTTCCCAATGAAACTCTAACTTCATTTTCCCATGAAGCACTACAATTCATGACAAAATAAACAGTCAAACTCTGACTTGACTCTTAATCATACATTAAGGTCCTGATTAAATCTATTCACTGACTGAAACAAATCATTGAACCACCCTAGAATCCTACTCACTTAGACAATTGGGCATTAAATTACACCTTGTTCTTCCTATTTTCCTTTTTTTATTAAGGGTACATGGTTCTTCCCTACTTTTATAATGAGTCAATTAAGTCGTCATCGAAGTCGTTGTCAATTCCATAGTCCAAGAAAGCACATAGCAAGCATTTAACTTTTGCCCTATCCATTGTAGGATTAATTACCAGCATTAACGACCATCGAGGACTCCACCTGAAGCATTGCAACTCTATGGATCAGCTATGGATGGACCCAACCACTTGTACTTCCCAAAACAAAATGCAAGTTTATGGGTCCTCCACAGACGGCACTAGAAGTTACTCATTCTAAATGCAGTTATCTTCGGGGCCGTTTGATTCATGGACTGTCTTGGACAAGAACACTATGTTCTGTCCTGTCTTGTCCTGGCCCTGTACAAGACAGTTACAATGTGTCTTTTTCCAGTGTTTGCATCGATCGCTTTAGAATGTTAACTGTCCATGTATGTCATGTTTGATTCATCATCGCGGACAACTTAGACACATGTATAATATGGGTACAATAACTTCATTTTGGATCATACGATATGCTTCACCAAAATAATGTTTGGATGTGTTTACATTGGAATTTAGCCCCGAATATGGATATCGCATTCAATCCCAATACCAAAAAATGTTTAAAATTTATGTATTTTGACAAAAAAATTAAATTCATATCCTTTGGACACACACTTGCAAGATGGGTATCATATTGGATCCAAAAAAAAATATGAAAATATGTTAAAATTTGTGTATTTTAACCTCAGATATGGGTAGCGTATTGGATCAAAATATTAAAAAATAATATTTTGACAAAAACTAGAAATCCATACTCTTTGGATATACACATGAAAATGGGTATCATATTGGATCCAATTATGTAAATATTTTTAAAAATTATGTTTTTGTCTCTTTTAGGTATCGTATTTGATCCAAATGCAAAAAAGGGTTAAAAAAACACTCACTATCGATTTGGATGGATTGACCTTAGGGTTGCAAATGGATGGGTTACGTGCTGAATATGAATTCAATATGTACTATGTGGATCTGAATCCAAATCCAGATCTTATTCAAATCGAAAATGGCAGGATTAAATCTGAAACAAACAGAAAAAAGTGGTGATATTGGATCATGTAAAACCCAATAAAAATGCTCTTTACAGGCAAAAAGAAAAATAAATTGGATAAGATTTTAATCCAGATCTTAATTAGATTCGAACTAAAATAGTTATCAAAATCTGATAACTGATTTAAGAAATCCAAATCAATCCAATTTCACACTTGTCATGAACACAAAAAAATGTGTTGCCCCAAATTCGAGAGAAAGAGAGCACAAAAAGTTCCCCCAAACTCAACAGAGAGCGAGCCGTGAACCATCTTCCCCCAAATTCAACAGTGAGGGTTAAACAGAGGGAGAGAGTGACGTCTTCACTCAAATTCAAGAGAGAGAGGTGGAGGGTGCTTAGATGAAGGCATCGGATCAAATTCCGTTGGTTCATGAGTGCGTCCATAGCTTTCAGAGGTGGGCCACGTAAGGCAAGGTGGTCTCGGGACCTCATCTAGAAGTTTCTTAGTTTCGGCTAGGGTTCCTCGTCATTAAAAAAACAAACAAACAAACACATTGGTTGGTTAATAGTAGTTTCACCCCCAAAAGGTAGCTAAATGCTTGATATAACTCCAACAAGATATTATCAACAGAGGCTCCGCTTGTCTGGTAGGAGCTATTAGTGCACTTCACCACGTGTTGGGATGTTGCAAGTTCAAAACCCAATGGAATTTGTGTAACTGGTGGGTCTGCCTAACCCCAGTTTGCCTTTCAAAAAACGAACTCTAAAAAGATATTAACATCTTTTTAAGTAGCAGTGTGGTAAATGGCCCTACACATAATGAAAGAGAGGAAAACAAAACTTCTTAGGTAATGAAAGAAGGGTTTTTCAGAAAAATGCTTTGACTAAGCTTTTCCTTCTAGAAAGCCCTTATAATTATGAAAAGAGGGAACCTTACATTGTGCTTTGGGCTTTGGAACGAAACAAATCCATTGACCCAAAACTCAGTCTTTATGATGCAATCCATAACATGCATGCTCTGAAGTTTTAAGACTCCCTCACCGATGGTATGTCTGAAAACTCTACAATTAGGCAATAAACATGCACTAATGATACACTCTCCCCAAAGTATTGTGCGAGCCTGCAACAGACACCAAGGAAACTCCACCCAACTCGAGCCAAGGTGGTAAGTTCAAATCCAACCTGCCCAAGTCGAGCCAAACTCATTGCAGCCTCTCAGACAACACAACCCAAGCTGAGCCTATACGCGTTCAATCAAGTCATAGCTTGTGCCCAAGCCCACTGAGTGAACAGGCCAACCCAATAGAATTCATTTCCACTCATCCCCTATGTTATCCCCCATCTTCATACGCTTCTTAAATTTTATGATGCAAGTTATTTTAATCAAATCTGACATTATAGATGGATTCAGCATGAACGATTTAATAAGAATGGATACTTGAATCTTATTTTTTGATGAAAAATATAATTTTTTAAATTACAAAATTTTGTGTTCTGTCAACTGTTGATTTTTGAATCGCCAAAAAATCAATGCACATAAGTTGACCGATTTAAATGTCAATCTTCACAAAATGAATGATGTAGATCACATCTATCGAGTCCGATTTTATCAAAACAACATGCATCAATGAAATCTCAAAAAGAGGTATGAAGGTAGGGATGACTTTGGGGAGGAGTGGAACCGTGTAAACTCACGTTAAGTACAGTTGCGAGTCGAGCATCAACATTTCATAGAACACTTGACTGTATTTCACATATACATGATTTATCTTTGTATAGGACGCTCTCTTTGTACAGTATGAAACGTACAAGGGAAGCTGTGTTACTGCGTATACACACGTCCTCTCCTCCCGAAAGTGGGCGGAGATGCCTCTTTTTCTCTTTTGCCTACTTTTTTTGCTTCCGTATGTTACTGTAAAAAAAATTTGCTGACTCCATGAGCCGCATCTGCTCCACCCTTCGGCCCCCGCCCATCGCGTGCATTTGCCATAAACGTCAAGATACAAGAGAAATGCTACCAATCGGAGCAACATAGACAAAAGCAACCGTCCGATCTGATATTCAAAAGGAACGGACGGTCGATCGTTCCACTGTCGTCATCTCCTCCGAGACCTCCCACAGCCGGGCTGCCTCGGCCTCGCTCGCCCCCAATCTCGACGTCGAAGCCTCGTTGCAGTCGGCAAAGTAGCGGCCGGAGACGCCGGAGAGCCTCGGGTGAGTCGCTACGTAGCACGTCGTCGCGGCTGCCTGAGACGAGCAACGGGAAATTGATCGGAAATCGGAGGAAAAAGAAAAAAATACGAAAACAATTCCGACGATCGCCGTCGAGATCGAGATCGTCACCTGCGGGATCGTTTTCAAGAACTTCGATGCGGAGAAGAAGACAATATCTGCACGAAACGAAGGAAAAAACGGTGAGAATCCTCGTGAAACGATTTAATCTCTTCTATAATGATCGGGAAAATGAAGAAATTAAGAAAAAAAAGCACCTGTAATTAGTCCTTCTCGTTCCCGCGTGAGCCGAGTCCGAACTATTCCCGGATGAACCGAGTTCACCGTCACATTCGCGTTCATTTTCTGCAATTCCACAGAATTAAGTCGGAATCAAGAGTCTCCGAGAACCAGAAGAAGCGATGGATTCCTCACCTTGAGACTCTTCGCAAGCTCTTTGGCGTGTAGAACGTTCGCCAGTTTGGAGACTGCATAAGCCCGAGTAGGGTCGTACTTGCTAGCGGAAAAGGAAAAACGGATTAAAAGATGTTAACGAAATGGAAAAAAATGGCTAAATCCGGTAACCGGAAATTTTTTCTCCAGATCTCCTTTTTCTTCTTACCTCTTCTTCTGCCACGACAATTCCTGATACTGGATGCCGTCGCCGTCGAACCAGCCGTGTATGATAGAAGAAACGTTCACTATCCGTCCTTCTTTCCCGGAAAGCTCCGCCGTTTCGATCATCTTGCTCAGCAATAGCTTCGTCAATAAAAAATGCCCTAAAATTCATGATGACCATCTCATCATTCGTCACCAATAAAATTCGAAGAAAAAAAAAAGTAAAAATAAGAGAATTTTGAAACAAACATTGCGGGAAAAATTATTACTTCCTTACCGAGATGATTCGTAGCAAACGTCATCTCAATTCCGTCTTCTGACACCGCATGCCGGTGGCAAAACTTGCCGGCGTTATTTCTGATTTTTTTTTCAGCAAACGAAAAAAAATGTTAAAATCGAAGCAGAAAAACAGTAAAGTCATGATTGAGAGACTAATGGCGGTATTAATTACATGAGGATGTTTAAGGGCAAGCCGAGCCGTTCGAACTCGGAAACGAAGCTCCTCACGGAAGCCATGGAGCTGAGATCCAGAACCATGACAATGATCTCTGCGCCCGGTATCTCCTCTCTGATCCGGCTCCTCGTCTCCTCTGCCGCTTTCACGTTCCGAGCCGGGAGGACGAGCCGCGCCCCGCGCTTCGCCATCACCCGAGCCGTCTCCGCGCCGATCCCAGACGTGGCTCCTGATCCAGAGCAGAACCAGTCGCTCAGCCAAAGAAAGAAACCGAAAGAGATAGAAAGATGCCTGAAGCAGAGGTTTTCGTTTGGCTAACCTGTGATGATCGCGGTGATGGAGCGGAGGGAGCACGAGCCTGCAGCTTCGGTAACCTGCTCGGCTGTGGACTTGGAGCCGAAGCCGCTCGGCCCAACTGCGCCGGTGAGGTATCTTACGACGTCCAGCATTCCGTTTACTGACGCGCGCGCACACACGCACAGAGAAAGTGAGTCTGAGAGTGGTTTGCAGGAGGGGCGCCGTTTCGGCATTTATATAAAGCCTGCGGTGGGCGATAAAAAAAAGGCTAGATGTGGGTCCCACGTCAAATTAACAGTAGGTTCAAGTCTTATCTGACGGTAAGACATAAAATAAATCATCGCTACAGGGGCCAAAAAGCTCTAGCGGTCGAAACGGGACTCACTCTGAGTCCCGGCGTGACCCGAATCTACAGTCGGACTCGAGCCTACCCCAAGTCAAGGCCACAGCCGATGGATAGAGGTGACGGTGAGAAAGCCCAATACTTTTGGTGCCTCTTCCCGAGCAAATGCAGCAAAAAACTAGACTGTGACATCAGAAAGGGGTCGGCTGTTCCGTTTTTCGTCATGACTATGAGCCATGAATGATCATTCGTCGATGTCCCCATTCCTTGCTGCACGAGTCGGGTCTAAAAAGTAAAAAAAAAAACCTTCTTTCTTCGTGGGAACAGTGCACGTGCACAGAGCCTTTTTCTACCCCTCCCTCCCTCTGCAGCGCACCTTCCCCGCCGTGTCTTGGTCCGAAGTGAGTCAGTGACAACAAAAAGTCAAAGATTAATGAAGCCTCGTGACTCGCACCCTTGGGAGAGAATAGGGTAGCAAACCAGCTCGAGCGAGGAACCGAAAGCCCAAACGGGTCCGGTTGGATCCTGAACCATCTGATATGCTCACCACCATGTTGGTTAAATTTGGTACAATGAGCCGTAGCATGATGCCGATATTTGTCGACCCTCAGCCTGGCCAAAGTTAAAGCATGTGGCCTCCAGATTGGAATTCGGATCAGCTTGGATTCCAAGGACGTCATTGAAATTTCAAGATGATCCTCACGCGGTTTTGAATCAAGACATAGTAAAGAATCAACCAATTCATAGATGGATTGAACGGGTTGAAGCTGTCTTAATCCATGCATGTCCTAACAAAAACTATGCTGCCAGGGACTTGTCACCCTCCTCCAGGGACATGTCCACTGGTGCGCTGTCTTAAGGGTCCCAATTTAGGGTAGACTGCCTTTCCACATGAATGGTCATTCTTGAATCGTGTGAACAATGTTAAATGGCATGTTGGTTCTAACTTTGCTTATTATATAGGAATAGGATGCCTTTTGACAAGAACGGTCTTTCTTGAATCGTGAGAACAAGGTTAAAAGACCTCTTGGTTCCAACTTGCTTATGGATGTATCCCAACTCTTGGAGTGTGTACACTAGTCTCAGATATTACTTGTTAGCCAGCTCTCCGTGGTCCAGTACTGTCCTTTTTTTGTAATGATAAGTGCGCAACAACCGAGGCACTTAATGGTCCTCAACGGATCTTAGTGGTCTTTATCACACTTTGGAGGACTCATATTGAGTGAGTGCAACGAGTCGCGATAGATGTCTATTAAAACTAACAAATGACAAACAATAAGAAAACACCCAGAAGATTTAAGGTGGTTCGACAAAGATAGCCCACATCCATGACCTAAACTATTCTCACTCTCTCAACGTCCTGCCAAGGGAGTGGTTGCTTTAGGTATATGTTGATTACAATTGGTAAGTTGCTTGTTACAATTGAATTTTTTATAGAATCTTGCTTGGGAAATTTAATAACTTTCTCAAACACAGAACTTTCACATTTGGAGAGTCCCGCTCTTCTGGAAACTTTCTTTCTCTCTCCATCTTTTTTTTTTTTAATGGGTAGGTAGGACGATCAGGATAGCTTTCCAAATTCACAAAACCCTGATTGAGTGAGCTTATTTTCAAATGCGCAGAGTCCTCATCACCTGGATTGACTGGACTTCTTTCCAAATACGCAGTCCTCATCGCCTGGATTGACTGACTTCTTTCCAAATGTGCAGTCCTCATTGTCTGGACTTCTTATGGAACGGCCTGACCTTGGATCCATACAGGCTGCATCTGAACCCGTTGCACTGCTATCTTAAACATCTCCCATTAAAACTCAGCGTGCCAAGAATAACGTTTAATTTGGACCATAATTCAGCAAACCGTTGGGCAGACAATGCCTTTGTGAATATGTTTGCACGTTGATCAAGAAGACGAGTGTTTTACCACAAGCTGCGTTTTTTGCATACCATCGTAAATGAGACGTACATCAATTTCTATATATGTGCTTACTCCACTGATGAAGAATAGGATGAGCTGTCATATAAGTTTCACTGACATTATCGCACCATAGCGTTGAGGGAATAGTGTTGGGCTACAAAGTTCTTTTAGGAGAAATACGATCAAGATGAGCTCTCCCGCAACTTTAGCAACTGCTCTGTGTTTGGCTTCAATGCTAGAACGGGCCACAATATTCTATTTCTTAGAACTCCAGGACAAAATGTTAGGACTAAGATAGACTGTGAATCCATTGGTGGATTTTCGATCGTCAGGGCAACAATGCCCCGTTTGCAATTGAAAAGACTTCTAAACTAAACTGAGAGACAAGTTGTATTATGAGCCCAAAGTGAATAGTATGTTTAACATACAGCAAAATACTTGTCCAATGATCAACAGTGGGCGACTGCATAAATTGACACACCTTATTCACTACAAATGAGAGATCTGGTCGTGTCAGCGTAAGACATTGCAGAGCCCTCGTAAGACTGCAAGATTGTATAGGGTCCAAAAAATCATTCTCCTTAATTTACAAAAAGAACACCTGACGTGGGTATGGGTGTTGTCATAGGTCTCGTACCAAATAGATTTGCCTTCTCCAAAAAGGCTAAGAGCATACATCTTTTGAGATAACAACCCATGTTTAACCTGAATAGCTTTAACACCCATGGAGATCACCCAAATCCTTTAAAGAAAAATCTCTACTTACGCACTCAAAGATATTTCTAATGGTAAAAGAAGAGTTTTCAGTAATTAGAAGTGTCAGTACTTGATCTCACAAATCCCATGGTGATCAGTGCTTGACTCAAGCGTTGATACCAAGCTTGAGAGGCATGTTTGAGGCCAGAGCTTTATGAAGCTTGCAAACTTGGTTAAGGTGTTCTGGATCTTGAAATCCAAGTGGTCAAGACATGTAAACAACTTCATTTAAATCACCATTCAAAAATGCATTCTTAACATTAAGTTATCTTATTTTTCAGTTGTAACTAACAGCTATAGACTACAATTGTTGTTGGTTTAACCACATGGCTAAATGTCTCAAAAAAATCAATACATTTTTCTGATTATATCCCTTAGTAACAAGACGGGCTTTGTACTATTTTAATGTACCATTAGCCTTTTTCTTAACTTTAAAAATCCACTTGCAGCCAATAACATGTTGAGCTGCCTAAGATGGTTCTAGAGACCAAGTTTTGTTGTGATTTAGAGCAGTCATTTCTTTCTACATAACTTCTCTCCAACGAGCATAACAGTTGGCTTGGTCAAAGGTATAAGGTTCATGGTCCTCAACATATTGAACAATAAGAGCATGGGAAAGAGGATACAACGTATTAAAATAGAGTTTAGGAATATGTGTACCATCTTGGGACCTAGTGGTCATGGAGTGAGTGCGAAGTGGTGGAGCAACGGGTACAAAGGCAACTTGAGTACTGGTCTCTATAATAGGCTGAGGTGACTTCGTGAGAGAAATTGGTTCATATTGGACTTCGTCATAAGAATTGGTGGACTTAAGACCATGTGTGGCCCTTAGTTCGATTGTGACTGGACTTTGGACAACTGGGATAGGAAGCGGTTCGTGAGAACAATTTAACTCCAGTTTTGAAACTAGTAGAACTGGACTCATGCTCATGGAAAGGAAATTTAGTCTTATTAAAGACCACATTTCTAGACGCAAAGATTTTATTAGTGTCCCTATTGAAGCGCAAATACCCTCGATGCATGAAATTGTACCCAATAAAAACATGGCACTATGATTTAAAGCCCAACTTGTGACTACGGTAAGGTCTGAGTCTAGAATTACAGGCACAACAAAAAAACATAAAGAATTTTGTAGTCAGGCCTTTGATTGAACAACACCTCATAAGGTGACTTGTTCCTACTAGTCAGGGACGACAACCTAATTATTAGAAAAATGGCACTGCTGAAAGCATAGGTCCAATACTTTGTTGGTACTTTAGCTTGACTCATGAGACATAAGCCAGTATCAACCACATATGATGTTTGCATTCAACAACACCGTTTTGTTCATGAGTGTGAGGAGATGACACTCTATGATCAATCCTACAACTATGCAAGTAAGGATCAAGGACTTGATATTCACCTCCACCATAAGTTTAAATTTTTTTAATTTTCTTGTTAAATATATTTTCAACACTTGCCTTAAATTGATGAAAAATATGCTCCATATCAAACTTATATGATATCACGTAAATCCAAGTAAACTATGAAAAAACATCAACAAATATAACATAATAATGATAACGATCAGAACTAATCACAGGAGTTGGGCCCCACAAGTCAAAATATATGAGATCAAGGGGTCTTAGAAACTTTATGATGATATAAAGAAAAAGGCAAGGCGTGACTCTTTCCTTACTGACAAGCATCACAAATATAATTTTCTACTTTTTTAAAGTAAGGTAAACCAAACTGACTAACTACTTGCTTCACTATCGGAAAAGTTGGGTAACCAAACTGTTGATGCCACCGATCCAAATTGGTCCTTTCTCCAACCACAGCCTCCATTTTCTAACCAAAAGGTACTCTTAGTAGGTACAATCCCTAATTATCTGTGCCTCACACGAGCTCTTTCTCGTTACTCGATCCTTTATACAACAAAAATCAAGATGGAACTCAAAAATGACATGATTATCATTTGCAAACTTATTAACTAAAAGCAAATTTTCACTAACTTCAAGGGCATGCAAAATATCTTTAAGGGGAAAATGAGTGCCCAAAGATAAAAACTCAGATGAAACAATGTTATTAATCTTAAAACCTGAGCCATTTGCAATCTTAATGGCATCTTGACCTTCTTATGGAGCATGTATAGCTAGATTGTTCAGATCGTGCATCACATGATGTGATGCCTCTGAATTCGAGTACCAACTGGCATCACTGGAGATCGACAATGTAACATGATAGGCATGTGCTTGAGTATTTTTTGCATTGTTGAGTACATTTGTGTCAAGATTGTGAGTGATTTGAAATCAGGTTTTGGTTGCATTATCACGGGCTAAACTTCAAAGGCCCATGCGACGTTGGGCAAACTTTGACCTAACAAGCCTTAGCGAGTTCCAAAAGCGAACACAACAGATCTTTTCGAAAGCAACAAGTGTGTAGGCAGTATTACATGCAAAAACATAATTACAAGGAGGCAACAATCACATAGAGCAGAGAGAGAATGAGAGAACAGAGGGAAAGAGAGAAATGTTCAACAATAATCAATTCATTAAACATGGGGTATATTGCATTTTGGCACCTGCAGGCCCTGGAGAGCGCACCCCTACTATGATGAAAAAGACCTTTTGGCCCTCAGTCTAAGTCAATTGCTAGTTTGATGTAGTGAAGCTCCCTAACCAAGTAGAATCATCGTCGCTCGACATGCACTCATCGAGCCCCTCGCAAGGGTGGATGGCGGCCAAAGCAGGCCCCACTCATGCCTGTTGATGCTCATGAAAAATTTGCATACTCATGAGCACCCCGTGCACTCTTATGTGCTACTCACGAGATATAGGGGTTGCCCACTCTGAACTGCACGCTGAAGCTCCTCTCCTAAGGCAAGTTACGTATTGCACGACTCAGACCACCCATCAATCTCCCTCTCTACGCAAGTCAAGAAGATGCAGAGAAAAAAGGTCATGACAGTATGGCTTGGTTTCTCTCAAAATTAACATACAACCAAATTGTTTTCATGATATGTCATGTTGAATTGTTGTCTCATCCCTGACCATGAGATTGGTTTTGATTAAATTGCCTATTATTGTAGCCTACATTGTTAAATTGTGTAGACTGAGTATTGGTCCCTTGCTGATTAATAAAGTTGAGTTTCACGTTTGGATTCAACATCACCCAATTGAGTTTCTTATGTCAACAACAATCCATGAAATTCTGTTAACGAAATGAGCTCCCGTTGAGTAGTAACATAGGTTCTAAAAGTAGAATACCGAGATGGGAGACCACGCAAAAGATGAAGAATCATATATTCCTCATTAACAGGTTTTGAAGCCAATGTTAATTCATGTCCTATCATTTTGGCTTTCTGAAAATACTCATCAAGAACAGGGACCCTTTCATAATGGTAGTAAGTTGCTCTTTGAGTTAAAGTATGCGAGAGTGAGAATGAGTGGCATAAGTATCTCTAAGAGTGTTCCAAACATCATGAGGTTTTCAGCCCCACGACTTGTGCATGAACACTTTTTGAACAAAAAAGATATTATCCGGCTTAAGTGAATCTGGTCTTGTTTAACCCAAGATACAAATTTTGGGTTTGGTTTCTGACCCTTTCCATAAGCAGTAGCCCTGGTCCTAGGCGGACTTGGCTTAGTCCTATCAATGAACCCATAGAGGACATGTGGCAGAAGTCACAGAGTGAACTGTGATTCCCACAATAGATCATTGTCTGTTGTGAGTTTTTTGATCAATAAATATTGAAGATTTGTTGGTGCAGACAACAAGGGGAGAGAGGTAACATTACTCATTTGTGAGGACACCATTAAGAATCAAACGATATAGAAATCAATGTGCACACCTTGTAACGAGCAGGATTTGCTGCAGACGAATACCCCAGCGATCACGAGCACCAAGAAGTCGATTTAGAGCTTGTGCTTTGATACCATATTAAAACTAACAAATCATAAAAACAAGAAGAAAAATTAACATGCAGAAGATTTAATGTGGTTTGACAAAGATTGCCTATATCCGAGACCCAAGCTACTCTTTCCCTCTCTCAATGTTGTGCCGAGGGATAGGTTCATTTATGTATATATTGGTAAGTTGGTTGTTACAATTCAACTCTTTAGAATTCTTCTTGGGAAATTTTGTAGCTTTCTCAGACATAGAATTTTCATATTTTAAGAGTCCTACCATTCTGAAAACTTTCTTTCTCTCTCCATCTTATTTTTTGAATGGGTATATGGGACGATCAGGATAGCTTTCCAAATTCACAGAACCCTGATTGACTGAGCTTCTTTCCAAATGCGCAGAGCCCTCATCACCTGAATTGACTAGACTTCTTTCCAAATGCACAGAGTCCTCATTGCATGGACTTCTTATGGGACGTCCGGACCTTGGATCCAGACACGCTACACTGCTATCTTTAACAATATCCAACCAGCTTCACTATAAAATACCAATCCGAAGGTTTGTCCTAGCCTCAGAGTTTTATGCCACCTGCATGACGACCAACCGTAGGTATGGCAAGCTTAGCGTGATCAGGTCGGGTGTCGTTTCTTAGGGTTATAAATCAAAATAAATAAATAAATAAGTTAAATCAACAACTGTGCACGCTCACCTACCCATAATTTGTTGACATGTACATAATCAGGAGATGAAGCAAACTTCTTCACTGTCTAAAACATTGATCTTGTACAAACTTCAGTTGCATGGTGTTCATACTTATAGATAATCAATGTTTCTTTTTTAAATTGGTCTTTTTATTTCTCTCAAACATTTGATAATTTAGTACTAGAGGATCATAATCTTATACAATAATGCCACTAGATTCGGGTAGGGATGATTGTAACATTGGAATCTGTGATATGGAAATGAGTTCAAATCTATAGGTTTTCATATTAGCCTTTCCAAGATTTGATGGATTCGATGAGGTTTCATCTATCATTATCTTTAGCATTTGATATTAGTTTTCATACGTATTGCATACAAAATTTCTTCATTTGAATCTACATAAATATGTGATTTGAGAGATTGAATAAAATGAAAAAGAAAGAGAGAATGTGAGACTTCCCATGAATATAGGCCTTTGGTCTGACCACATACATGTGTTTTTCTTATTTTTTCCTTTCTAATTTTTTACTTTTATTATTTTTATTCAATCCATTCTTAATTTTTCACACGCAATCCAACTGTCACGGGTTTACTCTTTCCAATAAGTCAGTGTGGCGCGACGGTCCTTCCTTACCGCCGCAAGCCTTTCTATCGCTCTGTCACGAGCATAGAATGTTTCGCAAACCCGCAATGTGTCAAGCTACCTAAGTTGGCCAGCTTAACAGCCAAAGGCTACGCACCAACACCTTTCCACGTGCTGCATCATTTTCATTGGCCCTGCGCACCACCCTGTGCTCAGCTGCTTAGTGAAAGTTGATCAAGCGCATTTTGTAATGTGCATTCCATGTAGTCCATGCCGCTTAGTGCATAGTCGCCCCATACCAGCTATCACTTTCGAAAGAGGCACAAACTTTGCCTTAGCTTTGCGTGCCATGAAGCATATTGCAGCTTCATGTT
Source organism: Nuphar pumila (assembly GCF_984573655.1). Lineage (NCBI taxonomy): Eukaryota > Viridiplantae > Streptophyta > Magnoliopsida > Nymphaeales > Nymphaeaceae > Nuphar > Nuphar pumila. The sequence goes on along the minus strand of NC_143255.1, from coordinate 115,689,545 downwards.
CACGACATGGCAAAACCTCGCCACCGAAGGAACAAGACCTTGCGGCCCCAAGTTTGAAGACCAGTTGATGATTGAACATCATAACGAAGAGCACCACCTAAACTCATTTGCCGACGCCTAGGCATTTACTCGCCTAGCCCTGAGTCACCATACTCGGTTGGAATCACCTAATGTGATCTTTAGGAGAATTAGCCATAACCCACATGCACCCTCGTACGTCCAACCGCTACGCGTGGGATACTCTTGCAAGCCGAGATGTTTTTAACCAAATTTCCAAAGGCAACATCCTCTAATCCGCTGGCACTGCTTAACCGAACAACGCTCCACGTTTGTGCTACCACACAGCGATGAACTAACGACGATACTGATGCCTATCTCATGTCGTGCTACCACCGCATGTCACCAATCAAGCAAATGCACACCGTGCGTTCCTACACTCAATGCATTTTTTATTCAATAGAGCTCCGCACTGCACATGCCCCATTTCGAAAGATCGGTCTGGGACATTCTCCCCCACCCAAAACCATTGTTGTCCTCGACAATGCTGGTGCAGGTAAGAACACAGTCTTCACTGATATGTCAGTTTCTCTTTATACTTATCTTTGGTTTACTCTTTTTCTTCAGCTTACTCAACTTGTTCGAGTTTACATCCACTATCGTCGCAACCTTTAACACGTCAAGTCTCATTCCTTTAACGCATCTTCAATCACTTAGGCAGCGGTCTTCTGCTTTATCAACATAGCGTATTCTCTGCTCATGAGACCCAAGTGCAGTCTCAAATACAAATGGGTCACCCTCGCCCACACGACAAACTTGTCGTCTTTATGATCATGGTTGGGGTGCCTTTCAACCCCAGCAGGGGCAAGTCCAAGCCCTTCGTGGTCCTCACAGATAAAGACGACCATCAATACGTTCCGCATGGATATCAACTCCCTTAAGCATCAACTTGTGTTTTTTAACGGTCCAAACTAGTCCTCAAGTGGGGGATGCCTTCTTAAGTATCACCTCAAAGTGGTCATTCAAAACATCTTCCTGGGCACTCGTCCTCACATGGGCACCTTAGGCCCAACGTTCCCTCAGAAACCAATGAGCCACGAACAATAACTTTTTCTGCACATATAATCCATTGAGGATTTGCCAACTCAAAGGACCAAAAAAATGAGCATTATGCTCAATTTGAGCACTCCGCTAACCCACAATCTTAGAAGAGAATCTAGAAGTTAAGTTGAGTCTCCCATACCCAAAGGTGCAAATCTATCCAGCCGAATCCAATGTGCATTCTCTACATGCGAAAGGCAAACGTCACACTCTACTTGTGAGCCTAACGCACAACTGGTAGGAAACTTTGGCTTATCTACTTTCCCTTAGCCAACTGAACAACAACCTTACACTTCTGCTTGTCATCGACAAGATGTCCCATACCAACTTGACAACATCTTGCTTCTGTGCTCGGTCAACCACACTTCAGTTGCAAAAAATTATGTAACCAAGATAACCCATCATTGTCCTCTTCAGTGTCACACAATGAAAGGCAAGGTCTTCGTGAATCTTTCTACTCTGATGCCAATTGTCACAGGCCTATTTCTTCAATAGGCCAGTGTGATGCGACATTCCTTTCCTTACCGCCACAAGCCTATCTAGTCGCTCGATTGCCGCTGCGGAAGCTTTGAGTATAGAGAGCGAAAGAGAAGAGAGAGAGGAAAATTGCAATCACATGAAGGTAATCACAATGAGGGTGAACAAAGAAAGCTCAACGTATTTGCATTCATTCATTGTTTTGCCCGAGGGCATCTTACAGTTCAGATCTACGGGCTAACCCTTCAGGGTATTGATCAACCTGAACTGAGGTAAATGGTGGCTTGGAGAAAATTATAAATGACTCAACACTTACATCATGACTCAACCAAAGCAAAACAGACTCTAGACACAATTGTACAAAGTAGGTCACAAGGGAACATGAACCATGGAGGATCATGTTGGGCACTTGCAAATAGTGTTTCAGATGTTGAAGGAGAAGGACCTCTGTGTCAAGCGAGAGAAGTGTCTCTTTGGACAGGCGGAGATCAACTTTCTTGGCCATGTTGTGGGGCATGGTTTGCTGCGCATGGACGGGCAGAAGATAAAAGTCATCCAGGAATGGTGTCCGCCAACCAAAGCACTAGAGTTGTAGTCATTCCTTAACTTGGCGAATTACTATCGGTGGTTCATTGAAGGATACTTCTTCATTATTGCTCCCCTCATGGATTTGCTGAAGAAGAATCAGGTATGGCTCTGGATAAGAGCGTGCCAAGATGCCTTCGATAGCTTGAAGAAAGCTTTAATGAGGGAACTTGTACTACGATTGTCGGACTACACAAAACCTTTTGAAGTTCATACAGATGCTTCAAACTTTGCCATTGACGGAGTTATCATGCAAGAAGGACATATGATTGCTTATGAGAGTCAAAAGTTTAAAGGATGCTGAGAGGCGCTACACGATGTATGAACGTGAGTTGACGACCATCGTGCACTGCCTCAGGACCAGGCGACACTACCTTCTGGGTGCCCAATTCATCATCAAAACGGATAATGTCGTCACAAGCTATTTTTAGACGCAGAATAAGTTAACGCCCAAGCAAACTCGATGGCAAATGTTCCTGGTGGAGTTCGACTTCGCATTAGAGTATAAGGTGGGGAAGACCAATGTTGTTGCTGATGCCTTGAGTCGCAAGGCGGAACTGGCAGTTGTGCATGCGTAGCCTTCCGAAGTTCACTTGGAGGGTGCGCTGCTGGACCGCATCCGCAAAGGTATGCATGCAGCAAGACACAACGGCACAACACCTTGTTTCTCTTGTGCAAGCAAGAAAAACTCAACGATTTTGGCTATGGGATGGCCTCCTCGTGACAAAGAGAGGACGTGTCTTCGTGCCGCGGTGGGGAAGCCTCCGTCGTGAACTGCTTAAGGAGTGCCATGATACACTATGGGTCGGTCATCCAAGTCAAGAGCAAACCTTAGCACTTCTTGAGTATGGCTACTATTAGCTGCAGATGAGGGACGATGTGGAGGAATATGTGCAAACATAACTCATCTGCCAGCAAGACAAGGGGACCAACAAGAAGATTGTCGGTCTCCTTGAGTCACTGCCTATTATAGGACATCTTTGGGAAAGCATTTTCATGGACTTCATTGTTAGTCTACTGAAGGTAGATGGCTTCAGCTTTATCCTGGTGGGGTGAATCATTTCTCTAAATATGCCACCTTCATCCCAGTTTCGAAAGAGTGCCCTGCTGAGAAGACTGCAGAGCTGTTCGTAAAGCATGTTGTGAAGCATTGGGGTGTACCAAGAAGCATTGTGAGTGATTGTGATGCTCGCTTCACGGGCAAATTCTGGCATGAAGTGTTTCGGCTACTCGACTCTAATCTGCTATTTTCAACAAGTTTTTATCCACAAACAAATGGCCAGACAGAGCGCATCAATGGACTGTTGGAGCAATATCTCAGGCACTTTGTTAGTGTCAATCAGAAAGACTGGGTGAAGCTTCTGGACGTAGCCCAATTCTGCTACAATCTTCAGAAGAGTGAGTCTTCAGGCCACAGCTCGTTCAAGATAGCTATGGGGTAGCAACCGCTGACTCTGCATACTCTAGCCGCACAGGAGAAGGGAAGGTCATCATTTGCCTATCAGTTTGTTCAAGACTAGCACAAGCAGACCGAGCTGGCGAAGGCATTTTTGCATAAGACAGCTAAGAGAATGAAGAAGTGGGCGAACAAGCATCGTCGGTCTGCTGAGTTTCATGTTGGTGAAGCTTTATTCTGATTGCACATGCATCTTTCGTGGATGGCACCGCGAACTGATCAGGAAGTATGGGGCACCATTCACCATCAACAAGACAGTGGGCAAGTTGGCGTACAAGTTGGACCTGCCCCTGGACTTCAAAGTGCACTCGGTATTTTACGTGTGCAACCTAAAATTATTCTATATGGATGAGGAAGATCCAGAATGTAGTGTATCACAACGCGCTCCTATCCTGTAGAGGGCCCCGACAACACAACGGGTCGAGAAGCATCACAGCAAGATCCTTCATCACAAGGTCAACTACTTGGGCGAAGCGAAGAAGTATTTTGTACAGTGTGAGGAGGCAACAAAACCAACGTGGGAGCCAGCATTCTGGATGAAGAGCCGCTACCCAGATGAAGTCAGAGCTTACCATGAAGCAGATGGCTCCGAGGGTGGTGCATGATTTGAAGGGGGGAGGATATTATCTTGTGACTTACTTTGTACAGTTGTGTCTAGAGTCTATTTTTCTTTGGTTGAGTCATAATGTAAGTGTTGAGTTATTTATAACTTTCTCCAGGCCACCCTTGTACCTCGATCCAGGTTGATCAATACCCTGATGGGTTAGCCCATAGATCTGAACTGTAAGATACCCTCGGGCAAAACATTGAATGAATGCAAATGTGTTGAGCTTTCTTTGTTCACCCTCATTGTGATTACCTTCAAGTGATTGCAATTTTTTTCTCTCTCTCTCTTCTCTTTCGCTCTTTTGCACTCTCTATACTCAAAGCTTCTACAGCGACAAGCGAGCGACTAGATAGGCTTGCAGCATTAAGAAAATGACTGTCGCGCTGCACTGGCCTGTTGAAAAAATAGGCCCGTGACACCAACAATCCTGCTAACAAAGTTCTGAACCCAGATCGGGCTTGAATTCTAATTCCCATTTCGTAAAATCATGTGGAGCCACCAAAACAGTCAAGCAATGACAATTAATAGCCTACAACGAGGCATATGACTCTAATCTATAATATGGCATATCAATCTACGCTAAGGCCCCAAGCGAATCTCATGCTGGTCAGCAATTCTAGGGCACTCACCAACTCCTATATAAACAATTACAGCATCGTCCTTGTGTTGCCAAGAGTACGGCAAGGAATGTCTCTTTTACCTTTTCACCCCCAACCAAAGGCCCTGCAATGACTTAAGGGTGCAGGAATCTTCACGGTTTATACTTTACATGAAAGCAACGTCTCTGCTAACGTACACCAGCATCCTTGCGTAAGATGATGCAGTAGCAGTAGATACCTGTGAAAAAGATCAGGTGCAATAGGAATGCACAAATATTTGTGCATTAAGCACCTGATCACCCTCCGTCTTGGGGGCAGGGCCTGTCAGGTGTGGGATCCAAGACCTGATGGAGGGTGATGGGTGCTTAATGCACAATTTTTTGTGCAATCATATTGCACAAGATCCGAACTCTAGATATCTCCCTCTCTGCCGTGTTTTTGAGTTTATTAGAGTTTTGGAAGTGGGTACATATCAGGTCAAAGCATGCACTGATGGTAATCCTGCTCGCATGGATAATGCTTTCTAGATGGGTTCCACATTTTTTTTTCAGAGCCATTAATGCCATAGATAAACAGCCTTGTAAAATAAACTGCTGAAAATTAGTTGGCCATAAGGTATTTGGTATAAGCAAGCTCTGACCGATTACAGTCAAAGCACGCTGTGACTTGATACGCACTCAGAAGGGAAAGATGGGGAAGCTAAAAAGTTGATACCCACAAAAAAATCTACCATCTTTTTACTAAAAGAATGAAAGTTTTGCTTTCCTCTCTTGTCATTATTTTAAAAGTATAAATAAAAAAGATTTGGTGTGAAGCTCACTTCCTTGGTACCCCTCTCCTAATCTGTTGTCTCTTTATGGGGGTGGAGGTGGGATACGCCCACCTAATCACCTTTTTAACTGGCCTACTTTTTTTCTTCTCTTTAGTCTTGTTTATTTTGTTTTGATTTTGAGTGAGCCAATGAGGGACAAGGCCGTTTGCTTTATATATCTCGGTAAAGGAAGGAGAGATGAAATAGACAAGAGGTAGTGTTATTGGACAATGATTGAAAGACGTTGGGTGGCATCCTAGAATCCGAATGTGGGTCCCGCAGAAAGTGAGAGTTGTGCTTCTCACAATGGCATCGTATTATTAAGTCGTGCCTAGAGGGGATTAATCATCTTCCACTTAAGCACTATTTTTATATGTTTTTTATTTGTTAGAGATGGGGGGGGGGGTTGGTGTATGCATTAATCATGGTCATTATCTTACTTTAAACTATAGAGCAAAAAGTGTATAGAGGGATGGGCGACCGTTTAACCAAAAGAAGTTCCAAAATCTACAATCATTGACCATAGGACGGCTCTCCTTCTCCAATGCTTGAGCCGGACCTCATATATTTGTTCTTTATAATTTATTTACTAAAAAATATGTTTTACACAAAAACCTTACAATATATAGACATACTTTTCTAAACATGAAAAATTGATGGCTCACAATGCATTTAAAACTTTACAATATAAAGTAATGTTGGCAGTTGATTTTTAGTGCTTTAAAAACTACATCTAAACATCAAAAATTCATAATCCAAAACATGTCGCTCACTAAATGAATGACAAAAATTCAATATGTAAAGTCCGATGAATGAAAAACTTGATCGTTAGAGAAAGAATGTTATTGATTATCTATTGTAGATTTTTTACCTTCTTTTGGTTGGACGAGGGGAGAGATAGAGAGAGTTGAGGGAAGCTACCTATACGGATCCATGCCTACCTCGGCCTACAAGCTTTTGAAGGGTTCTTTTTCATGTTTTTCTTGAACGTGACCATACAGCTGTGTTTTGGGTGCTTTATTTTATAAAAATCAACTCTTGTATCATTGGATTTCGATGTGCGAGCAGGATTTTATGAGTTTTGAAAATCGATAATGTAAAATTTTTTAGATTCCCCTTTGATGCAATAGAATAAAATTGAAGTTTTTTCAAAATCTTTTTTTTTCTCACTTTCTCCCTAGACGTCTCTCTCTCTTTTTTCTCCTCCCTCATGTTTCTTCCTTTCCTCTGTGTGATTCATGTGAGGCCAGGCCTCCCTAGGATGGTCTTTCATCTCTTTCAAGGGCATAATCCCTTCTTGTACCCTTGTCTTGCAGCGGAATGCCCTACTGAAGCTAACGTTGAAACCCTGTCATTTGTAGTTCTGCATATCAGTCATCCTTTTAGCTTTGTCCTAGGTATTTATATACTCCCTGAACTGTTATCATGCCTTAGGACCAGTCCCTAACTTAACCTAAAGTTGCTTAAGCCGTCTAAACACCAAAACCACACTTGAAGGAGCAGTGTAGTCTCATTTTGTTGGTTGTTTTTCCTTTTCTGATCTTTTGCACATACCTTGACCAGACCTAAATGTGTAGACTTCTTTAGTACCTCCCTAGACCTGCTATAAAATCCCAAAAATTAATCTCAGTCTTAGGTAAAACCCTACCTACGTTTGAAACCTGAAATACCAAAATTGCACCATGTTGATTCGACATAATGTGTAGTTTCGCTCATTTTACCTCATCAGCCTCCTCAGTGATCCATCCTGAAATCTCTGACCCCTAAAACTATATCACACACCAACACATGTCCCTAGGTTCCTTTAGAAGCCCTGGACTAGGTCCTTTCAGATCGGGATCGAAATCTCTTTCTGATTTGCGTACTAGGCTCAATTTTGTCCTACTTGATTTAGTTGTTTGATCATATTTTTCTTATACCTCTTAAACTACTAAGATGTATCGTGGCATAGATCCTAGGGTTGTGGTTAGTGGTCGCAATAATATATATATATATATATATATATATATATATATATATATATATATATATATATATATATATATATATATATATATATATATATATTATTGCCTGTAACAATTGATGGATAATTATCGAACAATGCTCATTTGTTATTTTTTTTTATTTTAAGGTCTTTAGTGGTGGTTGAGACCACCATTAAAGACCTTTTCATGTTTATAGAGTGCCTCTGACCAACAATAGGCGCACGTTCAACCTAATTGTAGACTATTTGCTCGTCCACTATTATATTTATATATATATATATATATATATAGAGAGAGAGAGAGAGAGTCACTAGAATATGAAAACTAAAAATATGGGCATTTCTAACAATTTTTTTTGCAAATCCCACCATGTGGATGTGCTTGGCATGGTAAATTTGATAGGAATCAACTATTGGATTGTGTATTTTTTATTAAAAAAATGATTTTTGAATGCTTGAATATTTATGAAAATTATGAGCCATTGATTTTAAAGCCTTAAAAAATCTTGTTTATTCATCAAAATCATATTGTTCAAGAGTGGGTTCTTATATAACCAATCATGTAGATCACATTTGTATGGTTAGATTCAAAAGAAAAGTACAAAAATACATGAAATTTGTGGTTCACACGTTAGTTCTCATACTCTAGTGACTCAAATATGGTCAATATTTGATGCTATTGAAGGCATATAACTATTGAGTATAAATAACTTTCTTTTAATACTGTCTTTTTTTTTTAAATTAATATTTGGTGCTATTGAAGGCACAAAACTATATTATAAATCACTTTTTTATATTATTTAGACTTTTTTGTAGATCAATCTTTATGGATGTGATTTACAAGGTTTGTTTAATAGAAAGTGAGTTTTGAATCCTATGATTATGACATGTAAGCCAATTTTTAAAGGACTTTAAAAATCAATGACTTACAATGTGTTAAAAGTTCATGACTAAAAAAATAGTATTCTTAAATCGAAATTAAGTGATCCAAGATTTCATCCTTAGCAAACAAACTATATTGAACACATCTATTTTGTCAGATTCAGTCTATAAAGCTTGAACTTATGATTTTTAGTTAAATAGTTTTGTGCATTAACTCATATATAATATATCTATAGAGAGAGGGGGGGGGGGGGTCATCTTATTCTCAAAAGTTAATTCATTGATTAAGACCCTTAAAAAAATAGTTGAAGGTTTTTTTGCTTTATCTAAACTGATAGATGTGTTTATCACAATTGTATTAGATGAAATATTTTTCATGCTTTGATGTCCTTTTTAGAAAGAGAAAAAAACAATAGCTGATATCACACTAAAACTTAATGATAAAACACTAAAGGTTTTTATTAAATAAATTTGATTAAAAACATAACTTTTAGTAAATAAGCAATCATACATCTTGTTTAGATTAAGCAAAACCCATATGCAATTATGATTTTTAGGGTTCCTAACAAGTGACCTAACTTTTGACGGTCTCTCTGTCTCTCTGAAAAAAAGGTACTAGAAAAGTAAGAAACTATAATATGCGTTGAAATGTGAACATCTCTTTGTGGATTTTGATGGATAATTGATGTAGAACAAGTGGCCTTAAACTTCAGCAAGCAGCCATACCAAAGGTCACTTTCAAACTGGCATGACTTTTGATGATGATGTTACCTCTTTATCTCAGAACATGCCACTATTCACTGAGAAGTGTTTTTTGTGCATTATAAAGTTGTAAACCATCCAAACAATATTTTAAGCTAATCAAAATTGCATATGTCTAGCATTTTCTATGTCAAAATTCAGTTTTAAATTACAAGTTCACATCTTTGATGGAACTCTGATATTAAAAATTCAACTCAATTAGGACATTCTTGCCAGAGGTATCTTCCCACATGAGAAAGGTCCTCCTTAGCCTAAGATGGATCCAAAATGTACTGAACCTATAAAAGTCAAGCCCATCATAATAATTGTCACCAGAATCAGCCAGTTGAATGCGGACACTTAGCAATAGTGTTTCTTATTTTTACAGGACAAACCAATTATTTAGTGTTAAGTGGTTTAGTGGTTCCACGATAGAATTATAAGAGATTTAGAACTTGAATCTAGCAAGAATGTGGCCTGTTTCTTCTCATTACACTTTGTACTACAATAAATATCTTCAACAAAAACTAAAACATTAACTACTACATTAGTTACTTTGGTAAGACACATGGAGATGTCATGAAATGCTAAAATCATGACTCATTGGTTGACCCATCCCCTTAGACCACAAGTTCGTTTTTCTTGCCGGGGTCGACCCCTTGCCGAGGTCGACCTCCTGCCGCGGTCGACCCCGTGTCGGAAACGGCAGGGGGTTAACCCTCTGCCGGAAAACGCAGGGGGTTAACCCCCGCGTTTTCTGTCGGGAGTGGGGGGGGGGGTGCCTTCCTTTACCTGTCTCCGGGGGTTGAGACCGGCGAACGGTGGGAACCGGCGGACGGTGGGACCGGTGAACAGCGGGATTGGGACCGGCGAACGACAGGAGCAGCGAAAGAAGAAAAGGAAAAGCTGGTTGGGATTAGGGTTATTCGAAAATTAGCGACGGCGTAGCGGCGAAATTAATCCGTCGCTAAGCCAACATAAATCAAATTTACGGAACGAGCGACGGACTATATTTCGTCGCCATGTCCGTCGCTAAGTAGCGACGGACTAGATTCGGTCGCCAACGTCGTTGGCAAATGGTGCGACTGTAACGACAAAACATTACGTCGCAAAATCTGTCGCTAACTAGCGACGGACTATAGTCCGTCGCTATTTTTGTAAACTTCATTAATTATAGCGACGGATGTTTGTCGCTCGTTAATCCGTCGCTAACTAACAACGGAAAGATTCTGTCGCTAACGTCTGTCGCTAACAACGTATTTTCTTGTAGTGAAAGTATAGTTGTATGAGGAGTTATGTTATTATCACTGTAGAAGGTCTTAAACTCATCGGAGTTATATTCACTTCTTTTGTCAAATTTAATAACTTAAATTTTTCTTTCTAATAATCCTCTAACTTCATATTTATATGCCTTAGACTTTTCTAGAGCTTCAGATTTCTTAGAGATTATGTAGATATATCCTTACCTAGAATAATCATCTATAAATATAATGAAATATGAGTTTTTTTTATGTATTTCTAATATTATGGATCAATATATATCTATATACACTAGTATTAGTAAGTCGCATGCCCTGCTATCCTTAGAAAAAGCTTGTCTAGACATTTTTTCTGATATGCATGGTTCACATTTTTTAAATTCTACATTTTTAAGTGAAGGTAATAATCTCATATGAATTATTATTTTTATTTTGTTAATATTTATGTTTTAACCTTAAGTGTCATAATTTACGTTGCGTGCACAATTAATATAACCATAAACATTCATTGCATTACTTATAAAAGGAGTTACATTCAAATGAAAGAGACTATAGTCAACATCATAGCGACCCCTGATCTTCACTTTTTCATCTTTCCCAATAGTGACCTTGTCACCCCGAAAATGAACTTTGAAGTCTTTCTTAGCTAAGTCTTCTACTGCTAAAAGATTTTTTCTCATAAAAAGCACATAAATTACATTTGTCATTTATAAACTAGTCTATTCTATTTAAAGCTTGTAGATCCCTATCTCAACCACATTATTATAGGTGTTATTTTTCATATATGCCTTGTGATCCTTAGGCTTCAGATCCTTTATTTTTATAAGACTTCTCTTGAGAGAGTTATGAAAACTAGCTTAAAATGTAATTCCTTGCTCTAAAAAAATGTCTCTTACGAGACATTGTACTCATCTATAATAATAATAACTCCATGCTCTCAGGAGGTTTTCATGGACGTAGACCTCCTAAGATCAAACCGCGTATATTGTGAGCCTTTTTTGTGTGTTTGTATTGCTCCTTGTGTCGTTTTTATGACTTTAGCTTCTATCAAATGAAGAAAGGCACCAGCATTTTATCTTTTAAACGTTTATGAGGTGGAACTAAAGACATGATGGGGGGCTTCAGCTGCCATTGAGACCATATTCCAAGGATGTTTTTGGTTAACTGACCATGGACAATCCTACTAGATCTGGTTGGACTCAATGTGCTGTGGATACTTTGTGATGTCATTCACCAGGCAACACATTGCGCAGACATGAGTAAGAATGTCTGTGGTCTATATTAGTCCATGTAGCTGCCTGTCATACTAAAAGAAAACTGGCCGTTCCATTTTCATGAGAGTCAGAAGGTTCCTCACTTGATCACATTCATGTTAAGTAGTGATCTTCTGGATCTCCAGGTGCCTGAAACTGGACAATGGTGAGCAGAGAGTGTTAGATTAGGTCATGTATAAGAAGAACTCTATTTGTGGTTCTGAAGCATGATAACGGTAGTTCGCAGCCTTCTTTGTATTGATCTAGTCATACAGGTGCCTTTGGCATTATTTATTTGCCTTGTTAGTAGGTTTGATCATCGCTAATACAGCACGTATCAGTCACATAGCTTGCTTAGTGAGAAACGCACTTTGGATTGTGCGCAATCGATGACTGTAATGAATAAGTGAGTTCTGCAAGAAATTTAAAGAAACAACTGACCACACTGCACCAAGATTTTATGTTTAGGATGAACGAACAGAGTTTGCATCTTGGCTTCCTACTAGATAGTACTGTACTAATGGCTTGGCTTACAACACAGTTCACACACCCGTGCACTTTGTGTGTGTGTGTGTGTGTGTGTGTGTGTGTGTGTGTGTGTGTCAGTCATTGTTGTGGATGGCATACAGTGTTAATGGGTTCAATCTCACCTTCTCGTGGTCTTTCAAGTAGGTCGGACTGTGTGGATGAACTGAAATTGCTTATTTAATGAAAATAATGTTTTTAATCTAACAATTTGCTGGTGAAACACATTTTTCTATAATTACATTTAGGTGCAATCTGGACCATTCATTTTTTTGTGTAGAATATGTTTAAATATTTAAACTTTTTAATTCAAAACATGCTCTAAAATAAATTAACCATGATAAATCCATCCATACGGTCTGATTTACTCAAAAATGTATTAATAAGATTTACTGACTGAGCAATTTTTGGTGTACACATTTGCACCAAAGACTTATTTTGTGTGTGTGTGTGTGAAAGAGAGAGAGAGAGAGAGAGGGCTCCAGCAACGACACAACCAGGTGACAGGACCATGGATCCACAACGAAAAAAGCAAAACTCTCTCTCTCTCTCTCTCTCTCTCTCTCTCTCTCTCTCTCTCTCTCCGTGGTTCCAAGACCTACCATGTGCATTTCATGATCCATTCAAGCTTTTTGTTCTACGCATAAAGGGCATCCTTTGTTTATTTCAATTCCGGGGCATGGCTACGCATGGATATTGATATGTAACTCGTCATTCTCAGCCGGCCACAAGCACTTTTCTCCCAAACAACAACTAAGATGGCCGATCAACTAGTCCACACCCCACAAAAGCCATTAAGAAAGATGATTACCATGATACAGATTTTCAATAAAAAAAAAACGAAAAGGGGATCTGCACAATCTCGCAGGTAAGTAATGGCATCTTCTTTTGTCAGAAATCCCTGAACAATAAAATGGTGAAAAGCAACAAAAGTTTGAAAGGTTGGAAGACATGAAAAGCAAGTCAATAAAGTTCTAACGATGGTTTTGTTAATGAATATATAAAAGAGGAATGAACGACGGTGCCATTTGCAACTATTTAATGAGCAGACCAATTGGATAAGACCACCACCATAAGCAACACCAACGAAGCCTAGCCTGAATCGGCTATTTTTTAATAAATATAAAAAATACCAAAAATAAATTTTGTATATTATTTTAAAATTGTTTTGATGGTTTTAACACCTGTCACGTTATGATTAATATGTAATGTTTTTTATTATTTTTTGGCCGATAAAGACTCGAGTATCGGTATCGGCCCATACCGATACTGACAACATTGCCCCAATCCTATGATGCTAAAGTGTAAGAATGTGGAGTATATTAAACTTTGTAACATATTCAAGTAGTAGTTGAAGAAAAAACAAATTGCACGATGGCATGTGAATCTTTTTTAAAAATAAACGCAGTTAGTTAGTGGGAGGTAATTGACAATCATATATATCCCTATGAATTCATTCATGCAAAAAAAAGTGATTGTGATAAACGTCAAACATTTATCAGGCGCACTTGAAAAAGTGCAAGCATATCATTGGCTTGCTTGGGCGAATTATCAGTAACTCACTTGATGTGACAGTAACTAATCATTTTTTCTGGATCTTGAGCCTTTTAGAACTTCATTGCCAAGTCATTAGTTTCTAGAAACCTAATAAAAAAAGACGGTGAATGTAAGTACCGCAGACACAGCCAGCACAGCTTCTCCTGTAAATATAAAAAAAAAAAAAAACTATCATAAACCAGACCCAAAATCCGCACAAGTAGTATTTTTTGCAACCATCTCGGAGTAAAGTAAACGCCCTTGGGCACTCTATATTAAGAGAATTTCAGCCATTTTCTTTTTCCTGGCATTACCTTCAGCCATAAGTTGGCCACATAGTTCAGAGACGAGAGTGAATCATGTCTGTTAATATCACCCAGCATTTGACAGGATCCGCTATGGTTAAGAGACATCTAAGAGTTCCCAGATATGGGCAAGGGTCGGCTGTCTAACACGAATGACAGTGCCCAAAAGCAACAGCTGCACACAGCAAACCATCACAAGGGCCTAGTGTACCACTGCTTGGCATCTCTCAAAACAGGGAATGACCATAAAGCCTATAAGCAAGCAACATAGCGAGCACGTATACACAGAGGGATCTACGGCAGACCATATTATGTCTCATTCCTTCAATATTGTAGATTATTGTAGAATCATCGCAGAACGATATCATTTTCCTAATTCAGGCAGCACAAGAAGGGAGACGTTCAACACATGAGCAACCGGAAACTTTTTAACTGGTTTTAAAAGTTGGTAAGATTCCAACGCCTTTGGATGCTCAAAACAGTAATATGCAGTATATAACTTTGCTACATTAGGCATATCTCGTATATGAGAAGATAAACCACCACTGGTTCCTTCAGCAACAGATATGCATCTTTTGTTTGACCGCTTGTCTGGTAGGCAGTGTTGTGAGAGGCGTACGCCTCAATACCTGAAGCGTACGCCTCAGAGGCGAAGCGCACGCTCAAAGTATTGAAGCGTTTCAGGCTTGAAACGCACGCTTCACTCATGTGAAGCGCAAGCCTCAAGTCGAAACGCGCTTCGCTTCTAAGGCGTGCGCATCAATGCAATTTGTGAAGGGGAAAAGAGTATAACCTTCAGCTTGTAGCTTAGCCTCCTCGCCGTCGTCTTCGTCAGAGTGACTATCATCGTCATTACGATTCTTTGTGAGGGAAGGCGTGGTCGCCTCCGCCGCCATAGAATTGATCGCTGACCTCCACTCTTCATCGTCGTCCTCCTCGCCACTGCTGTTGTCGTCCCTCATGGCGCCTCTCTCTCTCTCTCTCTCTCTCTCTCTCTCTCTGCTTTTTTGGCTTTTTTTGTTGGTTTCTTTTTTTTTCTTTTTTCTTCAATGTCAATGCTTGATGGGTGATGCCTTGCTTGTTTCCATTGTTTTTTCTTGGGTGAATGCATGAGTTGGTCGTGTTTTTTTTGTTTAGAAAATGATGGTGTATGTGGTATTTGCGTGCTTGTGGACAAGGTTGCATGACATTGGCAATGCTGGATGTTTTTTTTTCTCTTTTGATGGTTATGGGTTTCCTTTATTCTTTGCTTTTTCTTTTCTGTTCTTTTTTGGCTGTGGTCTTCTTTTGTTATGTTGGTTCCGCGATATGGGTGTTTATGTTGGATTACAATGTGTTTTGTTGACCATTATCTGTTGTTTTTGAAGAGAAAAATCTCTGTTTTTAAAGGGTTATATAGTTTTAGCTCCTGCATGAATGCTTCATCGCATGAATGGTGTTTATTGGTTGCTGTCTGGAGGTCAACCTTTTACCTTTCTCCTTTTTCGCGTACAAGTGCTCATTCTTTGTTCTTATTAGATCATATACAGATCATATTAGAGTTGGTACCTGATTTCTTATGTTTTGGGTATTTATTGTACCTTCCTTTTTCTGTTAAAATGGTTCATGAATGTCCTTTTTTTGTCATGCTTTCTGTGGGAATCTATTTTATGTTGAGATATATCAGAGTGATTCAGCTGCATCCACAATTTGGAGGATTATCTTGACAAAATTTGCTTCTCCATTGACATGGTGTCTTATAATACATTGTGGTTGCTGCACCACTAGAATTAAAAGCATTGTATTTGGAAAAAAATAAGCCTTTTTAGTATAATATCTTTCAGTACAATAAAGGCTTCAAGCAACTTATTGCAAGATGCCTTGAAATGAATAGTGTGATTCAAACAAGCAACCAACTTGTCCAATTCGACTCAAGAAAATGAACAAGAAATCCGGATTTGTTCTTTTGCTTAGTTATGCCATCTAAAACGCAGAACACTCAACAGAATGAACATGCTGCAAATTCCTACCTGTTCTACCGAATTAATTCATCCGTTTGGTTTGCCCGAGTGATCTAGTGTATGTTTAAGACTTTCAGCTTCAAGTGAAGTCAATGTGATAGTTTCATTCGTGTTTAGTTTTAATATTGGATATTTCCCCCTTTTAAGCATTCTCTGAATCAGATATGCAAAACCAGTGGTCATGAGGCCCAATAAAGCTTGTCTAAGTGAAAGGAAAATCAATGGCTTCACATAGTTAAATTCTGGAGTTTGTGGATCCTTGAAGTACCTTTTCTATTACGCAGACTTATCTTCTATCTGGTTTATTGAACAAATTATTTTATACTGCACAATTTCATTAATTTTTGAATGTCTCATTAGCTACCAAATCTTTATTTCATGTCTTTCAGTTTTTAATTGATGTTGTTCTGGAAGATGGTACTAAAAATTCTACATAATGTCAGAGAAAAAAATATTTTTTGTTTTTGTCTATATCTTGAGTTCTTGATTATCGTTGGATTGCAAATGTGGGGATTCTTTAAACTAATGCTGGGCTTAGGCCTGTAGGTTTTGTTCTTAATCCTTCAAAATGTAGCAAGCTGGCCATGGAAGAAAAACAAGAGCTAGTGTATTAACTCTCAAAATGGCCAGAAGGTGCTCCAGAGCTTAGCTCCTGGAGGTGATTTGTGCTGCCATGGGGAAAGAAAGAAAATATACGGGCCTACCAAAATCTAGAATGATAGAACGCCTGCTTAGGGTAGTATCTGAAAAAAGAACTGGACATAATGATGAGAGTGCACAATCTAGAGCACCTCCAATACTGCCAAGTACTCAAAGTACTCCGAGAAGGCAGAGGAAGACTGACAATCCTTCCCGATTAGCAATTGACACTAGCAGTTCCTTATATTGCCAGAATGTAGCTTGTAGGGCTACCTTAAGTTCAGAAGATACATTTTGATCATGAAGCTTACGCTTCAACGCCTCGAGGCTTACGCCTCGCTTCATAACAGGCTCAACGCCTCGCTTCGCCTCATCGCATTTAACAACCTTGCTGGTAGGAGCAGCTAGTGCCCGTCACCTTGTGGTTGAAGGTTCAAAACCCAATGGTATAGTCGCATAACTCGTAGGGGCCTGCCTAACCCCAGCCTGCCTTTCAAAAAACAAAAAAAACAGTTCGTACAACCAGAAGTTGCAAGCATTTGGAATGCAATTGATAAAGCATGCCAAACATCCAAAAAACCTTTGCGTGCACTGTTCCTTAAGACCATTTTCATTAAGACCTGCAAAGGCCCCGTGAAAAGAAACATAAATATTTTTTGCTTAGTCTGAACTTGTAGATGCATTTGTCATTGTTTATTTACTAGAAAAAATGCTTTGGAAAAGTCCATTTGATGAAAAAACATGAACTTTTAGCAAGTTTTAGTGGGATATGAGGCGTTGGTTTTTTACTTCTCTAAAATAACATCTGAGCATGAAAAATACTTCATGTAATACATGTCTTTTACTAATGCATGAAAAACACACAAGTTACAATTAAGCAAAAATCACCTCCAACTTCATCTTTGCCAGGTCTTAACGAACATGTTTCTCTATGTGGGGGTGGGTGGGTGGGTGTGTGTGAGAGAGAGAGAGAGTGGGGGTAATGATCGACTGGAAATGGGTTTGGAGACTAATCAAACAGCTGAAAATGGACACGGGATTAACAAAAAAGTGTGCATTTGGATGGAAACAGGGATTGACAAAAAAGTGTGAATTTGCATGGAAACAAGGGACCAGCAGCACCCAAGTACCTATACAAAAAAGTATTCTACAGAACAGGCCCAAATGAGAAAATAATGAAAAGCACCAAATCCTTTTTATAATGAACTGCAGCAAAGAGTTAACATATACCGTGCAGGCAGCAAATAGCAAATGCTAAAAAATTTCAATCTCTAGCAAATATTAGTTCAACAATATTCCTCCATTTTAATATTGCTACCCATCGGCTAAAGCCAAGAAATCTAAACTGCTTGTATAACCCGTCTCACAGAACAAAATCATTTGAAGGGAAGCAAACAAAAAGAAAATAATTCACCTACTATGTAAGAAAAGAAGGCTGCGGAAAAGGGAACTGGACAGAAACTTATCATTCACTGAAGTAGGTGCTTTTTGCCTGGGAGGAACAACCAACAAATTGTGTGGGAGACCAGATGCACCACTTAGAATACCCTAATTGCCCTTCCCATGGTACTCTTCAGGTACAAGCACCTCACCTAATTAACCAACCAAAGGAAAAAATGATTGAGATCCTGAGAAAGAAATATAAAACTTTTACAAGCAGCTACAACAGAAAGGATCTATGGTTAACTATCATGTAGTGTAAAGCAAGGCTTATCAGAGAACACCACATAAACATCCCAGTTAATAGGGTTATTAAATTTTAGTTCTTCTGGGAGAGCTGAGCATTATTAAATTTTAGTTCTGGGAGAGCTGAGGGTTATTATTTTAATTCCTCTGGAAGAGCTGAAGAATGAGGCATGATACACTTCACAAACATTGAAAAGGTAATTTCCTTGAAAATCAGGATGTGGACCACAGGGAAATTTCAGTAATCTGTAAATAACATTCATCGAAGAAATCAACAATGATGATAATGACAATCACAATAGAAACAAGAATGGCAGTGTTGACTCATACAAGCAATAAGACCATAAAACATTTTATCAGATGTAAGATGGGTACTTCTACCATACCCCACATGGTGTCGCACCTATGCATACCATAGAGGTACTAGGTACTCCTGGGTATGGGTCATTGATTTCAAACGTAACTCAATCCATTTTTTCCATCCTATGATCCAATCCATATGTAGCCTAAGATCGACATCAGAAGTATCTACTATTTAACTATATATCTGTTAATCATTATTGTTAGTTAACTACATACAATTGACGTGATTTACTTTTTCAGTTCGTGATTGACAATCTATATATTCATACCTAGAGCATCTTGCAAAATGCAACACAATTGTGAACTTCTGCATGTATGTGTGTGTGTGTATAATGACAAGGGTTATACAAGATGGGTACACGGGTCACATATAGGGTGCTTCTATGGTGGTACTGTACCACCATAGACTATGGTGGTACACACTTGATCTACTTAAAACACATGAATGCACATGTATTAGTAGCTTAAAAGTTAAAAGGCAAAAACTAACGGAAGGATCATGTTTAACATATTTTATTTATTAGTTTCATGGGTTAAAGTTTACTCAAATATGATGTTTTATACCAATTTTAAACCACCCATATTTTAATGAATTGTGAACTGCTGATTTTCATTGTCTCAAAAATAGAATTTTATGGTTTATTAAACATGATGAAATCATCTAATATAGTAAATAAATCATGCTAAACACATCTGTAAGTTAGATTTACCATTTGGTAGTTAGATCTATGCAAACAAGAGTCTGAACCACAATATATATATATATATATACGGAAAATATTTGCTACTAATAAATGTAAGGAACTAATGAGCTAGAAATCATAGGTGCAAGTAAAGATGCACACCAGCCGATTTCCAGCTGAGCCTGGGCTGTTCGAACTCGGTTCGTTTCAAAATGCCCTTGTTCAAGCTCAGCTCGAGCTCAGAGCCAAGCTTCAACGGCATTGTTCAGGCACGGTTCGGTTCCGAGCTTGAACAGCATTTTAAAAAGATAAATACATGGAGAAGATGGGATTTGATCCCTGACCACAATCAATGCACAAGCGACCCACCACTGCGCCAGACGTTATTTTTTGTTTACTTTGACCCAGAAAAATATACAAATACTAAGACCCTTATATTAGAGTCCTGCAGAAAAAAAAAAATGAGCGGAATTCAATCACAACAGCTACTGCGAAAGAGGCTAATACCCTACCCAGTAAGCTAACAGTAACACTTATGAATTAAATTGCAAACATATTATAGATATATTTATTCGAGCCTAATCGAGCTTAATCAAGTTCAACTTGATCAAGCTCGGGTCATTTATGTACACCGAGCCTGGGCTTGTGTTCAAGCTTGGCTCATTTATGTTCATGGACGAGCTCAGAGCCTCAGACAAAGCTTAAATGAGCAGAGCCCGAGTCGAGTTCAAGCTAGCTCGGCTCGTTGTGCATCACTAAATGCAAGTTATATCGACTCAATCTAACCACATAGATGTGTTCAACATGGTTGGTTTGCTAAAGATCAAGCCTTGGATCATGCTTTTCTAATGTAAAAATGTGATCTTTTGAGTTATGAAATTTTGGCACATTGTGGGGCTATTGATTTTTAAACCCTTTTAAGAACCTAATTACTTGTCACAATCACATGATTCAAAACAAGTTTTCTACTAAACAAACCATGTAGATCACATATGTAACATTTGATCTACAAACAATTGAATTTTTTTGAAGAAAAAAGTGATTTCTACTCATTAGTTCCTTACCTTCATTAGAAGCCAATATTTACCCATATAATATATATATGAGTGCCAATGTTTGGAAGGCACCATGACCGAAGCCCCTGTTTACAGCCAATAGCAAATTTTTAATATATGTGTTTAATTTTTATGTTTTGACCATCATAAAATAAATTAATACTCCCTTCTCTGTCCCTCCCTCATCTCTTCCCAACTAACCCTCTGGTTCAACTCCACACACCTCTCTTTTATGTGGAGCATTTCATCAAAGGCTCTCTCTCTCTCTCTCTCTCTCTCTCTCTCTCTCTCTCTCTCTCTCTCTCTCTCTCTGCATTAAGTGTGCTCATTAAGATTTCTATACTTCACCTTCTAAATTCATGTTGGAAACTGAAAGTGCATGAAGAGTTCCTATGGATCATCAATGCTCCCTTTCTTTCCCATACTTGGTCTCTCTATTTTCCCAACACACGGATGAACATGACATCCAACCCCCAAGGCAAGCTGCAGAGGTGAAGGGTGGGATCGATCGACTCTCTGGGAAGGAGTAGCTTTGATATTGACATGGTAATTCCTTTTTCTCTTTCCCTAGTGTTTCCCCCTTTTCTCTTCTCTGGATTTGTATATGTGATTAGAGTACAGGAAGGGTTTTGGATGCACCCATTTGTCCTAAAAAAGTGGGATAAGTTGGGATTCTCTATAGATTATTGATACATGCACTGGATTTCTGGATAAGTGGGTGCATCCAAGCACTAAGGCATCTATGTTAAATGGACATGCTCTGCTGAAGTGTTTGAATGCCATGAGAAGTACCAATGGTTATGTGGTAGAGAAGAATGATGATACTGCTTTTTTTTAACTTAAACTTAGCTCTAGTTTATGTGCTTATTTGGGTTGGAATTAGTTATAGATGAACCCGACACATCTTGCGATACATGCAGCCTAAAGATTTTCTAACATATTTGGTGTGTGTTGAAGAAAGAAACATAAAGAAATGTGTTAAGTTCAAGATTGACAACAAGGATAAAAATATGGGCGATTGCATGGTTCAAGATTGCCAACAAAGATGAGTATATGGGTGATTGCATGGTCGTTGCAGACTCATGTGTCCTACTATAGTATGACTTCTTGGTTTGCATTAATTTAGTTTCTGAATTCTGAAAGAAAGATCTGACAAGGAGATCATTTACTTCATTTAGTTTCATCACAATTGTAAAATTCAATTTTGAGCCAATACAGATCAAGTTTATCTCACGCTTGGCTAATAGATAATAATCACCTGAGAAATGTTCAAATTACTATGTTGATTTGAAGCTTTTCCTTTGCTTTTGTACAGGCAAGTAGATTCATGGCCTTGGATTTTATTTGCAACAACTTGGCCAACATCGTAGGAATTTAAAGTTTTCTCAACTTAAAATGGTAAGTGGGAGAAAGTTTGATAGTTTCAGTAGCTTGATGTTAACAGTTTTATTTTATTTTTTTTCTTTGCTCCTGTGCAGCTTGAGTGTTCTACACTGGCAAAAAGAGCAGCCTCCACCTTCCCACACAATGGCTAAGACAAGGGACCGCCTGCACCAGGGTGCTTGAGGCCAAACCGCAAGGGACCAGGGACTAAGCCACATGAAGCCACTGACTTGCACTAAGGCACAAGAAAGGGTATAAGGGCATACATGCCCACTTTATTCACTATACCCCCGCAGCTTTCCTGTTTCACCTCAAGGATCTGGTGGGTCCTGTATACAGGCCCAGTGTATACCAATTTACAAGGAGTATAGTACAATTGTCCCCGAGTGAATACAAGCAGCATCCCAGCCCATGTAACCCACAACCTTGAACAGCACGCTGCAATGCGCAAGCATCATTCCCAATGTTGCCTACAAAGAACATGATCCTCCTGCACCAGTCTACACATCCCTATATGCAACACTCTCAGTCCATGCATGCACTTCCCTTCTAGAGCATGCACAGCCTAATGTGCAGCTTGCCAAGCTTATGCAATCCAATACCTTATGCTGCACACCAGGCACTCATCATAACTGACCTGGTGTTACAAACTTACAACTACCCCCTTCAAGTCACCTTGTGATTGGATGTACCCCTGTGGCTGTTAATACAGACAGGCAGCTACCTTTTTGCTTGTACCTAGATGCAAAGGGCCACGTTCGTTGTGCTTATACTTTTGTCAAAAGCATCTGATTCCTAATGCCTAGTCATTGTTCAGAACTATAGGATATTTTTTATATATACTCTTTCTCTCTCATATACCGGGTTTTGTACTATATATATCCATCTTTCTAGAAATTCTATTATTGTACCCCATACCCATGTGATAGATTTTATCAATTGCACCAAAAAGTGCAAGTATGTTCCGAGTCCAACCTATTGCAGCAAAACCAAGGGCATGCCCAAAGTCCTGATCTATCAATCAGCACTCTCAGTGCACAGTGTCATATGTTGAATTGTGTAATTCAGTTGTATCATATGTATTACTACCCATTTGTGCTTCCCCACTGTATGTGTATATGTTGCTATTTATTAGGGGTAACAATGTAATTTGTCAAGTAGTTAAAGGGATGTCAATGGGTCGGATCTAGGCATTACCGAATCCAACTTAATCAGATCTGGCCTAATCTGATCCCGATTCGGATGGAAAAAGATAGAACCGAACCCGGATCCGACTAGTCCAAAACCCGATATTTACACTTAATCGGATTAGGGTTTTAATCGCATTTGGATTTGGATTTCAATGAAAATTCATACCAAACTGACTAATCGGATTCAGATTCGGAACGGATATCTGGTTACATCCGACCCGTTGACATCCCTAAGTAGTTAGAGGTCAATAACTTTTGTCTTGTAGTGCAAGGAAGTGGGTCGACCCCTATAGGTTGTATGCTTTTCATCTTTCTTAAAAATGAAGCTCTATTGTATTCTCCTTCTATTTCTCTCTTCTTCTATGGTTTTTTCCCTAATTTCGAGATTTCCAATATCATATGAAGTTTCCAATATGACTTGTATATAAGGGGATAAAGAAAGGGAGTGGAAATGGAGAATCCGTGTGACATAGAAGCCAATACAACCAAAGAACATGAGAAAATTGCAAACTTTAAAGGAAAGTGAGAATGAACACAAACTCACATTTTGCCAGTTCTTCTTCAATAGCGAAACAAGGAAGTTGACACTAAGTTGCACATTCTGGAAGATCTGCTTGTCCTCCATGGCACAATTCCCAACAGCAACTCCCATGCAGAGGACCTTCTTAAGTTGAAACTTAACCATTGCTTTGGTTTCATTCACCTTTGATTCGAGAGATTCCTGGTGCGAAACAAGGGTTGGAAACTTCCCAGCCTTGTTAAGACCTGGACCAAGGAGCCTAGGAATCTGTTTGATAATAGCTTCTGATGCAAGAAAAGCATGATACTTCTTGGCAAGCTTCTTAACGAGCTTCTTGTTCTTGTTCATCTTCTTTAAACCTTCAACATCCATGTAATCCAGTCCTATCTTCTCAGCCTGCAGTTTATAAAATAAAAATGAAGACAACACTCAATAAACATATTTGCAGCAACTTTTTGGTCATGAATCTAAGTGTACTATCATAAGTATGTATTGTTTGCAACAGGGTTTAACTAAGTCCAAGAAGATTAGAACATCTTTAAGATACGTACCTCCTCCACATGCTGAGCATCACCTAGCATGCAAACTTTCATTTTTGGACGGGGAATATGAGGAAGCTTTACAGAGCCACTGAAACGTTTGTCTTTCTGCGGATCATAGTTTTTCAAACCAATCTGAAGCTCAATTGTTTCAGTGAACTTGCGTTTTTTATCTCTTGCTTCACCAACCACCTGAGTAATAGCTTCCCTTAATGCATCACTCTGGAGCTTGCTGCAAATCATTGAAAAAAGAACTTTAAAATTTGAGTACACACCATATATTTAACTATACTTAGAAATATTAAAGAGATGTACTAGCCTCAGCTCCATGAAATGACAGATTCTAAGACACCGACTGATTGCCTTGGATATAAGATCCAAGGTGATGTTGGATCCTAGGGTCGGCGACTCGGGGATTATAAGATATTAGATTCTAGGATTTAAAGCCGGATCCAAGATCCTTGTGTGTATGTGTGTGAGAGAGAGAGAGAGAGGAATATAAGATTCATGTATCTCTGACAAGACCCTCCCCTTTGGGCTAGATATTCATAAATCTACAGGTACTTTGGCATCTTGGATCCAAGAATATAAAATCCATGTGTGAAAAAACCATATATTGGCATGGGCCCTGCAGCAAATCCAATACTGTGATCTTATATCCAAGGTAATCAAGCACACCCTCGGAGAATGGGATATCATCATCAAGCCTTAA
The DNA here is from genome assembly GCF_984573655.1 of Nuphar pumila. Lineage (NCBI taxonomy): Eukaryota > Viridiplantae > Streptophyta > Magnoliopsida > Nymphaeales > Nymphaeaceae > Nuphar > Nuphar pumila. Next base: position 115,664,654 of record NC_143255.1, on the reverse strand, counting down.
CCAGCCTATATGGCCAGCATCACATAAGTCCTATTTCCACTGATCCAGAAGATAACAGAACCTCTCTCATAAGAAAAGAATTTCAATAGGAAAGAGAATTACTGAAGGCACCACAGTAGTGGAGCCAAACACGTAATATCCCTATATGCAACCTCTCGAAGACACGGGAGTTCCTGATGATAAGTTCAGGCAAAGAAGAACAGTGCATTTCATTCTACTTTATCATTTCACAAAACAATTAATAGAACATCTATTTTATTATTTCTTTAGATACTCGATTGGACAGCCTACTAAACAAAGGAAGAAAAGAAGACTGGTTGCTAGGGCCAGCAAAGGCTAAGAGAGAACAATGGACAACACATAGATGACCCTCATGCTGATGAGAAATTCAACCAGCCTACAGTTGCAGGCCAGCAGTTTAGATTTTACAATACAACAAACAACAAACAACATATCACTTGGGGACCAAAAAATTATGAATATATCACCAAACAGAACATTCAAATCGCCTTTGTATCCACATAAACATGAGATTGACTACTCATGGCTAAATGCAGAACATGGACATGTATGCACTTCGGACAGTGGTATCGTCATCAGCAATTTTGCAGCCAAGAAATTCCTAGGTAGAATCTAAGATAAATTGTTTTATTGGGAACATCACAGGACGATATCAGCAATTACAAAAGAACAAGTAGATGAAACAAAGAAAAAATTACAAAAGAAAGGGTTATTGTCATTTGTACAAATAACATAGACAACTACAAAATGCTTAAAACTTTAAAAAAGGAAAAATAAAATAATTTCATTTAAATTGGAAAAAGTTTCATGATAGTATCATGATATTGCTCATATTTTAAAAGGTTTTACTTGGAAGAGTTAACATGCTTTTAGAAAATTCAATATGTTGTAATAATATCACAAAAGCCATCGGACCAACAATAACTGGCTTAAACGGCTATGCCCCAATAATGTCACTGTTCTAACCCTTAGAAACAAATTAACCCCACAAGATGATGTATTAGCGATCAAGCAACTTTGACCTTAAGACAGCTCCTCAAAAAGATAAAAACAAAATAGTGTGCTGATAGCATCCAGAAAAACCCTCACACATACACAGATGCACATGCAGACACACACATGTTTGCAACACTTGCTTTTTATCTCATGATACCATAGGCATATCCTTTATAGGCAATAAAGCAACAAAATTCAACAAGAATTTTCAGAATAAATTGTGCCAGGCATCTCATATGCAGTAGGATCCCATCCCACCGTCCATTCTCTGTGCCATCTTATCTAGGTTCATGGAGGGACAAACAAGGCTAGTCACTACAAGTTAGAATCACAAATAACACATAATGAACCACCATGCTTATCTTTGGCACACTAATTTATAACAGAAATTCTTATGAATTAAGGTTTTGCAAGCATAACTAGATCGTCACAAATACCATAATTATTTAGAGTCTTAGACATCCAAAAAGGCCGTCTCTTATACTCATCCGCTATTTCATCCATGGCATCAGACCAAAAAATATATTTGTAATGCATTCAATTAGATTCCATCCTTTGTATATTCTTAATGTATTCAATTAGATTTCATCAAAGAATAAAGTCAAATCTATTTTTTCTAATCACATTGTTCTGGTCTTCTCTTTTCCAAATCCTCATATCCTTTCACAAACCTAGATCGTCACAAATACCATAATTATTGAGACATCCAAAAAGGCCACCTCTTATACTCATCCGATATTTCTTCCATGGCATCAGACCAAAAAATATATTCGCAATGCATTCAATTGGATTCCATCCTTTGTATATTCTTAATGCATTCAATTAGATTCCATCAAAGAATAAAGTCAATCTATTTTTTCTAATCACATTGTTTTGAACTCCTCTTTTCCAAATCCCCATATCCTTTCAACAAACCTAGAGCTCAATGCTTAATTCCATATTCCTTTCTTTAACACTTAATTAGAGCCTCTAAATGAATCCTAATTTACATTACTTACCGCAAAAACAATTCCGCCTCTTGCTGCTGCAGACAGAAATAATACTTTCTATAACATCCGCTATATTCATCTTCTCTAGCATCGTCCACTAATCAAAATATCACTTCAGTTTTCACATTATTAGTGCATAAACCAATTCAAAGACTGATGACCCAGAAGGCAATGACCAAGAATGTTAACCAAATTTACCATTGTAGCAAATAAATGCTGTCATAGACTTGGTTACTTATATAGTCATATTTGCAAGAAACCACATGGACCATCTTATGCCCTTCACCTCATCTTCTAGGCTGCCCCAGCTCAACACAGCTTGGGGCTTTCTCCAGCGTGGCTGTGCCAAAATCACCATGTTACCTCAACATAACCTAATAGATATTCAATTAAGTAGCATCAAAGAGGTACACAGTCAATAAACCAATACCTCCGTTGACTTTCAAACATCTCAAGTTTATCTATTTCAATAAATTTCCTGTTCTTCACCTTTTATTCCTAGGATTCAACCTTGTTCCTGAAAACATCCTCACGTTCTATAACCACTAATGTCAAAAAGATTGAAATTCAACTTCTTGATCATATAAATATCATGCTTCTTCAGTTCAGGCCTGGTTTCTCTATGCAGGTATCCTGCCTTACATGCCTTTTTTGACATAAGCAAATCACCATATTAAATCTTAAAGCATTTTGGGTGAGGCAACTTAATTGTATGTTGAAACCTTAGTTGTCAAAAGCTCTAGTCGGAGCCTAGGCGGAAGACCCTTAAAAGAACTAGTTGAGGCTTAGGCGAGACCAAAAAAATAAAAAATCAAGAAAAGCAAAAAATTTACAATAAATAGTTAAATTTAGTAACAAACATATGACTGTAACAATGGATGAAGTTTGTAATTCAGTGTAACATGAAGCAAAATTCATGAAATTGCATAATATTGAACATACACCAAAACTTGGGGCACACCATCTGATTACTCTATATACATAGATATATATAGATAGAGAGAATGAGGATTATCTTGCTTCTGTTTCGTTAGGTCACTGTTAGGACCCTCCAAAAATCATAGTTTTTAGATGTTTTATACTTGATCTTAACCGTTAGATGTGTATATGATTGTTGTTGAATGGAGAACATGTAATTGATTAAGCATTTGTTACGGACCCTTTCTTGCTCCAGGTCCAACCAAGAGAATCCGCCCCAATGTTGGAGCCGCTCAGCCTATCCCACGCAAGTTGAGACTCTGCAGGATTTATCAAAAGTTCATCCCAACCTGCAATCCTAAACCGTGGTGGGATGCCCCTTGGAATCTCATCCAGGGTGCGATTGTGTTTGTACTAACCTAGCTATTTTCTTAATGAAGTATTTTGATCCATAAGATATTTTCCATCCACCCTATTTTAGAATTCTTGTTCCTCAGAAGGAAATCCCTTTCTCCCACTACTCTTCCATATTTTCCCTCAACAACAGCCCACCCAAAGGGATCGATATTCTTCCTATGCTCTCTTGTTGATCCTAGCCAGGTCGAAAAGAGATTTCTCTCTTTCCTAGCTTTTCCCTGACCAGAGCCATCCCAAAGCCAAATTTGTAGAAATTGTCCCTTCGTAGGGTTAGATTTTTAACGGTGGTAATAGAGCAGGTTCGTCTCAAGACCCCATAAATGCTCTCTCAACCTAATGGACCTTCAACAACAAAGGCCCAAGCCCTTCACGGCTCTGCATGATAGATCCAACCACAACCAACGGTGACCTTCATCAACCGCGGCAATCTGCACCTCAGGATCTCTCTTATGATCATTTCAAGAAGATCACACCGGCATCAAGTTCTTCTATTCTTGTACTTTCAAATTATTTTTTGAATCGTTAGAATCCGATTACTAGTGACTCCAATCCAACTTATGCAAGTCAAGTTAAATTTCTACATGTTCTTGAAAAGGATCGGTATAAGCCTACATCCAAGTCTGGTTTTCGAAAATTCGTTTCATTGGGTTGACAACCCTAAACATCCTCGAAAAATCACCCTAGTTAGCCCTATTTATCCAAAACAGAACACAATTTGAAGATCAAAAAAATCAATCTCAATCTGTGGATATTGGCATTTTACCGAAACATGCCAGATCCAACGTTTGGATCCTAATGACCTAATGTTTTTAAACTTCAAAAAATTCCCTAAGCATGATCCTAGATCCATAAATCCTGAAATTTTTACCCTAGAAACGGTACACTTGTTAGCTTTCAAACTCAATTTACAAATCCCAAAAATTCTTCTGGATCGCTAAGATCTGGTCTGATCTTTAGAACCTGTCAAAACCCAAAAAATCAACTGAACCTGAAACGCCCTGACCTAACCCAGAAATAAATTAATCTCGGCCTTAGAAAACACTAAAAAATATTTTTACATACCTAATACCCCAAGCCAGAAGATCAAACCCAAAGCCCCCCTTAAACCCTAGCCTACCCCTCAGCACCACCCAAACTTTGGACCAGCAGCGTTTTGTCCTGCAGACAAGCAACACATGACTTAGAAGGTGCAGTTAAAATTGATTCACCGTGGTGCAAGATAGATGACGGCTTGCAAGATTTGGCGAAGTGGCTACACAAATCCGCTGAGCAAAAAAAATGGATCGAGACTGGATCATTTATTTTGCAGATCTTTCATCTATCTTCATAGGACTATGTGATGTTTGTCAAAAAATAGATCTAATTCTCCATGATGTGAATCTTGCATCATTCTTCGAAGAAGCATGCATAACCATGCAAACACCCCCAACTGATCAAGGAGATGCCTCTGCAACAAAGAAACTCTACAGATCTAAAATTATGACAAACACTCAAGGGAATATTGCCTAGTGTGGTCATCAACCCTACCTCTCCTTCAAAAGAAATTACGATCAGCAAAGGCATGCATAAGCCCACAACGAATTTGAATTTCCGCTGCAAGCGTTCCATGCCACCAAATGACCTTGCCATGTACACAATGGCATAAGGAAGGTGGTAGAAACCCAAATTCATGTGATCCCTGGTTACGAGGATGCTAGGTGTTGCATGAATGCATCTGTCATCTAGAGGTTGCAGATAGCTACTAGACACTGAAATAGAGGAAAGGTGTGGCCTCCATCAACAAAAGAGCAGACCATCTTTGATCTGGGTGGCAGAAATGTAGGTCAAGCTGCAATTCATAAAAGAGAGTCGCCTGACGAACGTCCGGTCCTGCCCGATCTCAAAGATACCTCACCTCAGATGTCTAGGATTCCGGGGAAGAGAAGGCGGAGGAAGGATGGTCGCTTGGTCATAAAAGTGTTGGTCCAGTGGACCGGAAGCAAAGTAGATGAAGCGAGATGAGAAGACGAAAACCGACTAGCAACCTAGTACCTAGAGTTTCCGCCTTGAGGATAAGGCGTGTTTGAGAGTGGGGGATTGTTACGGGCCTTTTCTTGCTCCATGTCTGACTCAAAAGATCCGTCCTAATGTTGGATTTGCGCAGTCCAGGATCCGCCTCAGAGGATACGCCCAGCTTATCCCACGCAAGTTGGGACTCTACAGTATTTATCAGAAGTCCATCCCAACCTGGAGTCTTACCCAGGCTGGAACTATGGTGGGATGCCCCCCTCAAATCTCATCCAAGGTGGGATTGTGTTTATAATTTTACTTTATTGTCTTTTGTAAATTCTATATATAGATATACTAGCATAGCTATTTTCTTAATGAAGTGTTTTGGCCCATGAGGTATTCTTCATTCAGCTTATTTTAGAATTCTTGTTTCTTGGAGGAAAATCTCTTTCACCCTCTACTCTTCCATATTTTCCCTCAGCAGCAGCCCACCCAAAGAGATTGATATTCTCCCTCTGCCCTGCTGCTGACCCCATCTAATGCAAACACTAGCCAAATCAAAAATGGATTTCTCTAAGCCAGAGCCTTCTCGAGGCCAGATTTGTAAAAATCGTCCCTCAATAGGGCCAAGTTTCTAACAACATCTATATGCTTAAATGTATATTTTAAAGAGGTAAAAAATCATAGGTTGATAGCATACTAAAGTTTTATGATAAAATGTTCAGTTTTTTTTACATCAAATCAATTTGAAAAAAAGCTTGCTTTTCAATAAATAAGTATTGATAAACACATCTAATGGTTCAAGTTGAGCATAAAACACCTAAAACTTTGATATTTAGAGGGTCGTAACTATGACGTAAAGAAAGAGTGGATAGAATGAACCCCATATATATATATATATATATATATATATATATATATATATATATATATATATATATATATATATATATATATATATACATATATATATGGGTTAATCCAACATTAAACTAGTTGTGTTTAACATTAAATGGATTCAACCTTATTAAAGACTTTTGAACTTTAAGAGAATTGAAAAGTCAAAGACCTTTTCCAAAAAAAGTAATTGTATGAATCTATCAAAGTTACCTTTTTATCTCAAAAAGTAATCATGCATTTTTATAATTGTCTTCTTTTAACGATATTTTAATCATTTCAATAAGGTTGAATTCATCTAATATTGCACAAGTAGTTTAATGTTAGATTAACCCTATATATAGATAGATAGCTAGATAGCTAGATAACCAAAAAAAAGATTTTATATGTGTATAAAGCTTTTGGGGCGGGAGGAATAAAAAAAAGAGACAAAAAAATTAAAAAAATAACAACCACGTCCTTATGACCTAAGCAGGGACAACCTAGGCAGTCGGGTCCTACCACCTAGACCCATAAGCCTAGGCCGTGGCACTGTGCCAGGCCACCTAAGCCCAGTTTTTGACAACTAAGGTTGAAACCAAAACATGAAATTGCCCCTCTTCTGACATATAGACATGAAACAATAGTTGTATACGTGTGATAAAACTATATAAATCTCTATGCCATGGTATTTTTCTGAAAAGCAATTTTTTCAAACAAACATGCAAGTTGACTTTCATTGTTTGAATTTTGTTAAGAAAATATTTCTAGCAAATTGGTTCTTGTTGACTGAGTGAATCTTACCAATGCATATACTTACCTCAAACCATCACTCACCTTATATTAACCATTCGGAAGAAGGAATCAACCAAAATAAAAGGGTACACAAATAACTATTTAATTATAGATAAAAGGGCTCAAAAGACATACCACAGTAGGTTTTTTCATTAAAAATTTGAGCGCCAAGGACTATGAAAAAAGGCAATATAAAATATATAAGAAATCTTCGTTCATTGAAACCGTTTATAGAAGCCTAAGCAACTTCTTTAATCTTCAGAAAATGAGATTTAATCAGCTGTGCACTCTTTTGTTGCATTCCTTGTCTCGAACTTTTGCTGGAATCTTTATCAAAAGCTTGGGAGGGTAAGTTTCCACTCCTATACTGGCATATCATGTCAAAGCAGAACTTCAACCACATGGATTTTTCCATCAACCTTCCTTAGGCAGCTCGACAATACTATCACCTTGGTGAAATACATTCTGGGCAAGTGGGAAGTATCCATCACCCTGCAATTGTAGTTTACACATGCACACCAGCATTAACTTCGACCATCCTGGGCCAGCACAACTCTCCACAGAGAAACAAAAATCCAACAAAGACATTTGCCTACATGGCCCCATGCATCACAATTCACAATTTTCTCAACCGCAAACTTCTAGAGATCACAATGTGCTGCAACTAACCTATGCAGCGTTTTGCAAATAAAATCATGTTTTATTCAATATTCCAAATAGGTAAACAATGACAAGAAAAAACAACAAAAAGAATACCATCCTCAATTAAATCAAATTAGGAGCTGTCACAAACCACTAAAAGGGAAACGCAAGCTTCAATAGACTTGGCGACAACCAAACTTCCCCATATGATCCAGAAACAACTTCTATTGAATAGAACTATATACTCATCTTCCCAGACCAAAAATAAAATCGAGGCAAGAGAATATCACAAAACTAGTACACTTCAATAAACTCATCAGAATCAATTAATTGCTTAATCGCATGTTACATTTTCATTCGCTGCGTGTGGCCACCGGATGATGCTCTTTCCACATACCAAACTCTCACAGTAAAATCTTCAAAAGATTAACGGTTGACCCAATAATACTTCCAGCTGAAAATGAAAATGAACGTACGCATGTGTATGTGTGGGAAGAAATAGGTAAAGCACCTGGCGAGCAGGCACGCGCGCACACACACACATACAAACAACAAACAAATAAGCAGACACGGAATCAATCAAAAGATTGAGAAAGAAGATCAGAGTACCTCATCTTGCTGGATTTTGCACAATATCTTCAACTCGAGCCCTGATCATACGCAAACGAAAGAACCAAAACCACGTCAGAGAGACGACCTGAACACCGTCCTCATTTTCAGAAAAATAAAACAATAACAAAGATCTATCAATCTAGCAATAGAGGAAATCAAAAACCAAAACAACGAGAAGAGAAAAAGTATAAAAAGTCCCGAATTTTACAACCCTCGACGCATCGATTCGATCGAGAAAAAAGGGAGACCCTACAACCAGAGGAAACCTAATTCCCCGGGAAACGAAACACAAGCATTCTTAGGATTTCCGAGCAGACGTACCGGAGAAACCCTCGCGGGAACGAAGCAGAGAGCGATAAAGGAGAGGGTACGCAGCAGCACTGACGCCGCGCTTTTAGGGCTACAACCCTAAGAGACAGCGAGAAACGGTTAGATAAGGACCGCACTCATGTACTTGGGACGTGCATACCATCTGGACCGTAGTCCTTGAAATCGGCGGACCCACATTAATTGCCACATACTTTTGCATGAGACGAGCAATCTTAGCGGTCGGATTTTCCCACGAGTCCACCCTTTGCTAGTAAGCGGATCGGACTTGGAGTCCGAGTAAAAAAAATATGGTTAAGTGGACCAATATTAAAGACTCTTAATTAAAATTAATAATTAGACTTAATTGAGACTCATAACAATTAACTTTTTTTTTAATTAGAGAAACCACATCAATTGGCATGTCATCAACTTGAGGCTCACACAGTGTGTTGGACGACTCTTATAGGGCCACGAAAAAAGGTGTTTGAATCTTGAGCACTGAATCTAGATCATCTTTTGAATTTTGAATCGTAAGACGCAACTACCTGTCCAATTGCGCAGATCGTCCATAGCAGAGCTTGATATATGGCCAATACAAAAACACTAAAAAAATGCTAAAAACATGTGCGTTATTTTGTACATTTTACCATCTTTAGTGGCAGTCGCTAAAAAGGCAAAAACATGCAAATAGCACATTTTGCCCCTTTTTTGTATTTTTTTATTATGGCCATCCATCATGCCCTGCGATGAATAACAGTAAGCATTCTATCAGTATAAATGAAAACCTAAAAATTGAGTACCGTGCTAAATGAAACATGATAATGGGCTTTCAAAGTTTTTTTTTTTCAAAATTCTAACTCCATAGATGTGTTCAACGTGATTGATTTACTAAAAATTGACACTTCGATCATGTATTTTGGATGAAAAAAAATAGCATTTGAACCCTTGAAAATTATGAAATTTATAGGCCATTGGTTTTTAAAACCTTATTAAAACCTATTCATGCATCATAATCAAATGCTCCAAAAGTAATTAGTGATTCTTGTAAGAAACCACAACAGTTGTCATGGCATCAACTTGGGGCTCACATAGTGTTGGTCGACTCTCATAGGGCTTTGAAGGAGGCGTTTGGATCTTGAGCACTAAATTTGGATCATCTTTTGAAATTTGAGTAGTAACACACAATCCAATTGTGCATATCGTCCATGGCAGGGCTTGATATATGGTCAACACAAAAAAACACTAAAAAATGCCAAAATGTGTGTACGTTTTACCAATCTTAGTGGTAGTCGCTAAAAAGGCAAAAACACGCAAATAGCACGTTTTGCCCCTTTTTTGTATTTTTTTATTATGGTCATCCATCACGCCATGTGATGAACAGCCACACACATTCTGTCGATATGTGTGTGTGTGATAAAGAGAGGAAAATGAAAACCTAAAAATTGGATACCATGCT